>NW_026057577.1:122921261-122921947 GCF_023721935.1 Panthera uncia | reverse complement strand
CCTTCCTTCCTTCCTTCCTTCCTTCCTTCCTTCCTTCCTTCCTTCCTACACTCATTCATTCACGTATTTACTTTCTTACCTATTTACCTACTTCTTTCTTATTTTTCAATGTCAATTTCTAAAGGTCTGTGCATAGGGAAGTAACATGACGAACAAGATGTTTTATTAAAACAATTAATTTGGGGATGAGAAAAAGATCCTTTCTTAACTTGAGTTACAATAATTGGAATGAAGCATGAGAGCATGATGAGAGGTGGGACTTGTGATCTTGAGCAGGTTCATTAACCTTTCTGATCCTGTGTGTTTTTCACATCTGGATAGTGGATACAATAAAAATAGCTTTCTTAATTGTCTCACTGGGTTGTTATGATCAAGAAATGTGATAATAAAAGTGCTTTGTGAACTGTAAAGTTAGTATACATTTAGCCTGATATTATATTATCAGTATTATATTATATATATTAATTTATGATATATATTATATAATTTATTATAATATATAATATAAATTAATATATGATTATATATAATATAAAATTATAATTATATAATATATATTATATTAATATATACAATTATATTAAATTATAATATATATTAATGACATATATATCAGTATTATCAATATTATATCATTGTCACTATTTATTGGAACACTTAGCCTGATATTATATTATCAGTATTAT
>NW_026057577.1:122665122-122920861 GCF_023721935.1 Panthera uncia | reverse complement strand
TATATTAATATAATTATATATATAATATATAAATATTGATATATATGTCATATTATATATATTACATAATATATATAATTATGACAATATATATAATATATAATTATGATATAATTATGTCATAATATATAATATATAATATAAATTAATATACAACAATAAGATACAATTTAATATATAATATATATTAAATTATAGTATATATTAGTAATATATATAATATATCAGTATTATCAATATTATATCATTGTCACTATTTATTGGGAACCTTAGGAGGTGTCAGCCATTGTAGTGTTTACTAAAAGGGAGCACCTGAGTAGCTCAATCAGTTAAAGGGCACTGTTAATTATGGCTCACATCATGATCTTGTGGTTTGTGAGGTCAAGCCCCATATCGGGCTCCATGGTGACCGTGCACAGAACCTGCTTCAGGTTCTCTCTCTCCTCTGTCTTACCCTCCCCCACTCATGCTCACTCTATCTCAGAATAAAAAAACTTAAAAAAAATTAAAAGGAGGCATTGGATGTGAGATATGGCATTGGGTGTGAGAAATGTATTATATCAAGGGATACTTGGTAAGGATCAAAGATGAGGTTTAGTGACTGAAAAAAGTATAGAAGGTTGATTAAAATAAAAAAGTCAAGACTGGGAGCAGGTTTGGAGTAAAAGTGTATGAGTTCAGTTTTAGGAATATTGATTGGAGGAGATAATAATACATCTAAATGGAAATATCCAGTATCATTACACATAAAAGACTTTGCTTGAGAGAAAGTTACAGAACAGAGTGAGATTGAAATTTGGGCATTATTTGCATGGTGGGTAACTGAAGCTACTGAAGTGCATTCATGAGCTCTTGGGCAGTAGTTAAGGAGAGGAGAGCAGACATGTAGGGACAAAACCACACACGTAATTTGTTCTCTCACATAATTCTCTTATGCTTTGCTTCTTATTTTGAGGAGCAAAAGACACTGTCCTTTGTAACTCCCTCCACTAGTCAACCACCCACTCTTTTTTTATACTATCCTGAAACAGAAGTTCCCTTCCTTCAACAAGTTCCTTGAGGGCTTTCAGAACATCAATCAGCAGAATGTGCTTTGTTTTTATAGGGGCAAAGTGTTAAAGAAGTTAACTGGCTATTTATCTTTAGCTTTGAAAGGGGAAAGAGAAAGTCTTTTTATCTCTGGGTAGATCCTTCTCCTACTTCATTTCTTGAACTGATTTGGCAATTCTGGCACTATAGTTGGCATAATAGTGAGAAAGGCTGAGAATCAGCCTGGTGGTCCTGGGGATAAGATATTTACTGGAGTCTAAATCCCGTAACCTGGGCCATTGCAACAGGGCCATCTGGTAAGATGTGCAAATTGTACCCTGTCCTTAAGGCCCTTGATAATCTGAACCCAGTATGTCTTCTCTGCCTTACCATCTACATTTCTGTATTCTAACTGAACAGTGTTTCCGGAACATGCCATGTACTTTTAAACCTGCTCCATACCCTTGACTAGGCCCTTTCCTTAGCCTTAGTATCTCCTCCCCACTTCCTGTGGCCATGGAAAACCACTCTCCCTTCAAGGCCCAGTTCAGATGTATCTGTCTGTGAAACCTTAACCAGTATGCCAGAGAGGAATAGTTGTCCCTTTCTTTACTTTCCCAAAATACTTTATATCAGGAATTGATAAGAGGTCAAGCTCTAGAGTCAGACTTTGTAGATTTAAATCCTGGCTCTAATTAAATATATAACCTGTTTCCTCATCTGTAAAATGGGGGGTTTTATGAAGATTAAATAAAATAATATAAGTAAAGAGCTTACCCTGCGAATGGCACATAGCGAGTGCTTTAATAAATGGTATTTTAGGGATGCCTGGGTGGCTCAGTTGGTTAAGTGTCTGACTCTTGATTCCAGCTCAGGTCATGATCTCACGGTTCCTGAGACGGAGCTCCACATCAGGCTCTGCGCTGAACCTGCTTGGGATTCTCTCCCTCTGTCTGCCCCTCCCCTGCTTGTGTTCTCTCTCTCTCTCTCTCTCAAAATAAATAAGCTTTAAAAATAAATTTAAAGGTATTTTATAGTGATTATTATATCTTGAAACCATAAAAGTGGTTTCATTCTTTGTTATCCGTAGTTGTATACATTTTTGTCTCCTTGCAAGATTGGGAGGCCTTGGGGCTCCAGGACCCTGTCATAGTTATCTTACTCCCCAGGGGGCTTAGGACAATAGAAACTCCGTAATTGATCATATGAGTTGAGGAGCCAATTGAGTGTGGATATGGAGGAACAGCAACTGTCTGGTTTGTCTTCCATTGAAACCATGGTGTCTTCAAACCCAAATTTAAAGGACAATACTTTGTTTTATTTTCTTTATAAATTACTGCCCATTTTCATTCCTACACTCCCTCTCACATATACTGTGGCACACACACCTTAACTGTGTCACACACTGACTTCTCATATAATTAATATGTTTATACCCAAGTGATAACTTTTCGAAGAAGAATTAGGACTAAAACCATGTAAAGAAATGACAGGAAGCCTAAATTTGTTAACGTTTTATTGTTTAGGTGATGCATTGTTTTTAATTAAACATAGGTAAGAGTCTCTATTAATGTAGTTATAGATTAATACTCCCATACTGTGTTTTACAGTGAAAATGGAAAATACTTAGATACATATGTCCTTATTTCCCCATAAAATATTGAACATGCTAGTTAAATAAGATCTATATATTCACAGATGATACCTTGGCAGTGGAAATTCAAATAGAACCAACTCTCTAATCCTCTGTGATGGTAAGAAAGGACAGCATGAATATTAGGCTACAGTTGCTTGTCATCTCTAAACATACCATGCCATCTCCCACTCTTTGCCTTAGAAAATAATATTCCATCTACCTGCTATCTACCTTGCCTTTTTCTCTGGCTGGTGACCTCCTAGTTATTGTTCAGAACTGTCCGTAAACGTCATTACTTCTGTCAAAGCATTCCTGCCCCTAGACACAATTCGTTACTTGCTCCTCTCTGTCTGCCTGTATGAGACCCCTTAGAGCTCTGCTCCCACACTCCACTACGAGTTCCCTAAACAGCAGCATGCATGTAGCCCCAGCTTCACAAGTGCTTAGGTACTCTGTAAATGTTTAGAGATTGGATGAACTGGTGAATGAGTTAATGAGTAAAACAGAAATCCACAAATAGCTCCAAATCCAGGGTTTTGACAAGAGTGACAGGCTAGCAACTTGTTCTGTCCCAACCATTTGCCAGTCATATTTTTTTGTTTTAAGGCAAAATTAAACATTTGATTTTTTTTTAATTTTTTTTTAACATTCATTTTTGAAAGGCAGACAGAGGCAGAGTGTGAATGGGGGAGGGACAGAGAGAGAGAGGGAGACACAGAAACAGAAGCAGGCTCCAGGCTCTGAGCTGTGAGCACAGAGCCCGACGTGGGGCTTGAACTCACGGACCGTGAGATCATGACTTGAGCTGAAGTCGGCTGCTTAACCAACTGAGCCACCCAGGCGCCCCTAAACATTTGATGTTTTAGTTTCATTTTTTTGTCTTTCCATTTTTGCTAGAAGACCATTTACTTAAGAGGCTGAAGAAGAAGACTAGACACTCTGCATTTGGGCTAATTGATTCCTGATCTCTATACTAGAAGATTCTCTTTGATACTAATCATATTTTAATGTCAATAAGAGGAGTCTTAATGATCTGTACACATTTCATTTCATCATTTTTCCTTCAGCCATTTCTTAGAAAATGACTTAGAAATAGATTATTATTTTAATTTCTTGAGGGGAAAAATTATGTTCTAAATCCTCAGTAACATATATTTTAAGGTAAATATATATAGACAGATTATTTAGATTTTAAAGTAAATGCTTCTATAGTTAGAAAACAAATTATTAATACTTCTTAGCTGTTTGTGACCTAATACAATTACTCAGTAACCTTGACATTTGTGTTTTGATTAATCTCTCTGTTTTGTTAACCATAGAAGTCATAGTTGGATGTAGATTTCTATTTGAATTTCATGTTTTTTGATACTCTTATAAATGTTTTTTTTTTTTTTTTTAATTTTTTTTTTGGAGAGTTGTTCACAGATCTCTGAATATATATTTCTTTTTTTAATTTTTTAAATTGATTTTATTTTTTAAATTTACATCCAAATTAGTTGACATATAGTACAACAATGATTTCAGGAGTAGATTCCTTAACGCCTCTTACCCATTTAGCCCATCCCCCCTCCCACAACCCCTCCAGTAACCCTCTGTTTGTTCTCCATATTTAAGAGTGTCTTATGTTTTGCCCTCCTCCCTGTTTTTATATTATTTCTGCTTCCCTTCCCTTATGTTCATCTGTTCTGTGTCTTAAAGTCCTCATATGATGAAGTCATATGAAATTTGTCTTTCTCTGACTGACTAATTTCACTTAGCATAATACCCTCCAGTTCCATCCATGTAGTTGCAAATGGCAAGAGTTCATTCTTTTTGATTGCCAAGTAATACTCCATTGTATATTTATACCACATCTTCTTTATTCATTCATCCATCAATGGACATTTGGGCTCTTTCCATACTTTGGCTATTGTTAATAGTGAGTCTACAAACATTGGGGTGCATGTGCCCCTTCGAAATAGCATACCTGCATCCCTTGAATAAATACCTCATAGTGCAATTGCTGGGTCGTAGGGTAGTTCTATTTTTACTTTTTTGAGGAACTTCCATACTCTTTTCCAGAGTGGCTGCACCAGTTTGCATTCCCACCAGCAATGCAAAAGAGATCCTCTTTCTCCGCATCCTCGCCAACATCTGTTGTTGCCTGAGTTGTTAATGTTAGCCATCCTGACAGGTGTGAGGTGGTATCTCATTGTGGTTTTGATTTGTATTTCCCTGATGATGAGTGATGTTGCGCATTTTTTCATGTGTCTGTTGGCCATCTGAATATCTTCTTTGGAGAAGTGTCTATTCATGTCTTCTGCCATTTCTTCACTGGATTATTTGTTTTTTGGGTGTTGAGTTTGATAAGTTCTTTATAGATTTTGGACACTAACCCTTTATCTGATATGTTGTTTGCAATATCTTCTCCGATTCCGTTGGTTGCCTTTTAGTTTTGCTGATTGTTTCCTTTGCTGTGCAGAAGCCTTTTATTTTGATGAGGTCCCAGTAGTTCATTTTTGCTTTTGTTTCCCTTGCCTCCAGAGATGTGTTGAGTAAGAAGTTACTGTGGCCAAGGTCAAGGAAGTTTTTGCCTGCTTTCTCTTCAAGGATTTTGATGGCTTCCTGTCTTATATTGAGGTCTTTCATCCATTTTGAGTTAATTTTTGTGTATGGTGTAAGAAAGTGGTCCAGGTTCATTCTTCTGCATGTCGCTGTTCAGTTTTCCCAGCACCACTTGCTGAAGAGACTGTCTTTATTCCATTGGATATTCTTTCCTGCTTTGTCAAAGATTAGTTGGCCATATGTTTGTGGGTCCATTTCTGGGTTCTCTATTCTGTTCCATTGATCTGAGTGTCTGTTTTTGTGCCATCTTATAAATGGTTTTTATTTCGATTTCTAATTATTGATTTTTTTTCTCTATTTTTGCTTTCTGTTTTATTGATTTCTGCTCTTTAGTATTTTCTTTTTATTTGTTCTTTCTAATTAAAAAAAATTTTTTAATGTTTATTATTTGAGAGAGAGAGGCAGAGAGACAGAGAGCAAGCAGGGGAGGGGCAGAGAGAGAGGGAGACTCAGAACCCGAAGCAGGCTCCAGGCTCTGACCTGCCAGCACAGAGCCTGACGCAGAGCTTGAACCCACAGACCGCGAGATCATGACCTGAGCTGAAGTGGGCCGCCCAGCTGACTGAGCCACCCAGGTGCCCCTGTTCTTTCTAATTTTTTAGAGTGAAAGCTTAGGACTTTTACATGAGACCTCTTTTCTTTTTTAATATATACTTAAACTCTAAATTTCCCCTCTAAGCACTTTGTTTCTTAGCTCAGGCTGCCATAACAAAATACCATAGACTTGGTGACTTAAATGACATTTATTTGTCACTGTTCTTTATACTGGAAAGTCTAGGATCAAGGTGCCAGCATATTTGGTTCCTACTGAAAGCCTTATTCCTAGTTTGCAGATGACAGCCCTCTCACTGCCATGCCCTCTTGTGTAAGGGAAGGGAGGAGGGGTGGGAGCTATGGCTATTGAGCAGATCTCTTTTCCTCTTCTTATAAGGACACTAATCCTATTGTGGGGGCCTACCCCTCATGACCTCACCTGAACCTAATTACTTCCCAAAAGCCCACCTCAAAATACCATCACATTTGGGTTAAGATTTCAACATATGAAGTTTGAGGGGATACAAACATTGAGTCTATGACAATTTGCATCCCCAAAAGTTTGATGTTTTTATGTATGATTTTAATACTTTAAAATTTATAGTGGTATGTTTTTTGGTCCAGAATATAATCTGTCTCTATAACTGTTCCATGTACAGTTTGAAAAGAATGTGTGTTCTGCTGTTCTAGGAAGGAGTGTCCTATAAATCTAATTAAGTCAAATTTTGACAGTATTGATTATGCCACTTTACTGATTTTATGTCTATCTATTTTATCAATTGCTGAGGGAGAAATGTTGAAATCTGCAACTGTAATTATGGATATGGCTGTTTCTCCTTTTAATTCTTGTTTTTCTTCCTTTATGTATTTTAAGTGTCTTTTATTAGGTGCGTGCACATTTAGAATTATGTTTTCTTGCTGAATTGACACCTTAATCATTATGTAACCTATCTCTATTTCTGGTGGCATTTCTTATTCTTTAGAACATTTATTTTATCTTATAGTGATATGTATAGCTACCCCAGGTTTCTTTTGATTTGCATTTGCCCAGTGTATCTTTTTCTATTCTTTTTCTTTTAAATTAAGCTAAAGTGGATTTCTTACAGATGTACATAGCTGAGTCTTGCTTTTTTATCCCATGTAACAACCTTTGCTTTTTTTTTTTTTTTTTTTTTACACTTTATTTTTGAGAGACAGAGAGAGACAGAGCACAAGTGGGGGAGGGGCAGACAGAGAAGGAGACACAGAATCCGAAGTAGGCTCCAGGCTCTGAGCAGGCAGCCCAGAGCCCGAGGTGGGACTCGAACTTATGAACCGCGAGATCACGACCTGAGCTGAAGTTGGACGCTCAACCGACTGAGCCACCCAGGCGCCCCCAATCTTTGCTTCTTAATTAGAGCATTTGGACCTCTACTGTCCAATATATGTGGCTATTTAAATTTAAATATGTTAAAATAAAACTTAAAGGAAGTTCCTTAATCACAGAAGCCATGTTTCATGATCTCAATAACTACGTGAGGCAAATGGGTACCATGTTAGACAGTGTGGGTCTAGAGCCCAGGCAGGTTTCCTGCTTCTTGCCTTCATGGCAACCAAACTCTGCTTTGTTTCTGTAGAGGGTCTTGGGTGAGAGCACATAGTCCTTTTTTCATCTTTCTCTGACATCTTTCATTGACATCTTACCTTTACCTAGATGGGGCAGGGGCCAGAAGGTAAGAGAGTTTCCTACCTTCTGTCAGTGGTAGATGGTTTTTTTTTTGCTTTATATTAAAGTAGTATCCGGGGCGCCTGGGTGGCGCAGTCGGTTAAGCGTCCGACTTCAGCCAGGTCACGATCTCGCGGTCCGTGAGTTCGAGCCCCGCGTCAGGCTCTGGGCTGATGGCTTGGAGCCTGAAGCCTGTTTCCGATTCTGTGTCTCCCTCTCTCTCTGCCCCTCCCCTGTTCATGCTCTGTCTCTCTCTGTCCCAAAAATAATTAAAAAAAAAAAAAAAAAAACGTTGAAAAAAAAATAAAGTAGTATCCAGCCCAAGCAGTGGGCCAAAGTTTATCACCATACCTGTGCCTGCCACTTATGGATGGTGTGAAGGGTTTTTGGAACAAATGCACTTATAGATAGGCTTTCAGAACTTAACACATTGATAAATAGCAGAACTTCAGTATTTTTCGATTAAAACTTAGGTGAAAAAGAGAGTTTAATAGAATATTCTGAGCCTGTAGAGATAGCACAGTTTTACAGATAAGTAAATGTTTTCCAGGATAAAGGTAAATGCTAAACACCCAGAAGAGTTGTTTTTGCTTTTGCTTTTTTAAACTCAACTTGGTATCCTTAATAAAGACCGATTTGTATTCATTCCCAAAACGCACTTGTCTGCACAAAGGAGGATACTACCTGCCGTGGTGGCTCTTGCATCATCAGCTACCATTTCCACGTGTGCCCTGAGTATATCTTGCTATTTTCCACCATCTTGCCTTCAAACACCCTGCTCCCTATGAGCCGAAAGGCTCTTTTACTTCTTTTATTTTTTTAATAAATTTTTTAAATGCTTATTTGTTTTTGAGAGAGAGACAGACAGACAAACAGAGGATTAGTGGGGAAGGGGCAGAGAGGCAGAGAGAGATAGGGAGACACAGAATCCGAAGCAGGCTCCATCCTTTGAGCTGTCAGCACAGAGCCCAACACAGGGGCTCGAACCCACAAACTGTGAGATCATGACCCGAGCCAAGTCGGACGCTCAACGGACTGAGCCACCCACGCGCCCAAGGCTCCTTTACTTCTGTAAACCGATCCTCAAGGTCCCTCTTCCGGGTTCTGTTACCTGCCACCCCCACATTAATATAAATTACTGTTTTATGCTCTCATTTTACTTATGTTTATTCATTCATTCAACAAATGTTTAAGTGCCTACTATGTGCCAGGAATTATACTATACTGTCACCATGCTGTGATGATTTATGTGCCTCTTCTCACTGCTTGAATGTAAATTCCCTGCATAGTTCCGTGCACCCTGTGCTTATATTTAATGATACCCTGTTAATAAATGAGTTACCTTTTTTTTTTTTTTTTTTTACTTCAAATTAAAACAGTTTCTTTTGTCAGGTTACCTTAAGGCAGTCTCTTTCTCCCCCATCAGCCTATTGTTACAATGCAGAAATAAGGTGTGTGAGATCTTTTAGTTTATTAATAGCAGCCAGAAATCCCTGATTTCTTGAAGGCCTATAGAGTGTTGTAACTTCCTATCTGTTTCTTCTATCTTCTGTCTTCTTTTTCAAATTAAAAAATTAATGAAGATACTTAAGTTAACTGCTTGGTTAGTTTTCCTTTTTTGTGGGTTTAGTTGAAAGAGCCCTATCATCAACAAATATAACGAACAAGGAAATTTAAGAGGTTTTATAACAAGGAAAAAAGTTATTAAAAGATTTGAAATGTGAATTAGAGTGTAATCTTCATGAAGGTGGGGATTGTGTTTTTGCATCTTTTCCTACAGGCATGGCATGATGCCTCAGATCTAGAAAATAACCAATAAATATTTGCTTCAGGTTGATTTCTTAAGTGAGTGAAATTGGAACTCTCGCTTTTTGAAATAATGCTATGTTTAGTGTAAGAAAAATTTTGATACTATCATTTTTATTCATTGTGAAGGCATTTTTTTCTAACAAAGTCTACATTTATAGAAGAGAAAACATTCTATTGTTGTAATTGAGCTAAGTTAAAAGTCACATTACATGGACCTTAACTTTGACTTTGGGGCAAAAAGGCACTTTTAGGGGCACTTGGGGGGCTCAGTCAGTTAATGTCCGACTTCAGCTCAGGTCATGATCTCACTATGCGTGAGTTGAGCCCTGCATCGGGCTCTGTGCTGACAGCTCAGAGCCTGGAGCCTGCTTCAGATTCTGTGTCTTCCTCTCTCTCTGCCCCTCCCCTGCTCGTGCTCTGTCTCTCTCTGTCTCAAAAATAGATGAAAACATTAAAAAAATGCATTTTTAAACCAGTTAACTGTGGGGCACAATACTTGGAGAAAAAGCAGAAGACATTGGACTTCTGCAGTATACATTTTACCAAGATTTAAACTGTGCTTTATTTTCTGTTTCCTCTGCCGCAGCCCCAGTAGTGTGGTTTCTTTGCTGCTTTGCTCTGGCTCTAAGTCTAATATAATAAATCCCACAGTTTTGCAGATTGGTATCATTCCAGATTCATGATATACCTTTTCTTCTGAGCCGTCCTTGCCTTTAGTAATCCCTTCCTTTTTATTATCTAGATTTCTCTGTTATTTCACCCCGATGGGTATTTTCAAACTTACCCAGCTCTTCTCTGGTCCACCTTGTAATTCCCACCCCCTACTCAGTTATCTCCCTTTCTCTGTCTGGAAAAGTAAGGACAGTGGGCTGGACCTCTGTCAGACTTTTCCCCCTGATGTGTGCAAATGTCTCTGGGTTGATACCTACTTGTCTCCCAGCTTCCTTCCTTGCAGCTCCATGGGAGAGGTCTGTCTTCCAGCTCCTCACTAATCTTTCCACCTGTGCACTTGATCTCGGGTCCTTTCTGCCTCCTCTGAGACCTCATTCCATCAGTTTCTCCCTTTCCTGTATTTTCATCCTTTTCATCCCTGTCTGCACCTAGAATGTATGCTCAAGCCCCTGCTTTTTATTTATTTGGTTTAACAAAAGCCCTTTCCTGCTCTTCCTTCTCTTTTGTCAGGTATCTATCCAGAGTAGGCTATATTTGCTTTCACAGATTCACTGAAACTGCCTACACCGAAGTCACCAACTACAGCTGAAATTGTTCTCAGTTGTACTCCTCTATTCCCCAGCTTCAAGCCCTCACCTGGACCACCTAACTTATCTCCCTGCCCCCAGTCTTTCCTTTTTCAGTTTATCTTTCCCACTGCTTCAGAGTGATCATTTTTCTCCCCCCACCCCCGCTTTAAAAAAAATTTTTTTAATGTTTATTTATTTTTGAGAGAGAGTGATCAGGGGAGGGACAGAGAGAGAGGGAGAGAGAGAATCCCAAATAGGCTCTGCACTGATAGTAGAGAGCCCGATGCAAGACCCGAACTCATGAACCATGAGATCATGCCCTGAGCCGAAGTTGGACGCGTAACCAAATGAGCTACGCAGGCACCCCCAGAGTGATCTTTTAAAATACAGATACAGGGGCGCCTGGGTGGCTTGATCGGTTAAGTGTCCGACTTCGGCTCAGGTCATGATCTCATGGTCCGTGAGTTCGAGCCCCGCGTCGGGCTTTGTGCTGACAGCCCAGAGCCTGGAGCCTGTTTCAGATTCTGTGTCTCCCTCTCTCTCTGCCCTCCCCTGTTGATGCTCTGTCTCTCTCTGTCTCAAAAATAAAAATAAAACGTTAAAAAAATTTTTTTAAAAAATAAAATAAAATAAAATACAGATACAATATTACTCCTCTCTCCTTAAAACCCTTCTCAACATTGCCCATAAGGTACAAATTCAAACTCTGTAGAAGGACATCTGAGGGCACTAATAATTTGACTCCAGCTCTCCAGTCTTACATGCTACGGTTTTGTTCTTGATTCCCACCTCTAGTTCCAAAAGTAGTGTGCTATTTCACAGTTCTGAGTCTTTTATATTCTGAGTCCTCTAGTGGAATAACTTTCACTTGTACTCCTAGTGATCTTCTACTTTTCCTTCAAAGACCACAGTCGAGCATTGTCACCACGTTTTGCCCAATTTCTCACTCCA
Organism: Panthera uncia; assembly: GCF_023721935.1. Lineage (NCBI taxonomy): Eukaryota > Metazoa > Chordata > Mammalia > Carnivora > Felidae > Panthera > Panthera uncia. The sequence continues at coordinate 122,909,352 of NW_026057577.1, read as the reverse complement.
CTCCCAGCCTTTTTTGCTACCATGGCAGAGTTGACTAGTATTCTGTGGGTTCGCTATATAATTTGTGGATACTGCCGTTATTTATTACACAGTGAATTGCAAATATTTGTTTTAGGTTTGCTTCCCTTTCTAGACAAATCTCCTTGAGAGTAAGGAGCCATTTTACTAATCTGTGACTCATCTGCAACACCTAGTGTAGTGCCTTGCACACAGCAAGGACTCCATAGGCGTTTATAGAATGAATGAATAAACAGTTGGATTAATTTCAGCAAGTCTTAATTGGCACATGTTCTGTAGGCTCAGTGTTATACTTTTAAAGCTGGACAATAAGTTTTGGATGGTATGTTTTTGATATCACTGTACTTGATGCTGGCTCCTGTGTTGTATAGTTTTAAAGAGATCTAAAGAGCAGGGAGGAGGACATGTTTGTAGCTAGTGACTTAATATGATAGTCTCTCTGAATATCTAGGTCTCTTCCTCGTACCTGTAACATGGTGCATGGTGCAAGCTCATCTGTTCATTCTTTTCCTAACCAGACTGTGCAAAACTAGAGAAGAGGTTTCATGATCTTATGATGATTTTTCTCCTGTCTTCCAATCTCCCTCACTGTTACCATAGCTGCCAGAGAACTCCATCTCAGTTCTTCCTTTCCATTCTTCTCTACTTCAGTCACTTTCATAGCCTCCCACTTTACCAAATTTAAGATCTTGTTCTTAGTCGGACTTCTTTTGAAAGTCTGTTGTCACTAATGGAACTGGTCTATGTCCTTTTTGCACCTGCAGCTGATAACACTCACTATTCTCTATTCCAAGTGTATCGTTCCAGAGGATAAATATAACAACACATTGGTATTGTTTATGTTAAATGAGCCAGTCTTCTCTAAGCATCTGCTGCACAGGCGCAGAAACAGAGAAGTGCTTTGGCTATTGGCTGCCAGGGGAACAGAAGGGTTGCCACAACAAACTCAGCAAACAACCCCAAAAGTCCCCAAGAAGCATAAACTCATGCTACTGGAAAATCAAAATTAGTAAAGGACTGTGCATTTTTGATGCTGGATCCTAGCTTTGTCCCCTACATTCTTAAGGAGAGATTGGACTGTTTTCTGCAGCAAGTGGACCATCTTTAGAAGAGTACATTTGAGAGTCACTCAACTTTTGAAGGAGCTTGATATCTCTCTGGTTGCTTTGTGGTGGAGTTGGATTGTGCTCTCCTGGAAGCTTGGTCGTTTGACTGACACTGATAAGGTCGGTTCCAAGGAAACCCAGCATCCTCTTTGCCCTGGCGCCACTGGGCCCGCCACCCTCCTCCCCCCCGCCACTCCCTCTTCCTCACCCTCCCTTCTCTGCCACCTCTCTATCCCTCACTTGAACTGGCTGCCAGAGTTCACAGACAGCTGGGCAGAGAGTGGCTAAATGTGCCCAGCTGCCCGGGAAGCTTGGCGGCCAGGCCGAGGGAAGGAAGCATCGGCTCTCTTTGAAGGTTGCCTGCCAGTGAATCTCAGGCAGCTGGACTTCAAAGGGGGGACCGCTGGGCTTTCCCTCCTGTCTAGGCAGGTCATTCCACAGCACTGTGCTTCCGGTGTTGGCACAGTGGCTTTCAAGTTCCTCTTCAATTAAAGAGCTGAATGGAAAGCTGCACTTGTGTTCCCATTTGTGTTTCTTATGTGATATAAGCGGCTGAAGATCCTCACCTCTCTTACCCCATACTTAAGAGTAAAGATGGAGGGAAAAGGTAACATACAAAGGGCAGCTAAGGAGATCCACAGCAATTAGCAGGATTTCCTCATTGCCAGTTGTAACTTGTGTTATTTACCAAGTTTTAAATTACTTCAAGGACTCTTGGTGTGATCTTTGTGAGTAAAGAACTATGCTTATGGATTGAATTAACTAGTGATCTAGAATTGGGTTTAGTCTTGGATAATGGTTTTGTTTCCAGAAACCATTGTAGTGCTCACCTACCCTCCTACGCTCTCTTGCTGTACTTCTCCACTTTTCACTTTCAAATTTCTTTGGTGTTTGGGGCGAGGACTGGCCTCATAAGGAAAGAGCAAAGGTGCTCAAAGTCCAGGCCTACATTAGTTGCAAAAGGGGGTCAGAGCAGAGGGAGGCTGAAGTCAGAGGATCTGTGGGATTGTGTGCATGTGCATAATGGTGGATAAGAGTATAGGCCCTGGGCCAGGTGCTTGGGTTCAAATCTTGGCTCCCACTTAGTGGCCACTTGAGTTGGGCAACTAACCTTACCTTTCTGTTCTGCCATGTCCTTCTGGAAAGTGGGAATAATAATAGTATTTAGCTCATAAGGCCGTTAGAAGATTCAAGGGGTTAATACATAGCATGCACTTAGAATAGTATCTAGCCCACAATAAATGCCCAGGAAATGTTAGCTATTATTATCATCATGTATCAGAATCCATTGACTAGGACTGGAAAAGGGTGAAAAATCACTGATTTATAATTTTACTACTCTTTATGGATAAAAGACTGCTGACTTCTGCCTTAGATGGAATTTGTAATAGAATCCCCACCCTCCCAGAAATCCTAAATAGTGTTAAAAAAAATGTGTTATGTATTTTGAAAGAGAAAAGTTATTTCATGTTATCTGCTCCTCCCCGCCCCTCCTTACACTGCCTTTCCTGGGGATACAAGGACATGCAGTTCATTTAGGACCATAACTGTAATAATCTACGTAAACCCAAAGGAAGCCTGTAAAACAGGGCAGCATACATATATGTATATTCATATAAATACATAAATGTAAGAATATATGAATATATAATAAAAAGAGGTGTTTTAGTGAAGAGTAAGAATTAGGGTTTGAATTTTTGCTTTGACAGCTTACTAGTCATATGTCTTTGAGTAAGTCACCTCGCTAAGCCTCAGTTTTCTTGTTTGTAAAATGAGGTAATTACATACATCTCAGAATGTGTGTATCTCAGGAGGCTTGTTTTAAGGATGAAATTAGAAAATGTATGTTTTACTGCACCAAGTAGCAGCATATTCAATAAATGTACCTGTCATTATTGTTGCTATTGCCGTTAGTATTACACCGTTAGTATTACAAGTTAAATTTTTATCGAATCACAAGGAATCCTTTAGTTTATGTAACAATGATTGCCTTTTCCTAAGATTTTTGTTCTCTCTAGATCAGAGGTCAGCAAACTGTGGATCAAATCCAGCCTGCCATCTCTTTTTCTAAATAAAGTTTTATTGGAACACAGCCTCATCCATTTGTTTATATATTGTCTATGGCTGCTTTTACACTACAACAGCAGAAATGAATAGTTACAACAGAGACTGTAGTCCTCAAAGCTTAAAATATTTACTGTGTGGCCTTTTCCAGGAAAAGTTTACTAACTCTTGCTCTACGTACTGTATTTCCCAGATTGAGGTCCAGAGAATGTTAGTTCTATCTGTGTTAGTAGGTACTATCTGAATAAAAGAAAAGTTCCTTGGTCAAATAAGCATCAGAAATGTTAAGGAAGTTGAATTATTCCAGGATGACTATTTAAAAGATTCTGGCTTTTGATATATTAATGTGCATTGTGAATTTGCAAGACAAGGGCAAGAGTTTGCAAATAAACTCTATTTTCCCAGGCTTCCTTGGCCCCCACCCCCACCTCATCCCTGGAGAGGATGATGTTACACAAAACATCCTCTGGGAAACCCTGCTGTTTGGCAATTTCTGGAAGGACTTTTTTTCTTAAATCATTCTTGATGATTTAGGTGATATCTTCATTTAGAAACCTAAAGAATATCATGTGAGATTCTGTGTTACCTCATTTTTTCCCCAGTAAAAATGATACTTTGCTTAAAGTCGGGGTAGTAAAATATACCAGCTATTTAAATGTTCTAATCAGATAATATCCCCATCTTTAAATGATCCTATAAGATGTCTCAGGATTATAAATGGAATCTCAAAGTCCACAGTTTTATTTTATGCTTTCTTCAAATTCCAAAAGCTTGGGTTTTCTGTAGGGCTTTAACATTTTTTTGCATCCAGCTTTCTGAAGCATAAATCTAGAGCACCTAACTGGTATACCAACTGATTCAGCTAGGGTTTATAAGAAGGGAGATTAATGTGAAGGTAACTTGTGCCTTAGCCATAAGGGGTTTGTTTTATAGACTAAAGTAAACACCTTGAATTTCAAGTTGCAAGCACATGGGGAGCCAGAAGATTCCAGAGCAGTGGCGTCATATGCAGCCTGTGACTCACACGTCTCAGTGGCTGAGCTTTCTCCTGCAGCCGCAGCTTCCAGCTGGTCATCAGATAGAGCCCTAGGTAGTCCCACACTGCAGTCACCTGCCTTGAGATGATCCAACAGGCATGTCATTGCAACACTGTCCAGTTATGAATGAAGGCTGGCTATCTCTTTGCCAAACACAGTTGGAAAATAAATGCTAAGTCATACCTGTTTTCTGAAATCACAGTGGTTGCAACAGTGAACCTGGACTAAGAATGGAGAACCCTGCTGGAGAGTTCAACTCCGGTCATAAATGTTCACGCTTGCTCATTCTGTCTCGGTCTCTGGCTCTTTCTCACTTGTAAGCTTCCCCATTAAGGCAGAGGCCAGCCAATTCCTAGTCATTTTGGTGCCTTCTAACCTGGCTTATAGTGGGTGCAGAAAATGTTTTATGAAAGAATAAGAGGTCTTATGTGTGTGTCTCCCTTTTCCAACTCGCAAATCATTTTGGGAACATTCCATGTGGTCTCTTCATTTATGTATCTCACTGTTGTGTGTATAATAGGTCCTCGGTAAATGTGGTTCACACTGTAAATGTGGGTTCTAAAAGTTTCATTATCACAGTTTTATTTTATGGGGCATGATGAATAGACTTTTCAGAAACCTTTGACAGATAGTATTGTCTTTTGGCTTTAAATTATTTCTTTTAAACAAAGGAAGGAAGGGAAGGAGAGAGAAGGAAGGACTGAGGGAAGGGAAAAACATCTTGGCTGGAGCATAATTATCTCTTTCGAAAAAGCTGGAAACTTGGAAAACTGTCAACTTACTATGAAATATATTATTTCCTTGAAACACACTCAAAAGTTCTGAGTTTCATTTGCTGTATTTATGAAGTTTGTTCTCTTGTAAGCACCATAATATGTGATGTATAACATATACTGTTCCCTGAGACTCATTGGCATTCTTGGAGTTCAGATGTTCCTGGGAAAGAAAGAATCTGAAGCTGACCTACTTGAAAGAAAGGATCAGAAATGTGGGGAAAGAGCTTTTATCTAGTAACATAAAGAAAAGCAGCTTAAACGCAATCCTCCCTTCCATGCCCTCCAAGAATGAGCTATTTCTAAACATTTTCTTCTCTCTGGTATTGTCTGCTGGAGCCGTCTTATTCAGTATCCAAGAATATATATAAGAATGGTTGCAACTGGCTGGAGCCACACTACAACTACCTAGAGACAGTGGCGATCCCAAGCGACCAGGGCAAGGATTAAGAGACGTTGCTAGAGAGAATTCTTGCTCTCACAGGGAGATGCAGAAAGGCAAGAGAGGAGCATAGTGATTATGTAAAGTACAAGATGTGATCACGCTGAATAAATTTTAATTATTGGATTTTAGGACTAGTTTATGATGGATATTATTTGGTAGAATGCCGAGGTAGGGGAAAAGGAATCAACCTTCTTCAAAGAGTTATGCTCCTGTAGTATCATCTGACTTATAATACTGCTCAACACATAAAATGTTTAGTATCTGTCAGGCACTGTTCACATCCTTTATATGAGTTAACTTTTGCTGCCTAACAAACTACCCTAAAACTTTGCAACTTAAAACTACAAACATCTACTGTAGGTCAGTTAGGCAATACTTCTGGTCTGAAGTGGCTAGGCTGATTTCTCCTGTGTTCCCTATTGCATCTACAGGTAACTAACACCTGGGTGGTCTAGGATGACCTTACCCACATGTCTGGCTATTGGCTAGATGTCAGCTGGTGCTACAGGGATGACTGGGCATGTCTCTGGTCATCCAGGAAGCTGGCCCATGATTTTTCACAAGGTGGCTGGGTTCCAGAAACAGTAAGAGAGCAAGTCCCCAAATATGGACCTTTTACAGTTCTCTGCTTGTGTCTTGGTTGCTAGTGTCCCCTGTTAGGCTTCTCTGAGGAGCAGATGCTAAGGCAGCGTTAGATGTGTAAGAGATCTTTCTATTGCCAAAACTCCTGTAAGGGAACAAGTGAGTGAGGAGTCAGAGGAGGCCAGAGCTTACCAGATGGTGATACAGGTCCATCTCCTATGGAGGAAAGAGGGAAGGTAGGAGGGAGTTAGGGTTGGCTAGAAAGCCTCTCAGATAGCAACACAGTTCTAAGAAAGCTTTGGCCAGGCCAGTGGGAATCCCTTTTGCCAGAATCACCTCAAGCCTTTATTGATCTGCTCTAGCTATGATCTGTCATTCAGCACAGCAGCTACAGTTGGGACGACCACTAGATTAAGTCTGCAGTCAGTAGTCCATTTGTGGAAGGACTGGGAGAATTACTGCTCCACTGAGTAGCACTGCCCTTTTCCTTGGGGATCTAGCTATCTCTGTAGTCAGTAAGCTCCTGATCTGAAAATAGGCTCAGCTATGGGAACAGAACAAGGGATCATGACTTTTTATTGGGGTGACCACCTTCAGCCTCCTCTGTTCGTCTCTTTTTGATGGTAGAGATTAAGCAGTACCTTTGTTGTCTGCCCATCTCTTCTGCCCCCTAGGAATGCCATATTCTGCCAACCTTCTCCACAGCTCCCTCCACATCAAGCCCCCTTGGCTGCCTCTCTGACTTCCAGTCATTATACTTTATATTATGGTAACTGCAGCCTTTTGATTTCTAGTAATGAAGTACTGCGATCTGGCTATTATTACTTCAGGCCTCATCATCCCGTGGGTGTTAATGGTCCAGCTCCATGACATTAGCCTTGGGCTGCAGAGGAGAGCTGCCACTGAACTTCTTGGAGATGCTGGCCGTCTCACCTATGCATGGCCTTGGTGAATGGTATTTCTTCTGGGCCCTCCCATGAAAAATAATAATCTGTGTTTTCTAGCTTGACACAATATATCCATTCCAGCATGCACACTCCCCCAAGCCTTTTTATTCTTTTCTCTGTCCTCTGCTAGGGCAATCAGGGTGTTTTGATTTCATTCACCATTGGCCATCACATTTCCAGGCCTCTCACAGCATCCTAGCAGCTTGTTTGCCCAATCCCCTGGGGTCCTTTTCCAAAAATCTGACCCCCTCCCCCCCAATCAAGGTATCCTGCCTATCTAACCTTATGTCAAAGCTCCCTTGATTAAGCATTTTCACAATTTAAACTCAAGGCACGTCAAGGCTCCCGCCAGTAGCTGCTAGCTAATCCTTGTATCTCTTTTGGTGTGTAATCTCTTTCCTCCTTTCAGCCACTTCCCCAGATGAGTAATCCTGGGATTCAACCCTAGTTATTGGCCTAGCAGCCAGGAGAGGAGGAGGTAGGAGCAGGTCCTCGTGGGGAAGAGGCAGTTGTAGCATCTTTCAAAACAAAGGAATTTCTAGCTCTTACTAGGGCAAGAGTTGGCCACCTCTCTAAACTGTGAGGGTTCCCAGGGTGGCCGGGTGGGGGGAGGGCGATCTGCAGATCCAGCATTCTCTGGGCCTCCATCCAGATATCCTATCCTATGTTTCAGGGTCTCAGGTTTTCCCAACTAGAGCCCTGACCCTAGAATAGCAGACCTGCCTTGGCTGAGCATTTAAATGTCTTTGGAGCTCTATAAATCTAACCACCAGATCTCTTTTGTTTGTTGCTCGGCTGTGTCTGTTCTTCCACTGCAGGAGATGAGGGCCTCTTCAAAAAGTACTACAGTTGGCCCTCTGACTCTCCCATGTAGTCTTCAACTGTTAATGGCCCTCAGTTTCTCATTCTCCCTCTGTAGGGTATCAGTATGACCTAGCAGTAGCCAGCCAACACTATCATCTTTGTAGGCATTTCTCCTCCCATATTTTTTTTTTTTTAATTTTTTTTTCAACGTTTTTTATTTATTTTTGGGACAGAGAGAGACAGAGCATGAACGGGCGAGGGGCAGAGAGAGGAAGACACAGAATCATCGGAAACAGGCTCCAGGCTCCGAGCCATCAGCCCAGAGCCTGACGCGGGGCTCGAACTCACGGACCGCGAGATCGTGACCTGGCTGAAGTCGGACGCTTAACCGACTGCGCCACCCAGGCGCCCCTCTCCTCCCATATTTTTTAAATGCCTAAAACATTGTACCCAGAAGGACATTCCCCTATCCCATGAAGTTTTCCCAGGTCACCTCCAGTGAAATCTGCAGCAGTTGAACCAGTACCAGGTGCTAAAGTGTATCTGCACCTCGTAGTCCACCTAGGACAGTGTCCTCTTTACCTACCAAGCAATGAATGAGCCAGTCCCACATTCTTATCTTAGCCGCTGTGTTGTTGGATCACTCATGGCACCACTTGTGTTAGTCTGGATTCTCCAAAACAGACACCGAGACCAGAATTAAACATATGAGATTTACTGGGGAAAGGCCTGTAAGGGGAAAAAGGGAGGGAGCCTGAGAAATCTGGAAAGATACAGGCCATACCTCTATGAAAGACAAGAAAGGAAGGAGTATTAAATGTCCATCCAATGATGAATGGATAAATAAAATGTGGTACATTCATACAGTGGGATCTTATTTGGCAATAAAAAGAAATGAAATACTGATACATATCTATCTACACCATGGATGAACCTCAGGAACAGGAAGCTAAGTGAAAGGTAGCATATTGTATAATTTAATTTATATGAAATGTTCAGATAGGCAAATATACAAAGACAAACTGGATTAGTGGTTGCTTGGGGCTGAGGGGTTAGGAGGGAAATGGGGAATGATTGCTAATGTGTATGCGGTTTCTTTTCGGGGGTGATGGAAATGTTCTAAAATTGATCGTGGTGGTGGTTGCCCAACTCTCTGAAAATGCTAAAATCATTGACCTGCATACTTTAAGTGGGCAAATTCCATGGTATGTGAATTGTATCTCAAGAAAGCTGTTCTATTAAAGGAAAAGAAAAAAGCTCTAGCATTTCTGCTTGCATTTTCCAGCATTATGTGCAAAAAAGAGTCTCAGACTAATAGCACAATGTCAGGAAAATGTCACTCAGATTAATTAGGAGTCCTTTATCCCTTGTGCTCAGTCTTTGGCTGGGAGCAGCCCTTGCAAAGCCTGGCCAAGTCACAGAAGCAGGGAAAGTGGCAGTTTATGCAGTGGGAGGTGTGAGAGGCACATTTTTGTGGCTACGTGTCCTATAAGCCCAAACAAGTCACGTGTCCATACCCAGACCCCAGGTTTTAAGAAGTAAATGGCACATTTTGATGAAAAGAGTAGCAAAGTTATATTGCAAAGGAGTGTGCCACTTGCATTAACTCATTACATTCTCCCAACAGCTAAAGTGGATGCTATTGTTATTCTCATTTAATAGATGGCATAGGGAGATTAGCCAGCCCAAGATCACGTGGGTGGTGAGTGGTGAAGCCTGGATTTGAACTTGTCAGTCTGGCTGCACAGTCTGTGCTTTTTATCATTATGCCATATTTTCATACAATATATTAACCTGAATGTCATAGAATCAGTTGGAGAGGTGTTATTGTCTGTTTTTCCTCACTAGAATGAAGGCTTCATGGGAGTAGGGAATGGCAAAGCATGTTCACGTGACAGTTCTTATTCTTTCGTATGTATTCTCCCCATTCTCCTTACTACAGGTCTCCAAAATCAGAGAAACAGGAGCAAGTTATGTTCCATCTAGACGTACATTTATTTGGCTTTTCATATTGCCATTTAAAAAATCCTGGCATATTTTTAATCCCAGTATAACTCTAGCATGTGATTGAAAATACAGAATTGCTTGGTTATCACTAAGCTTGAAAATAGATTCCCAGTGAGAAAGGAATTTTATATCCATTGAGGGGGTCCTAGAACTAGATGTGAGAGGACAAATGCTAGTACACTCGCTTGTTAGAGAGCCCAGGATTTGCTTCATCTTGCTCTTGGAGTTTGTGTTTTGTTAGCATAGTTGCATGTTGGCAGCTTTATGAAAGGAGGCCCCTATGAGAGACTTAATGTATGTGTGGTATTGACATAAGCAGGAATTAGTAGGTCAGATATAACAAGGTGTCTTTGGGAGTTGAGGAGAAGTTAGGGGTGGGAAGATGTGTAATTTTAAAAATTAAGAAACTGAGAAACAGTAAGATTAAGCAGTTTGGCCAGGGTCAAACTAAAATGTATCAAATTGAAAATTTAGGTGGAGTCAGCTTGACTGTAGGACCAATATTCTTTCCATTAAAATTTTCTCTATTTTCAGCCCAGCAATTCACTTAAATCCTCTCATTTAAAATAGTTAATTCCACTGTCTCTATTAATTACAAAATGTGTTTTGATCATTTTGAGGGCTGTTGTTCCTCTTGCATTGATTGAGACAGATCTCGGCAGCCCCCGGATGTACACTCACTGACCATTGGTAGCACCAGAGAATGTTTGGATTACATTTAGGATTTCAAGAATGCTATATTTAAGACTTTGTGGAAGATGTCATATTTTTCTTGGAGATTCTGGCAGACTGCATTAGAGAAGAAAAACTAGAATTAGCATAGCCACAGATGACAGGACCAGGACCCATAAGTAGGTGTTGGAATTCTAGGAAGGAGTCTTGGACCCAGTTTAAGAAAAGTGTTCCTAATTAGAGCCACCCAGAAATGGATGGTTGTTGCTTATAATGTATGGAGTTTTGTACTGCCAGAGGCTCCTGAGCAGCTGCAAAGAGAGGATATAAGGACATTTTTACCAACTGGAGTTTGTACTATATCTCAGGAGAGGGCCTTTAAAGCTCTAGCATTTCTGCTTGCATTTTCCAGCATTATGCACACGGGAGACTTGATACTCTCCAAATCATAACATAAGGCACTCCCGAGGATAGGAAACCTATATAAAGGAGTTAATAATCTCCGTTTCCCTAAAGAACGATGTTCTTTGCCTCGGATGATCATAAAATCAGTTAAAGGAGAAGGTTAAAGGAGAAGTCTCAGTTTTAGATTTCCCACATTATGCCAGAAGTGTTTTTAGTCAGGCTGACTCTGTTTCCAGAGTGTGAGGGTGTATGTCATTGTTACTGTCCAAGTGTTGATATTTTACAAAAGTTTAAGATCCCCTCTGGCTATCTATTTTGTATCATTAGAAGAAACTTTTGTTACTGGTTAAAGTGAAGTTAATAATTGAGCTCTTTTGACATAGAATCTGTGAGCTGTCCATCTCAAGTGAGGACACTTTGTCTCTTTCTTTTATTGGGTTCTTTAAAAAAAGTTTTTTTTAAGTTTATTTATTTTTTCAGAGAGAAAGAGAGAGCAAGCAGAGGAGGGACAGAGAGACAGGGATAAGGAGGATACAAAGCAGGCTCCGTGCTGTCATCACAGAGCCTGACTCGGGGCTTAAACTCACGAACTGTGAGATCATAACCTGAACCAAAACCAAGAGTGAGACACTTAACTGACTGAGCCACACAGGTGCCCCTTTACTGGGTCCTTTAAAAAAGGAAATGATTTAGAAATTTTGAGTGCAGTCTCTCCTTTGAAATCTTAGTCATTAATACGCAGCAATTTGTCACTCTAAAAGAGTGTTGTACCGAGATGTTATCGATAAGGCAATAGAAAATACTGGAAGTCACAAAGACAAGGTGGAACTTGTTTTGTGGCATATATTCACACGTTTTGCATTATAAACAATGAATTGTAGAAGTTTCAAAACACCCAACCTCCAATAGAGTGGCTTTTTATTTTTTTTTTTTATTTTTTTTATTTTTTATTTTTTAGTATATGAAATTTACTGTCAAAATGGTTTCCATGCAACACCCAGTGCTCATCCCAAAAGGTGCCCTCCTCAATACCCATCACCCACCCTGCCCTCCCTCCCACCCCCCATCAACCCTCAGTTTGTTCTCAGTTTTTAACAGTCTCTTATGCTTTGGCTCTCTCCCACTCTAACCTCTTTTTTTTTTTTTTTTTCCTTCCCCTCCCCCATGGGTTTCTGTTACGTTTCTCAGGATCCACATAAGAGTGAAACCATATGGTATCTGTCTTTCTCTGTATGGCTTATTTCACTTAGCATCACACTCTCCAGTTCCATCCACGTTGCTACAAAAGGCCATATTTCATTTTTTCTCATTGCCACGTAGTATTCCATTGTGTATATAAACCACAATTTCTTTATCCATTCATCAGTTGATGGACATTTAGGCTCTTTCCATAATTTGGCTATTGTTGAGAGTGCTGCTATAAACATTGGGGTACAAGTGCCCCTATGCATCAGTACTCCTGTATCCCTTGGATAAATTCCTAGCAGTGCTATTGCTGGGTCATAGGGTAGGTCTATTTTTAATTTTCTGAGGAACCTCCACACTGCTTTCCAGAGCGGCTGCACCAATTTGCATTCCCACCAACAGTGCAAGAGGGTTCCTGTTTCTCCACATCCTCTCCAGCATCTATAGTCTCCTGATTTCTTCATTTTGGCCACTCTGACTGGCGTGAGGTGATATCTGAGTGTGGTTTTGATTTGTATTTCCCTGATAAGGAGCGACGTTGAACATCTTTTCATGTGCCTGTTGGCCATCTGGATGTCTTCTTTAGAGAAGTGTCTATTCATGTTTTCTGCCCATTTCTTCACTGGGTTATTTGTTTTTCGGGTGTGGAGTTTGGTGAGCTCTTTATAGATTTTAGATACTAGCCCTTTGTCTGATATGTCATTTGCAAATATCTTTTCCCATTCCGTTGATTGCCTTTTAGTTTTGTTGGTTGTTTCCTTTGCTGTGCAGAAGCTTTTTATCTTCATAAGGTCCCAGTAATTCACTTTTGCTTTTAATTCCCTTGCCTTTGGGGATGTGCCGAGTAAGAGATTGCTACGGCTGAGGTCAGAGAGGTCTTTTCCTGCTTTCTCCTCTAAGGTTTTGATGGTTTCCTGTCTCACATTCAGGTCCTTTATCCATTTTGAGTTTATTTTTGTGAATGGTGTGAGAAAGTGGTCTAGTTTCAACCTTCTGCATGTTGCTGTCCAGTTCTCCCAGCACCATTTGTTAAAGAGACTGTCTTTTTTCCATTGGATGTTCTTTCCTGCTTTGTCAAAGATGAGTTGGCCATACATTTGTGGGTCTAGTTCTGGGGTTTCTATTCTATTCCATTGGTCTATGTGTCTGTTTTTATGCCAATACCATGCTGTCTTGATGATGACAGCTTTGTAGTAGAGGCTAAAGTCTGGGATTGTGATGCCTCCTGCTTTGGTCTTCTTCTTCAAAATTACTTTGGCTATTCGGGGTCTTTTGTGGTTCCATATGAATTTTAGGATTGCTTGTTCTAGTTTCGAGAAGAATGCTGGTGAAATTTTGATTGGGATTGCATTGAATGTGTAGATAGCTTTGGGTAGTATTGACATTTTGACAATATTTATTCTTCCAATCCATGAGCAGGGAATGTCTTTCCATTTCTTTATATCTTCTTCAATTACCTGCATAAGCTTTCTATAGTTTTCAGCATACAGATCTTTTACATCTTTGGTTAGATTTATTCCTAGGTATTTTATGCTTCTTGGTGCAATTGTGAATGGGATCAGTTTCTTTATTAGAGTGGCTTTTTAAAGTAGTACCTAAATGGGGGCACTTGGGTGCCTCAGTCCAACCCTTTATCTCAGTTCAGGTGTTGATCTCAGGGTCATGAGCTCAAGCCCCATGTTGGGCTCCACGCTGGGCATGAAGTCTAAAAAACAATCAAAACAACAACAACAACAACAAACCAAGGAGTACCTGAATGAGGAGACCTAAAAGCATAAAAGTGTGGCAGATGAATATTGGGTAAAATCCTTTCTTACTAGATTAAGGCAAAATCCCCTGTAGTCATAATACCTTATTGCCATTCAGTTCCTTGTACTGTAGTTGTACTGTCACCTGTTAGATCCAGCAGAATCTTTCCTTAAGTTTTGAAACATTGCACTTTTTCCTTGCTTGTGTACCAGGTGCCTTATATGTCTTTAAACATTAGAATCCCACTCAGGACAGTAAAAAGAAGCAAGACCAATTTAGGAAATAGCACATTCGCAGCTTCATCTCACCCCTGTCTGAGCAACAAGGAAGAGAGTCAGACTGTCACAGGGAGCAACCTGCTGCCACTGAGCTCATGCTGAAGCTTATATGACAGGATTCCCTTGGATTCTGTGCCTTTTAAGGTTCTGTATCCCACTTTACTGGTATACGTGTATATACACATCTATGTATATATGTATTTCTATGGTCAAACATTGGCATTCAAAATCTCTTTTGTCCTATTAATAATAAAAAAGTACATAATTGATCAGTTAGTTTAATTAGAAAATATTATATATACTTATATATACCAGTTTTTGTCTTTTTCTTAAGAATCACAGAGCTATCAGAGACCCTAGAAATCGTCTCGCACAGTCCATTTATTTTACAGAAGATTGACTTGTGATCTGGAGAGGCTAATTTGTCCCTAGTCGCACTGCTAGTTTTTGACTGAACTAAGTCTAGATTTCCTATCTCCTGGTCCTGGCCCACTGCTCGTTTTACTGTACCCCACTGCCTTACCGCTCCTGAAATGAGGGGTCAGTAAACATAAACAAAACATTTAAAACAAATACACAAAAACTAAGTTGGGGCGCCTGGGTAGCTCAGTCAGTTAAGCTTCCGATTCCAGCTCGGGTCATGATCTCACGGTTCGTGAGTTTGAGCCCTACACTGGGCTCTCTGCTGTCAGCGCAGAGCCTGTTCCAGATCCTCTGTCTCCCTCTCTCTCTCTCTGCCTCTCCTTTGTGCTCTCACTCTCTCTCAAAAATAAATAAACATTAAAAAAAGCCCCACAAAAAACCTAAGTTAATTTCACTGAGAGGCCAAAGGTAGCACAGGCTTTTTGGTGAACTGTTACCCCTACAGTCTCTTTCAGAAGTTTTATTTAGAGTTTAGTAGTTGATGACTTGATGAAATATGACCAATTGGCAGATTTTCCTAATTGAGTTTGGTAGCAGAGTTTTGTTTTTCTGAGGAACAAAATATTCCTAATCTATCTCCACATGTGTCCAGAATGATCTTTTTAAAATAAGCAAACCCAGTCATGTCCTGCTCTGAGTAAACTCCATTAAGCAGCTCTCTTTTGCCTTCAGGATAAAATCTAAGTCCTGAACATGGCCCACAAGGCTCCTGGTAATCGAGGCCCTGCTCACACCAGCCCTTCACCTCACCTTTCCCTCGAGTCATGGTTTGCTTCTTTTAGTTCTTTGACTCCAACCAGTTCTCTTACCTTTATGCACATGTTAGCTTTCTGTTGCTTCCTAACAAATTACCACTAATTTAGTGCCTTAAAAAAACACCAATTTGTTATTTCACAATTTCTCCAGGTAAGATGTCTGTCATGGTGTGGTGGGATTCTCTTCTTAGGCTCTCACCAAGCTAAAATCAAAGTATTGGCCAAGGATGTGGCTCTCATCTGGGGTTCAGAGTCCTCTTTCAAACACACTGGTTATTGGCAGAAATCAGATACCCATTTCCTTGACACATCTTTAGAGTCAGCAGTGACATGTCCAACACTTTTTATTCTTCCAGCCTCTCTGACGTACTCTCCTGTCATGTCTGTGTGGCTTCCTCTTCTGTCCTCAGCCAAGAGGAAGTTCTCCTTGCAAAGACTCATGTGACTACTTCAGCCCCACCTAGATAATCCAGGATAATCTCCCTATTTTAGGGATAGCCAGTTAGTAACTTTAGTTTTACCTGCAGAGTCCCTTTTGCCATGTAGAGTGACATATTTATGGGCATGACACTGTAGGGAAGAGGTCATGGGGGTCAAAATTCTGCCTACTACAACACAGTACTCTCGTTCTTGCCTCTGCATCCTGCTCCTTCATCTGCTAACTCATACTTTCATCCACTGGGTCACAGGATTTGTTTTTGCCCCTCTTCCTCCACTCCCCCTCCCCCATTCTCAGGGTTAGATTAGGCATCTCTCTTCAGTGCTCACTTATGACTCTTCACATCCCCATTGTACCACTTGTCCCTTCATACGCTTAACTGTGTTCTTTGAGGGGACTGACTGACTGTCAGCTCTCTGAGGAAAGAAGCCATGTTTATCTTTGCACATTCGTGTTTCCCTGCTTAACATTATGTCTGCCGTACAGTTGACACCCAGTTAAAAAGAAAAGTTGAATCAACAAATTATTTGTACCCATGAGACGTAGGAGCATGATAGCCATGTTTAATACAAATTTCTAAGACTGTCAGAGGAAGAGAGAAGACAAATTTAACTCAATATTTATAAATTATTAAAAACAAAAACAAAAACAAATCCAGCCTGCTTTTGTAAGGTACTGTGCTCCTCATTACTGGAAGCCTTTAGGTGGAAGCTCACTGACAGGGCATCAGGGATATTGCTGGAAGCTCTGATTTGTGACCAATTCTTGTTAGGGTTGAGGTAAGAGCAAAGGAGATGGGGTCACTTGTATTCCTATACCTGTGGCTCCTAGCAGAGACCTACATGCTATTGTCACTAGGAGTGTCCCTGTCCATTCAGTGGAATTTTCTAGCCTGGTAGATCTGGGATAACTGACTCCCTAGTCCCTTAGCCTGTGCTGGTTACTGAGTCATAACTGAGTGATAGGATTAGTATCGTAGAGTTACTTTTAGAAGTCATTACCTGTGAAGAAGCAATATTAGGAGTAAAAAGACTACTAACACACAGCACCAGAAAAGAAGTAGTGTTTAAGAGCAGGCCTCCTGAGTCCTGTACCCAGCTCTAGCACTTACCAGCTCTGTGGCTTTAGATAAGGAACTTTAGTCTCTGGGGTTCAGTTTCCTCAAATGTAACATGGACATGATAATAGTAGAACCTTAACTTGTGGACTGTGAGAATGAAGTAGACGAGACCATAGAGGATGGAGTGCCTAGGGTATGATTAGCATTGCAGCAGGGTTACCTCTCCCCCTCCTCCTCCCCCGCAACAATGTTATCCTACAGGCACATACAAGAGAGTTCAAGGCCTACAACCACATGCTCAGTGTCTGGCATATACTAGGAATACAGTATATATATATATATATATATATATATATATATATATATATACACATAGGCAACACACCCAACATGGGTCTTAAACTCAGAACCCTGAGATCAAGATTCACACACTTTACTGACCGAGCCAGCCAGGCAGTCCTACAATGATACATTTGATTTAATAAATAATATGTTCACTTGTAATTTTTATTTATATTACTCTTTCAGATAACTATAGAAAATGGTCCCAATAACTTTATAAGAACTGAATACTGAGTTGATCTTGTGTTGCTCAGAGCTTGCGAAGGCAGTCTGAAAGATGGGACTTACTTAATCTCTTTTTTATTATTAGAGCAAATGGATGTTTTTGGAAACTATTTGAATTTTTTTCCAGGGTAAAGAAAGCTATAATCAAATGAAATTAATATTTTACATATATCCTTTTCTGGATGATAGAGTAAAATACTCTTGCCACAGAAATGTTCTTGTTTGAATTCAGATGAGATGTTAATTAACACTTTGCTTGTCTTTGCAAACAGGTTCATCCTAAATTCCACTATAAACAGGCTCATGACCCAGGAACAGACACTTCCTGCGTGACTTTTTCCTATGATGGTAATGTCCTTGCTTCTCGTGGAGGTAGGTTAAAAACTTTCTTTCGGATGTATTTCTATATATAAAATGATCATAATTAACCCTAATAAAGTTACACTAATATCCTAACAGTAAAGGTAGCTGTGCTTTTGTTAATGTAACTTTGTCAGTCTTCTTTTTCATTAAAATGCATATCCAATTTGGCAAAATTGTTTTATTAGAAGTTGTCAAGTAAAATTTAGAAAATATGTACTTTTTTGCCTGAGTTTTTATTTTAGCTTCAAATTCCATCAGAGTTTGAAGCCTCCAAGGATGACCTTTGCCTCTACTTTATGGAATTTTGTAGATGATTTTCTACAGTATTTGTATACTGTTTTTAAATTTAGAGTCTTCTGTTAGCTCACCATTAATTTTTTTTTTCCAGTTCAAACACTATAACAATTCAGTTAAAAAAAAAAGTTGTATACCTGGGTGTCATTTTTTAAATAGCTATGTAGTTTTATGTGACCATATTATAAGTTTACTTATCCACACTCATATGGTTGAATATGGGTTGTACCTTTTTGCTGAATCCTTCTCACATGGATAAGCTAAGTGTTAACTGAAGGAGATAAGAGAATAGTAAGGACGGCTTATGAGTAAAGCATTACGTGAAGTATGGGACATGACTGAGGATCTTCCTGGAGGCCCATTTGTGGGGAGGGAAAGAAACAGCAGAGTAAGTAGGTGGGAGCCATGTTACAGATGGCTTTAAATATCAAATAAAGGATTTAGTCTTTATTCCATAGGCCATGTTAATCTAGCAACACTACCTTCAGTCATTCATTCACTCCATCAACTACTATATTATGTTGAGTAACTACTCTGAGTTACCATTATGCTGGGTGCTGGGTATACAATGTGAACATCATAGACAGAGTTCCTTTCCTGAAAGAATTTGCAACCTGGTGTAGAGAGTAGTGGGAGTGAGGGGGAGATGGAGAGACTTGGTACAGCTTTCACTCAGTTCAGCCGTTCCATGTCTGTGTACCTCGGGGACTGTATTCAGGTTCTCTGTCCTCTGAGGAAGCCTTCTCTATTATATCCAAACTACCCTTACTTACATAATTGTAAAAAAGCAAAGCACATGTATATGTATTTTCTATTTATGGTAAATATGGAAAAGGTGGGTATTATAAAATATGTATTTTGGTTTATCAATTCTAACCTGTTCAAGTCCTGAGATGGCTCTTAATTAAAACTATGTGTACTCTTTACTTACAAATAGTGGTTCTTACCCCAAGAGTCTGTATCTGAATCTTCTGGGAAAGTTTTTCAAATGATAAATGTTTCACCTAGAAATTTTCACATTTACTCTTGCCCCTTTAGAAGGTGTACCCAAATCTCCAATGTGCACTGGGGAGACAAGAGGGGAATAAGAGAGAAGTGTAGTTTGAAAATTCTTCTCAGAGGATTCTAAAACAGGCCAGCCCCAACCCAGTTGTTAAGTACTAGAAGTACAGGACTAATTCCATTTCAGTCAAAGCCATTTTGGTGATAATTCTTACCTTCCCCTTCCATCCTGTAATAGCTGTTGGCTACCATGTTGCCAACACAACATGCATACTATATTCCATCCTTTTTCTTCCTGAGTGTATAGAATATGACAGATGGAAGTCAATTCACCAGAGTCCCTGGGTGTTGTAAGATGTTCCTGCTAGTTCCAGAACCTGCCAGTTTAGCTAAACTCTTTAATGCAGATTAATGTTTTTTTTTTTTTTTACTGTTTGAGAATTGTGAGGATATGTAATCTTTTTTTTTTTTTTCAAGACTAAAAGCAAAAAGGTGAATCTTACAAAGTTCTTCCAATATAAGCAGGACCCCAGTCCAGCCAGTTGTGGATTAGTGCACCTGCCAAAAGTTGTGTTTCAGAGGAAGAGTCACTTGGGAGAGAGTGGAGACTTTTATTGAACTCTCCACTCACCTCACTTGCACCTGATATTGATTCCTTATTGGACCCAAGGGGTTGAGGCGGGTCTCAGCTGTGGACATGGGGGAAAAAGAGCAGCAAAGACATTACTTATATGAGTTTTGGCTTTCATTCCGGTCAAGAATATTAGTTAGTAGCCCTATAGAAATATAAAAAAGTGATCCTTAGAAGAATATCCATTATACTTTAAAGAGCTTGGAAAAGCTGTACTCCCCAGCAAAGTGAAGAGTGATAGCCACAGGTGGAGTTACACTGGAGGGAAGGGAATCACATGGCTCACCCTCATTAATGTTAATGGATAGCTTCATCTACACACCAATGGGAGAAAGAATCTGTTGTGAATTGAACTATTTTCAGTCCTGATGGTTGTTAAATTAATATCTTCTTAAGCAGTCAGGTTATGCTCAACTGTACCTTAGGGGAACTGCCAGCTGCTGTAAAATCACTCCTTAGAGTAGATTCTCCAGGGTTCCTTCTAGCCTACAGATGCTACATCAGTTGGAAAATTTATTTCTAGGAGACCAGTTCATTATCATATATCTTTCTACTGTTCTCACATCTACTACTTTCAAACTCCCCAAACAGTTAAAAAAGTAAAACACTTATGTGCTTCTTTCTTTCTTTTTCTTTTTTTTTTTTTCCTTTCTTTCCTTCCTATAGTTATACACTAAGGTTAGCAAACTCTAAGCTTGGAACTAGTTCTTTTTGGACAATGCACTTTCTGTCTTTTCTTTTTCTTTCCTCTATTAGGTGATGATACATTGAAATTATGGGACATTCGACAGTTTAATAAGCCACTTTTTTCAGCCTCGGGTCTTCCTACCATGTTCCCAATGTAAGTAGCGTATTTTAAATAATTGATAAACATAAGAGAGTGAACAAGAAATTTCTTCACCTTAATGTTAATTTATATCGTATGTCTTCTAAAAAGAAATATGAAGAGTATTTGATATCTGTTCTTGAGGATGCATTTTATTTTTTCTTTTCATTTGCACATTCTTCAGACCATAAAATTCTTTGGAAGTTGAAATGATGTATGTTCATGTGTTTGTATGTGTGTGTTTATGTGTATACACACATAGGTCTTTGGGCAGTAAAAATATTTTAAGGGATTGAGTTGGTTTTTTTTTAATACGTATAAATGACAGGGTAAGCCTCCGTATTGTTGTCTTTTAAAATTTGAATCCCATTCCATCAAAGCAATTTTCCATAGTTACTAAGCATTATTATATATTGTTTTCTCAATTTTATCTTATCTCAATTCCAGTCAATAATTCACTATCCTTCACTTGGTCAGAACATCCTGCTCGAGGTAGCTGAACACTGTTCTCTCCATTGTCTTACGTTGACAACTGAAACACGTAAAGATTTTTCTGAGGCAGCTGAGGTGGGATTTGAACTTTAAGTCCTACAGTTGGTGCCTAAGCAAAAGTCTCTATTTATGTGGAAATAAAATTTCACATCTGTGTTAAATAATGACCAACAGGGAGAGCGTGAAGTTGATGGAGGCGCCAAGTGCAGGAAACAGTGTAATAGCAGAGCACTAATTCTAGCGCGGTCCATTGCCCATGGCATTTATCTGTTAAGACAAACAGATGGACAAACAAACATGAATTTATAGCTGATGAGACTTTTTTTGAACTATTATGCCTGCTGTAAGCTATGCTAACTGCATGACTTCTTTGGATCATGTCTTAGACTATTCACAATCAGGTGGCCAGATCTCTAATAACAAGAGCTGTTGAATTCTAGCCATCAGTCAGGTTCCAGCGGTCCAACCTGCTCCTCATTTCATGGTGCTTGACTTGACAAACCTCAAATTATTTGGGGATGGTGGATAGTGGTGATAAAAAACATAGTTCCAAAACTGGACAAAATAATCACTGCTTAGACATTAGTCATACAATGTCTATTTGTCTATAGTACCGTCAGTGTCTATAATTGAGTTTTTCCCATACTTCCTTTACATTAAACATATAGCATGTAGAAGTTAAAAGCACACAAAGAAGTTAAAAGCACATTCTGGAATCAGACTGCCTAAGTTCGAATCCCAGCTGCACCACTTACTTTTGTGATCTTGGGCAAGGTTTATTTAATCTCTCTCTGCCTCAGTTTCCTCATCAGTAAAATGGGAATAATAATATCTACCTCATGGGATTATTGTGAAAATTAAACAAAAAAATAAGTGCTTGAGTTACTGTAAGTCCTCTGTAAGAGTTACTTCTTATTACAATGGTGTTGTTTATATTGTATTTAACTCACTGTTGTAGGGTCATAAGCTTATGCTTATATACTGGTTTTTGTCTGTAGGACCGACTGCTGTTTCAGTCCAGATGATAAACTCGTGGTCACTGGGACATCTGTTCAAAGGGGATGTGGCAGCGGCAAACTTGTTTTCTTTGAGCGCCGGACTTTCCAAAGGGTGTATGAAATAGACATCACAGATGCGGTATGTAAATTCTTTTCTTCTCAGCCTTGAGAATGAAGTGAAGTTTGCCTCTTAGTCATCTTTTGTTTTGGTTTTAGTTTTTAAATAGAACATAAGCCCTGGCCCTTACAGTGCAATGGTAGTTGCTTTTTTTCTCCGGCACAGGAATTATTAGACTGGTGCAGATTGGCTGATCTACCCTTTCCCTTCCTTTGACCCAGTATTTCCTATGGGTCTGTCACACTTCAGTCATAATTTCAGCTGGGCTGAGGATGTTTGCCCCTCTGCCAACCAGTTTGAAGAGAGCAGAAGCTAACCTAATTATTATGTAGGCTGTAGAAACGAGTGTCCCACAGTGTGCATGTTTGTGAAGATTCAGGGATTGTGGACAGAAATGAAAGTTATGCCCTCGGAAAGTGATGAATTTTGTCATCGTTTCCTAAACCACAAAATCTTTGACAGAATTTGGCTTGCCAGAATTGTCATTGCTGTAAGACTGAGTTTCTGCTGAGCTCAATTTCTATTTAGTTATTTGGAAGCTTAAAACATTTCAGATTTAACTTCTGCTATCTAAAAAAAAAAAAAAAAATCCACTAGTTTTCTTTACATATTTATATAAGTACTAAAACTCCAGCATGCGTGCACTGATTCATTCATTCATTCATTCATTCATTCCTGTCCTGAGACTGGAGCTGTATGTGATGCAGTAATAGTGAAGTTTCCCAGAGGAAAATCTGAATTCCTTTATAGTCTTTTAAAGTATGTATTATTATTTCGATAGTAAGGTAAGTCATTGTTATTTTCTGAATATGAAACAGACCAATTAATGTCTGTAAGTTTCCTTTGGCTCAAGTCAAATCCTTTAGCAATATCCTATATCTTAAACAGTGCCCTTAATGTAGGCTTCTCCAGTTGTTTCAGCTCTTTGTAAACAGTTGGGACATATTATGTACTTAAATGATTCAGACAATTGAACAACTGTTTTTAAATCACCAGTAAAAAGCTCCTGTCTCTAATGCTGTAGTATTACTATGGAGTCTTAATTTGTAGGCCCTAAATTTGAAACCATGGTATAGTTAGAGACAATGAAATAACAATGAGACTAATTCTAGATGAGTACTTGGGTTTTATAGATTCTAATCTCATGACATAATTTGAAATGTGCCAGCACTAATAATAATTTTTGGGGGGTACAGCCAAGAGCCAACTAAAATACTAGAATCAAAGCAAACACTCTTGACTCTATCAACTTTAATCTCAAAAAATAAAATTATTATAATTGGTTGTTCCAGAAGTAAGCCATGTTCTGTTATGCCTCTCAATGACTGTACATTTCAGGATTACTCATGGTGTTGTGGTTTTAAAGTATAATTAAAATTGAAACCTAAATAAATTAAGGGATGTGTGATTGCACTTTTAAGACACACTAGGTTTTTGTAGTGTATACAACATGCCATTTGCTGTGTTGCTCTGAGTTGCTTTTCTAGCTAGATCTTTTTCTCCATAGCCCTTATGGCCATTGCATCTATTGTATGTTTATTTGTTTTATCTGTGTTCTTCCACCGGGATGTAAGCCCACTAGAGCAGAAACTTTGTTGTGTTTGCTGTGATATCCTCAGTGCTTAGAACTGACAGACATACAGGTTGTATTTAATCAATAGTTATTGAATAAGTGAATGGTATCCTGGAGAAGTACATGTAATGCATACTGGAGAGCGCAAGTGTGTCTAAAGAGTGAGGCAGGAGAGATGGAAAAGTAACCTGATCTTGTATGCCATAATAAGAAGGTGACTTTGTCTTTGTTTGTTTGTGTGTTTGTTTATTTAAAACATCGGAATGGCACAATCAGATTTAGGCTTTAGAACAGTTAATTTTTACTGAAGTGTGAAGGTTAGATTTATAAGATTTCATTTGTGTATGAAGGCTGAGGTTTATTACTTGGGAACTGAGTCAGTATTCTCTGAGATTAAAAAAGAAAGAATAAAGAAAAGAAAGCAGAATTCGGAAGAAATATAGTGCATTGTTGATATGTTGAGCTTGAAATGCCAGCAGGATGTCTGGGTGGAGATAGTAGGCAGATGGGTACATGGGTTTGGTGCCTAAGAGAAGACACAATTTTGGGAGAAATATTTGCAGTTTTGTAGTTGAAATAGTGGCTGCTGATTAGTTTAAGGCACAAAGGATGGAGAATATGAGCCCTAGGAAACCTGAATCTTAAGGGATGAGCAAATGAAGAGAAGCAAACAAAAGAGAATGGTCATTAAGTAAATGGATTGTACCTTATATTGAATTATGTTAGAAAAGTCAGAAAACAGATTTTGAGATCCGTATTAATAGATGGGTGAAGAGAAAACTTCAAATAGGGACAAAGCCATGGCACTTTAAAGTGGTCTTTTACATAATTGATTTAAGATTTGTTTGCATTTTTGTTGTTAATATTAGACAGCATTGTTTGTTTTGTTCTTTTGAAGTTTATTTGTTTTTGAGAGAGAGAGCACACAAACGGGAGGGGCAGAGAGAGAGAGGGAGAGAGAGAGAATCCCAAGCAGACTCTGTGTGCTATCAGCACAGAGCCCGACCCCGGCTCCATCTCACAAACTGAACCCTGAGACCATGACCTGAGCCGAAAATCAAGAGTTGGACGCTTAACCGTGACTGAGCTGCCCAGGCCGCCCCATCCCCACCCCCTGTCCCAGACAGCACTGTGTTTGTTTACATAGTAAGTAGAATGTTATGTTAAAGGAACTTTAAAATGTCTCTTTGATTTATTTTCTGAAGTTTTAAGTCTTCTTGGAATGTAAGAAAATAAGTATATTCTTTGGAATGGATAAAGAGGGTGGGCATTTTGCTAGAAGGACCAAAAATATCTCTTCTTTTATTGTGTTTTTGTCATTAAAAACCAGAATAGTCATTTCTTTTGGAAATACCGCACTCTGCTGTGGTAAGGTACTTACTATGTTGAGTTTTAATTTACATAAAAGACAACATCTCATCCTTCCTATCAGCAGTTAGTGGTGTGCTTGCTCGACTAGGCACAGACAACGGTGGCTTCAGGTCTATCCTAGATGAATCCATTTACTTGAATAAAATACTAGTGATTGTATTCCCACATCCTCTTCTAAAATAAAAAAATACCCCTACATCATTATATTTTAGAATGCCAAGCTCGGCACGTATATGGAACCAAATATTGTCTTCAGTCAGGGATGTTAACAGCTATACAGTTTCCTAATAACTAAAAACTATACTATAACTTTCACAATAAATAGCTTTTAAAAACATAATAATTGCATTTTCCTTATTTATTTTTGAAACAAACTTAAAGGAAAAACTAGTTTTAATTCTAGTCTCTGCATTGTCATATGCTCTGAAAATTTTTTTTCTCTATTCAACGTAGAGATACTCTTCACTAGGAAATGACAAACGTTTCTCTAACATTTACTATTTTTATTGTATGATGTTCATACACGTTTTACAATTCCGAAATTATTTTTAGATGTTTCTCTGTAGTTCAATTGTGTTTACTCAACTTAAAAAAAGTGCATATTTCTCATTTATCATCTAATTTTTTATGATTCGGGTAGTGTGCTTAGCCTCCTTTCTAAGATAAATTCCAGAATATAACTTGAATCTTGAGTTTTACAAGCTCACTTTAGTTTTTGTGTAAGATGGGGTTCTAAGCTTTTATATATTGTGTAAAAGGCTACCATTACTCTATTTTATGTGATCAAAGTATAGGAGAGAAAGAATGAACAAAATATAATTTGGAGATGTTGTATCATTTTTTTTTTTAAATAATTATGTTTGGAAGAAACATAGACAGTTTCAAACCTTTTCAAAGTTCTAGTTATTTCAGGAAATGCCCTGAAATAACGTTATGGTCTGTTATTAACTTAGTGATTTTTCATCAAACTATAATTTGTTATAAAATGACTAACAGAATTTCCCTCTTTTTAACTAATATAAATCAAAGGACATGATTTATACAATTATTCTAATATTACCATTTATACTCTTTAACCCAAGCATAATGGAATAAAGTTTTTTGACCTGGTATTATTTAAGATGGCAGCCTCTTCACCTCAGTTGCTTTCAGAAATAATTTACCCAAAAGAAATTGGGTAAAGAGGAAAAGAGTGAAAAAGAAGCAGCGCCTGGGTGGCTCATTTGGTTAAGCATCCGACTCTTGGTTTTGGCTCAGGTCATGATCTCATGGTTCGTGTGTGCAAGCCCCGCATCAGGCTCTGCACTGACAGTGTGGAGCCTGCTTGGGATTCCATCTCACCCTTTCTCTCTGCCCCTCCCCTGCACTCTCTCTCCTGTCTCTCTCTCTCAGAAATAAATAAATAAACACTAAAAAAAATGTTTAAGGAAAAAAAGTAGAAAGGCAAAAAGCCAGAAATTTCACACTTGATCCTGACTATTCTTCTGATTTGTTAGCTTATGTGCTTTGGTGAGGGAACTCTGTTTCTGTGAACATTGACTGAACAAAGTGAGCAATAGAAGGAAAAAAAATCAAACTTCTATTTACAAAACTTGGCTATAGCATCTAGCAAACTGATCTGGTATATGGCCACTTAAGGAAAAGGAAGGGAAATTTGCTTTGGTATTTTCAACTAGACTGCTTTATTTCATTCATTCATTCATTCGTTTGTTCATTCATTTTCAACTAAACTGCTTTAGATATTTCAAAGTTGATTGAGAATACGAGTACCAACAGAAGAAATACAATAGCATTTTAAGGAAGAAAAAAGATTCATTTGTGACTAAAACATATCTGATTATCTTTAGGAACATTATTTAACCACCAAAGAGAACGTATAGAGCAAGGATTATCCAAGGTTTTTGCTTCTTTTCTACCATTACTTGTTCTCCAGAATATCCCCTTCCTGTGAGAAATGAAATCTAGATTATGCACATCTCATTTATGTTATTTAAGAAAGAAAACTCAGAATGTCAAGTAATTGGTATAATCAGTTTGAGTTCTTATTATTAATTTTTTTCATGGATCCAACTCTACAGTTAGAGAAAGTGTATATTCTGGATCTGTCTTCCTGGGACTTTATCAACTATTTGCATCTTCATCAAATGGAGGAAAGTGAAATAAAAACAATGACTTTTCTGTTTATTATTAACTCTGGCCTTCCCCTAAAAGATAGGGAGAACTTGAAGTTTTTCTGCCAGATTTATTTATTTACTTACTTACTACAGGCTGTATTCCTGCCCCTTATTATCATGGGTACTGATTGAAAAATACATAATTATTGTCAAAATTATATTAATTAAATTATAGCATATATATGTACCAAAGGAAGGAGAAATATTTTATTTAAGACCTATTTATCTTATTATGGAGATAGTCTATTAGATACACTAAGGAGAAAGTGAGGTCCATATTGTGTTTAAAAAAATGGTTTCTTTTTTCTTTTAATATTTATTTATTTTTGTGAGAGAGAAGGAGAGAGAGAGCAAGCGTGAGCGGGGCAGGGGCAGAGAGAGGGAGGGAGACACAGAATGGGAAGCAGACTCCAGGCTCTGAGCTGTCAGCACAGAGCCTGATGTGGGGCTTGAACTCACAGACCACAAAATCATGACCTGAACCAAAGTCGGATGTTTAATCGACTGAGCCACCCAGGAGCCCCTAAAAAAAAAATGATTTCTTTTGAAAAAAAAAAAAAAAAAAAAAAACAACACTTCTATAAACATATCAACCATGTTTCCTTCTTTATTTAATTAGGTGAAGTTCTGATGGGAACTTGAATTTACATTATTTTTCCTTAACTTGAAAGCTCTGATTCTTCATATATATCAGTGAGGACTATATCCTATTAGCTCTTGGGTTTTTTTATTTCTTTGTTTCTTAGAGAGAGTGCGAGCGCAGGGAGAGAAGGGCAGAGGGAGGAAGAGAGAGAATCTTAAGCAGGCTCCATGCTTAAGATTAAGAGTCTAATGGGCTTGATGCGGGGCTCAATCCTACAACCCTGGGATCATGATCTGACCTGAAATCAAGACTTGGGCGTTCAATCAACTAAGCCACCCAGGCACCCCAACTTTTTGGTATTTTAATGTATTTTCTGGCTATAAATGTAGTACATATTGAATCTAAAAATCTGACAATGTAGAAAAGATCACTAAGAAAGTAAATAGCATATCTAATCATGGCACACATAGATTATTCCCCATATGACATTTAAATTAATAAATTTTGATGTCCAAGAAAATTGCTGTATTTGTTAACCTAAAGAATGACCTATAACATAGAATGAAAGTATTACTGCTTTCATTTCACATAACAAATTTTTGTGTTTTTATTAGCAGAGTGTATTGATATTTTAAATCCAAAGAGATTTAAGGGAAAGAATAAATGGTTATAACAAAGCCATAAAATAATGGACCCATCACAAAGCTAGCTAGCTATTTATCTTAATTTATAAGTGTAAGGAACATGCTGACCATTCCGACTACAATCATCCTCCATTATTTGTACATATGTAAGAGAGCAGAAAGGTCATTCAAATTAATGGCTATTCCAGAAGTCCTCAGAAATGGCTTTGGAAAGTATCTTTGTTCTTACATTTGAGTATGGATATAACCACTCTGGAAATTCACTTCAAACAAATTAATGAAGCTAGGCTTGTGATAGCTGGTCTCTGGAGAATTGAACAACTCCTCTCTTCTTTCATTTCATACTGGGAGTAGACTAATGATCTGTCTCACTGATAGAAGATTCCAGCTCAGGCAGAATTGCACCTCTTTAAGTGCTTTCTAGAAATAAAGGAATCAAGCAATGTCTTTGCCCAGCCAGGATCATACAGGTAATAGTACACAGAGGAAACTGGAGCTATTGACAGTGTGAATGCCAACTGAAAATAAACTCAAAAGAAAAATTATATTTGGCATTTATCTGCCTTCTAAAATACAGTGAAACCTTCCTAATGTGAAGCTCAGGGGATGGAAAAAATGGGCTTTGAGTTTAACTAGCTTTCCATTATCTGATTTTTATTAAAGAGTAATCAGGCAGCTGGTTGACTAGGGAATAGCAGTTGCTTTGAATTATGTATTATTTTGAATAAAGCAGCATCAGCTTAATGAAATTTTGCTGTAATTCACTTTCTTGGGAGGATTAAACAATGCAGATTCTCTATGGATACTGATTAACATATTTGTACTTAATAAAATATGTGTATTTCCCAACAGCCAAGTGATAAGACAGTATATTCAACATAGGTCTTTGGAGCATTTGCTCTTTGGGAACAGGAAGGCAGGGTACATGAGCACTGGTCATTACCTGGTCTTCCGAGATGTATGAATACTTGATGAAGAACTTGGGAGTAAGTAGAAAATAATGCAGTTTTAATGTAAATCTGCCAGTACAACAGTTACATGGTTCTTTCTCTAGCACTACCTTTTTTAGGGTCAAGAGCTAATTTCCAACATGGCCATTAGGACAGTGTCTTATTGTCAGGATGCACAATGATCAGCGCCTACTACTTTCTGTAGGAGTATTTTCTTTAATCACTGAAGAAAAGGTATGCCATTGGGCTATGATGAAAAACAATATTGCATTTTGGCTGCTTCTGTGGTTTGGATTACTAAATTATTTCTTGAGGCAAGCAGCATACTTATGAGAGTTCAATTTAAACAGTACTGGACCGGGGTGCCTGGGTGGCTCAGTTGGTTGAGTGTCCAACTCTTGATCTGGCTCAGTTTATGATCTTACAGTTTGTGGGCTTGAGCCCCGCATTGGGCTCCTTGCTGAGCATGGAGCCTGTGAATATTCTCTCTCTCTCTCTCTCTCTCTCTCTCTCTCACTCACTCTCTCTCTGTCCTTCTGCCCCTCTCCCCCACTCTTTCTGCAAATATATACATACATATACACACATACACACATACATACATACACACATAGATACATACATAAACTTGGACCTCAGCTGGAGTCCCCTGCTAAGTTAGCTGTTAGCTTCACAATGTCCAAGGGGGTGCTGGTATCAGTAAGACTTGATGAAATTACTTCTCGTTGCGGATAAAACTATCATGTTGTGGATGTTCCAAGACAGTAGTTCTCAGGACTTGAAGAATACAGTTGAGTACTCATCTGTAGGCACATGCAAATAGTAAAGAAATCCCTGATGTTTTGGTAATATTTGCCTTATCAAGTCATTCACTGTTTTTAAGTAAGGAAAATGATAAGAACTAATTTAGTGCTGACTCATTGTTATTATTTTTGAAAATTATACAATAAAATCTATCCTTTTAAAAAATGTTCAGTTCAGTGATTTTTAACACATGTATGGATTTATGTAGCCACCATCAACACAGTCAGGGTACAGAACACTTCCATCACCCCCAAAACACTTCTTTGTGCTCTGCTTCTGGGGTCACACACTCGCTGCCTCCCCTGCCCCCCTCTCCTAACCCCTAGTGTTCACTGATCTGTGCTCCACTGTAGTACTACCTTTTCAAGAACTTGTCTTCTATATGGATTCATATCGTATAACCTTCTTAGACCAACATCTTTTGGCAGAATGCTTTTGAGATTCATCCAGGTCATGGTGTGTATTGATTTGGTTGTTACATTTTATTGCCAATAGTATTCCACTGTGTGGGGATAGCACAGTTTACTGCAGGACATGTGATTGTTTCCAGTTTTTAGAGATTATGTATAGAACTGCCATAAGCATTCATATCTCAGTTCATTCATTTCTCTAGAGTAAAAACCTAAGAGTAGGCTTCCTAGGTCATACAGTGAGTATGTGATTATTTTTAAAAGAAAATGCCAAGCTGTTCTTCCGATTAACAGCACTGTGTTGCATTTTTACCATCGGTGTATTTCTTTTCCACTTGCTCAATATCCCCACCAAAACTCTGTGTTGTTGAAGCACCAGTTTTTCAAATTTTTTTGAAATTCTTTAAATCAGGTTTAAACCAAGGTTGTTTGTGTTCTTCTTGTTAAGTTTTCAGAGTCCTTTATCTATTCTAGACACCAAGTTCTTTTTAGGTTAAGTTCTTTTTAGGATATTTGCAAATATTTCCTCCTAGTCTCTTGCTTATTTTTTTCTTTTTCTTAGTTGTGTATTTTACAAAGCAAAAGATTTTAATGTTGATAAAACCTAACTTATCAGTTTTTTCTTTATAGAGTGTACTTTTGATGTCATGTCTAAGAGCTCCTTGACTGACCCCAGATCACCCAGATTTTCTTCTAAAAATTTTACGCCTTATATTTAGGTCTGGTGGTCCAGTTTGGGCTAAATTTGATGAAATGGAGGGAGGCATTAAGTTGAGGCAGGGCCTGGACTAGGGCCAGGCTCAAGCACAAAATTTAAGGAGGTGCCAAATAACTCAGTAATCAAGATAAATGACATTTAAAAATTTTTTTTCTTTTAATGTTTATTTATTTTTGAGAGACAGAGAGAAACAGAGAACAAGCAGGGGAGGAACAGAGAGAGAGGGAGACACAGAATGTGAAGCAAGGCTCTAGGCTCTGAGCTGTCAGCACAGAGCCCGACGCGGGGCTCGAACCCATGAACCATGAGATCATGACCTGAGCCGAAGTCAGTCGCTTAGCTGACTGAGCCACGCAGGCACCCCAAGATAAATGACATTTTAACGCAACATTATAAAAAATGAAAATCAATGCAAAAAATCCAGGATGAATAATATACCAGTGTTTTAAACAAAAGTGGGATGAATAACAGTGCTGTGCCAAGCTGTATTAAAGCTTAAGGCAAAAGGAAAACTGAGTTGGACTCACCTGTCTTTTTCAAATTTTGATATTTTTGTGCATCACAGATTTGGGGTGGGGGATAGAGGAAGTACCAGAATGAGGGAAATGGTAAACTCACTTCTGCTTCAGTGATGCTTTGAATTTGGGACTAATTCCCCAATCCACCTATACTATTTACTTTTCAGAGTCCTCGAGTAGGTGTTCCATGCCTTCTGTCTTATATAACTGTGTTCGGAGGGAGGACTGAGTGGAATGTTTCCTTTGTCTCACCCAAACCAGTTTTCTTTTTTTTTTTTTTTTTCATTAAAAAAATGACAATGGTAATGGAAAATGCATAATGAAGTAGTACAGATTGCAGTAGATGTGACTAGGAGGAAGCTTCTAAGATTCCTGCACGTTTGTGAGGACATTCATATCATAGGAAGTAAAATACTGTCATTGATCTTGGTGTAGGTCCCTTCTCCTATTCTGGTGGCATGTTCCCTTGACATAACTGCGCCACAGGCAAAGCTCCTGGCTTTTGCTTAATTAGCTGCCATCTGGTATCAAGCATACTTTGTTCAGTTTCTCAATGTGATCTTCCAGAATCTGTCTCCTGTTCTGTGAACCACAGCTTACCTCTTTTATATGAAATTTAGACTTACTCTTAAGAGAAGATTTTGCAGCCCTCCCAAAGAGTTCATTCCTGTTGAAATCTCTTACCATCAGATCTTTTTCTTTTTCCTCTGTACTTTAGCCTCACATTCGTATGCTTAGAGCCCACATCCTTTACTCCAGTCCTCATGGAGTTGGAGAACAGCTGGCCAACATCCTCTGTTTCCTCTTATAAAGTTTCTGTTCAGTCTTGTCTAAGGGAACCAAACTTAGTTGTTTTTTTTTTTTTTTTAAACATTTCCTTGTGGCTCATATTTTCTCAACATTTCTCTTATCTCTGATACTCTTTTCAGCCATGCTCTTCTTTGAAATAATGGTTGCTATAGGAATTCACATTCAAAGTCTATAGTGAGATGCCTTTCCTGTAATTATCTATTTGAGAATCTGTGTGAAATGATCTCATTTTTAGAGTTATATTGAGTTGAAGTGGCAATCACATGCTACTTTAGACTTCATAAATCATTGAAAGCGAAAGAATGAGGACCAAAAGGAGGGCTTGTTCAGTTTAATAGTTTACTCATTTTCTAGTGACATTTAACCCTGTAACATGCTATATTAAAAGGCATCTGCTACTTATTGGTGTCAGCAGTTTCAAAGAAATGTTTTCTGTTTACTGTTTTGCTTCCATTTCTGGACAAGTGAAAACAGTGGCAAAAGTCAGTATTACCCTTTTGATTAAATAGAAACATTTTTTCTCTTCTCTACATGAGAGTTTGGGATTTTATTTAATTGGTATTTAAACTTATTTATATTTCCTTGTATAGATACGATTACCATGAACGACAAAACTGAGTGAAGAATTAGCCACTTGATAGTACAACCCTGAAGGAGAAAAATACTTGACTCCTTTACAAAATATCAGAAAAGAAAAACTTGATTTTTTTACATTAAATATAATTTATTGTCAAAATGTTTTCCATTCAACACCCAGTGCTCATCCTAACAGGTGCCCTCCTCAATGCCCATCACCCACTTTCCCCTCTCTCCCACCCCCCCATCAATCCTCAGTTTGTTCTCAGTATTTAAGAGTCTCTTATGGTTTGCCTCCTTCCTTCCCTGTAACTTTTTTTTCCCCCTTCCCCTCCCCCCTGGTCTTCTGTTAAGTTTCTCAGGATCCACATAAGAGTGAAAACATATGGTATCTGTCTTTCTCTGTATGACTTATTTCACTTAGCATCACACTCTCCAGTTCCATCCACGTTGCTACAAAAGGCCATATTTCATTCTTTGTCATTGCCACGTAGTATTCCATTGTGTATATAAACCACAATTTCTTTCTCCATTCATCAGTTGATGGACATTTAGGCTCTTCCCATAATTTGGCTATTGTTGAAAGTGCTGCTGTAAACATTGGGGTACAAGTGCCCCCATGCATCAGCACTCCTGTATCCCTTGGGTAAATTCCTAGCAGTGCTATTGCTGGGTCATAGGGTAGATCTATTTTTAATTTTCTGAGGAACCTCCACACTGTTTTCCAGAGCGGCTGCACCAGTTTGCATTCCCACCAACAGTGCAAGAGGGTTCCCGTTTCTCCGCATCCTCTCCAGCATCTATAGTCTCCTGATTTGTTCATTTTAGCCACTCTAACCGGCATGAGGTGGTATCTGAGTGTGGTTTGGATTTGTATTTCCCTGATGAGGAGTGACATTGAGCATCTTTTCATGTGCCTGTTGGCCATCTGGATGTCTTCTTTAGAAAAGTGTCTATTCATGTTTTCTGCCCATTTCTTCACTGGATTATTTGTTTTTCGGGTGTGGAGTTTGGTGAGTTCTTTACAGATTTTGGATACTATTCCTTTGTCTGATATGTCGTTTGCAAATATCTTTTCCCATTCCGTTGGTTGTCTTTTAGTTTTGTTGATTGTTTCCTTTGCAGTGCAGAAGCTTTTTGTCTTCATGAGGTCCCAATAGTTCATTTTTGCTTTTAATTCTCTTGCCTTTGGAGATGTGTCAAGTAAGAAATTGCTACGGCTGAGGTCAGAGAGGTTTTTTCCTGCCTTCTCCTCTAGGGTTTTGATGGTTTCCTGTCTCACATTCAGGTCTTTCATCCATTTTAAGTTTATTTTTATGAATGGTGTAAGAAAGTGGTCTAGTTTCAACCTTCTGCATGTTGCTGTCCAGTTCTCCCAGCACCATTTGTTAAAGAGAGTGTCTTTTTTCCATTGGATATTCTTTCCTGCTTTGCCAAAGATTAGTTGGCCATACATTTGTGGGTCCAATTCTGGAGTCTCTATTCTATTCCATTGGTCTATGTGTCTGTTTTTATGCCAATACCATGCTGTCTTGATGATTACAGCTTTGTAGTAGAGGCTAAAGTCTGGGATTGTGATGCCTCCCACTTTGGTTTTCTTCAATATTACTTTTTGCAAATGACGTGATACTCTACATGGAAAACCCGACAGACTCCACCAAAAGTCTGCTAGAACTGATACATGAATTCAGCAAAGTCGAAGGATACAAAATTAATGTACAGAAATCGGTTGCATTTTTATACACCAATAATGAAGCAACAGAAAGAGAAATAAAGAAACTGATCCCATTCACACTTGCACCAAGAATCATAAAATACCTAGGAATAAACCTAACCAAAGATGTAAAAGATCCGTATGCTGAAAGCTATAGAAAGCTTATGAAGGAAATTGAAGAAGATACAAAGAAATGGAAAAGCATTCCATGCTTATGGATTGGAAGAATAAATGCTGTTAAAATGTCAATACTACCCAAAGCACTGTACACATTCAGTGCAATCCCAGTCAAAATTGCACCAGCATTCTTCTCGAAGCTAGAACAAGCAATCCTAAAATTTGTATGGAACCACAAAGACCCCGAATAGCCAGAGAACTTGATTTTTTAGATGTTTAAAGGTGTTGAGAATGACACACTATTCTTTATACAATGTGGAAACATATAATGCACTAACGACTAGTGCTCTGTTGTCTAACCCCAACACTGTATTACTTCCCACTGATAGCAGACCAGTGAAAGACTTCATGTCTTGTAGGACATTCTGTGACAGTTTTTCCTCTCCCAACCTGAATTTGATGAACGATCTTTGGTAACAAGTTTTCCAGCTGTTCTGTTGGAACTCTGGCCAAACTCCCACAATTATATATAGTGTGAGGAAGAAAGGGGTCTATAATTAACACATATCCCAGGATAGTGTTGTTTTTTTCTTTTTTGGAGTGATAGATAATGCTATGTCATGAATGAGGAGGGGTTGCGAGACCCCCAAAGGACTAAGTAAAAGAGTATGATTAGTAAAACATCTTTACCCGTACTATATTAAGATAAATAGTGCTTTACATATCCTGTATAGTTCATTTTTGAACATTGAGTTTTTCCTTTACTTGGGGGGAGGGGGGAGAGGGTTTACATACTTGATGATTTCCAAGATCTAATTATGTATATTTCTTATCTTGTAGTTAGGGATTTAACAGCTTTATCCACTTGTTCTTTGTTTATTCATATAAGAAGAGGATGTATGGTTATTATCTTTATGCCCATCTCTATCTTTTTTAAAGTTTTAATTCCAGTGTAGTTAGCACACAGTGTTGTATTAGTTTCAGGTGTACAATATGGTGACTTAATTCTTTATGTTACTCGGTGCTCATCAGGAGAAGTATACTCTTAATCCCCATCATCTCTTTCACCTATCCTCCACCCCCCTCCCCTTTGGTAACCATCTGTTCTCTATAGTTAAGAGACTCTTAACTCTGGTTTGTCTCTTTTTATCTTTGCTGGTTTGTTTTGCTCCTTAAATTTCACTTATGAGTGGGGTCATAGTATTTGTCTTTCTCCAACTGACTTATTTCACTTAGCGTTATACCCTGAAGATCCTTCTATGTTGTTGCAAATGGCAAGACTTCATTCTTTTTTATGGCTGAGTAATATTTCATTGTATATATATACCACATCTTCTTCATCCATTCGTCCTTTGATGGGCACTTGGGTTGCTTCCATAATTAGGCTATTGTAAATAATGCTGCGATAAGCATAGGGGTGCGTATATCTTTTTGAATTAGTGTTGTCATTTTCTTTGGGTAAATCCTAGGTAGTGGAATTACTGGATGATACGGCAATTATATTTTTAATTTTTTGAGGAACCTCAAGTTCCTCAAAACTGTACCAGTTTGCATTTCCACCAACAGTGAGTAAGGGTATATTTTTTTCCACATCATCACCAACATTTGTTGTCTCTTGTGTGTTTGATTTTAGTCATTCTGACAGGTATGAGGTGATATCTCATTGTGGTTTTGATTTGCATTTCCCTGATGATGAGTGATATCGAGCATCTTTTCATATGTCTTTTGGCCATCTACATGTCTTCTTTGGAAACATGTCTGTTCAAGTCCTTTGCCCATTCTTTAATCAGATTGTTTTTTGGGTGTTGAGTTATATAAGTTCTTTATGTATTTTGGATACTAACTCTTTATCGGATATGTCATAGGCAAATATCTTCTCCCATTCAGTAGGTTGTTGTTTAGTTTTATTGATAGTTTGCTGTGCAGCAGCTTTTTGTTTTGATGTAGACCCAATAGTTTGTTTTTGCTTTTGTTTCCCTTGCCTTAAGAAACATATCTAGAAAAATGTTGCCATGACCAGTGTCAGAGCAATTTCTCCCTGTGCTCTCTTCTAAGATTTTTATGGTTTCAGGTCTCACATTTAGGTCCTTAATCCACTTTGAGTTTATTTCTGTATATGGTGTGAGAAGGGGGTCCAGTTTCATTTCTTTTTCATGTAGCTATCCAGTTTTCCCAGCACTATTTGTTGAAGAAACTGTTTTTTTCTCCCCCCATTGCATATTCTCGACTCCTTTGTTGAAGATTAATTGACCGTATAATTATGGATTTACTTCTGGGCTCTCTATTCTGGTCTCTTGATTTATGTGTCTATTTTTGTGCCAGTACTATACTGTTTTGATTAGTGCAGCTTGGTGTAGTATATCTTGACATCTGGGATTGTGATACCTCCGGTTTTGTTCCTCTTTTTCAAGATTGCTTTGGCTATCTGGGGTCTTTGGTGGTTCCATACACATTTTAAGAATTCTTTGTTCTAGTTCTGTGAAGAATGCTGTTGGTGTTTTGATAGGGATTGCATTAAATCCATAGATTGCTTTAGGTAATGTGGACATTTTAACAATGTTCTTTCTTCCACTCCATGAGCATGGAACATCTTACCATTTGTGTCATCTTTAATTTCTTTCATCACTGTTTTTTATTTCAGAATAAAGGTCTTTCCCCTCTTTGGTTAAGCTTATTTCTAGGTAATTTGTTATTTTGGGTGCAATTTAAATGAGATTGTTTTCTTAATTTCTCTTTCTGCCACTTTATTATTAGTGTATAGGAATGTGATGGATTTCTGTATATTGATTTTGTTTCCTGTGACCTTACCAAATTCATTTGTTAGTTCTAATAGTTTTTTGGTGGTCTTTAGAGATTTCTATATATAATGTCATGTGATCTGCAAATAGAAAAGTTTTACTTTTTCCTTACCAGTATGGATGCCTTTGATTTCTTTTTCTTGTCTGATTGCTATAGCTAGGACTTCCAGTACTATGTTCAATAAAAATGGTGAGAGTGGACATTTTTATCTTGTTCCTGATCTTAGGAGAAAGATTTTCTCTTTTTTTTTCACCACTGAATTTTTCACCACTGAATTTTCACCATTTTCTCTTTTTTCTCTAAGTTTTTCACCACTGAATATGATGTTAGCTGTGGGTTTTTCATGTACGCCCTTGGCCATCTCTAACTCTTCATAAATGAAGAAGGATAAAGAGTCCTGGGTCTGTGTAGATTAGAGTGAGAGACATGGCATTAGGTAGTGCTTTGGAAGCTTTTTCTCAACCTGGTGCCCATAATGATAATGTGTGGTATAAACAGATAAGGCTCCTCTTTGCTGGAACTGATTTGCCTAAGGCTCTAGTGCCCTAGGCCCATTTCAGTCCCGAGCAGCTCCCTGTTTCAGCACACCTGGAACTATCCTGTGCCCACCAGTGGGAAGCTCTGCCAGAATTGT
Source organism: Panthera uncia (assembly GCF_023721935.1). NCBI lineage: Eukaryota > Metazoa > Chordata > Mammalia > Carnivora > Felidae > Panthera > Panthera uncia. The sequence goes on along the minus strand of NW_026057577.1, from coordinate 122,870,917 downwards.
GGGACTGTGCCTCCAGTAAGTGCTGCTTCTATGTGGATCACTGTGGTGTGGGACCTCTGGGATAGTTGCCTGGTGGGCTTCACCACAGGTGTCACTCATCTTGTGGACTCCAGCTTCCAGCCTCCCGTTTCCTGCTCCCAGAATGTTAATGAGAGTAATTACCAGTTTTCTTCAGTCATTATTTGTGCTTTCTTTGCCTTTATAAATTCTTCTCAAATAAGTGGATTGGAGCGAACTAACATTAGTGTTTTGAATTAGACGAAGAAAATTGTATTTAATTTTCTTACCCAAGAGACCTTCCGTTTTCTCTGAGAACTTTTTCTTGTGATGACATTCTTTAGGCATTTTTATTATCAGATACAGATGTGATTCATTTAGTGCCGAGGACAACTACCAGGTTTTCGGATTTTTGTTGCTTTAACAGTTACCTTAATTTTAGAGCATAGGCTGAAAATGAAAAGATTTTAATAAATGAATTTTTCATGGGTTTGATAAGAATTAATTCGATAATTGGGTGCTAGTTTGTAAAAGGCATAATCTGTACATCTTTATCAGATATTTATGGCAGGTATAGAGCAACATTTTCCTTGTTTGGTTTTTCTGCAGCAAACCCTACATCTATAAAAATGGTGTGGCCTTTTTTTTCTTTTCACCATTGAGATGCTATCTGGGTTATCAGAAAATTATTTGGGGCAGGGAAGGGGGGAATGTTGAGAAGATTTCCAGCAGAGAGTGACGGTTGGTACATGTCTGGCCTTCATGGTAGGGCTTCCTTGGAGTTGGAGGAGGAAAAAAAGGATAGGTGTGGACTTAGAAGAGCAGAGAAAATGTCTGTCTTTAATTTTTTCCATTTGAGGGATGTCTCCATGGAGATCAGGTGGGTGTTGAAGAGTTGTATTTATTGGAGACTGAGGCTTATTCGCCAGGTTTGCTTTCTGAACTTCAGAGGGATGAGGCCGAGCCCCATGGTCCATGCATACTGCAGAATAATCCAAGTTTGGGAAAAGCAGAGCTTTGGCAGGACAGGACAAACAGCCTAGAAAAGTATAAAGAATTCCCATCTTACTCTTCTACCTCTGTGGTTCAGTATTTTAATCTAGAAAGCAGTTTTTCCTTCTGTGAAATAAACCTTGGGTGAGTGAAATTTGAAGAAAGTTCTTTCTCCAGTATTTTTCCATTTTCATCTGCTTTTTGTTTATTTTGGACTCATCTTGATCTGTGATCTTAGCCTTGGGAATCAGCGCACAAGCAGCCACTCAAATGCACTGGGTATTCCCGAGGATGTCCATGACTACAAGGCTGCCACTGCACAGGTCTGCAAAACAATTGGACCGTCTCCTTCATAGACAGGTGTAAGGCTCCTTATTTGAAAATTCTGAAAAATGCTTGTTCTCCCAAAGGATCGCTAGTTAAGTTATCCATTCGTGTACTATGTGACAAAAACCAAACATGAAAAAACCAGATGGAGTTTGGTTTACAGTGTGGGTCAGCAGCTGGGAAGGATCAGGAAGTGTGTTTCATCATAATCATGTTTAAGATATAAAATTATGAAGGATGTTAGGCTTCTTTTAGCATGTAAAGTAGAATAAGGGTGTGTTTAGATATGTGTATTACAGATGCCTCAGATATTACACAGGCATTGATTTCTTTTATAGTAACATTTATGACCTGGGTAGTAGTGGGCCTTTTCCTTTATGATTTTAGTTATACCATCTGCTTTTTAATATAAACTTGCTAAGATTTCTACTTCTGGCTGAGGTGGGTTTGGGAATGATTTCAAATCTCCCACAGCCCTTCCTCCCCGTCTTCTAAAACAGGACTTTGCATAATTAAGTAGTATCAGGAAATGAGCACTGGAGTTGAGAAAACCTCCCCACTGATCCTAGCTCCTCTCTCTACAAGTTATGTGGCCTTAGGAAAGTCACACACCCTCCTACAAGCCTCCGTTTCTTGTTCTTGTGAAATGAGACTGACGTTACTAATTTTGTAGTATTGTTGCAAGGATTCAATTACTTTAAATAATATAAAGTTCCAGATACTTAGTAGTTCCCTTCCCACCATGTCCTAAAATATAAATTCATTTCTCTCATTGGTTTCCTTCTCCTGTCTTTATTTGCTTCCATGATTTTGCTTAAAGTAAACCAGAAAAACCACAGAAACAAATTATTTGGAATTTTTTGTGGCCTTTTTATTTTTGCTGACGGGTAATTCCGAAATTCCTGTTTTGGAATATTGATACTGCTATTTGTACACAGTGCTCTTTTTCTCCCCAGCCCACTGCCCTCTTTTTCCTCTGGTCCCTGCGGAGAAGAAAGATCTCTGTATTAAGCACGTTAGTCTCGTACCTCCTTCCTGTCATCTTGTTTATGATCTCCAGCCCTAATACCGTCTCTTTCTGGCTGCTGCTAGAGTTAAGTACCTTTGGGGCAGATTGTGGTTACTCTGCACTACCAAATTATAATGCTAAAATGAAGGTAGGCTTTGGTCTACAAGACTGAACCTAATTTTATGCTAAAATGGAGTTCAGCTTAGGTAGCTAGAGGAGGCCATTAGTGGACCCGCATTGTTTTGGTAGGATGAAGTAGCTTAGTGTGAGAATAAAATGCTTTATTAATTTAATTAAGCAAATCAGTATATTAAAAGATGCAGACTATTTTCAGAATCTAGTTCTTTGCACTATAGTAGTCTTCCGCCATTTGAATCTCATGATACGGTGTGAAGGCTTTTCCTTGGATCCTTGTAGCTCTCGCGCCATATTCTTCTCTGGTCCTGCCATTCAGACATGTTATGTACCCTATGTTTGCTGCATTGCTCAGGAAATCTGTCAGTCTAACTGTGTCAACCCCCAGCCACAGAAGCACCTCCTCCAGGCCAGAGGACGAAGGAAGTCTTGGGTGGATGGTTGCTTGATTGAATGCACTCTCTTTAAGTAACTATAGCTCATCTGTCTTCTGATAGTTCGTTGGGTTTCTAGCAGGCACGTGTCCCATTGTTGTTAAGTAAAGCCCGGTATGTATGTTTGACAAGTTAGCAGCGTGGCAGCTCGGCTTGCTCCCCAGCCCTGCCGCTGTCTCAGGGATTGTTTGGTTTGGCAGATGGCCAGCTCTCTGCTCTAAGATGCATTTCCTTGACAGGACAAAGTGTGGAGCCGCATTAGCTGCAAAGTTTACAAAGGTTAGCTAAACACACACAATAAATATTAATAAACAGAAAAGGCCCACCCACCTTTGACTTTGAATTCTGTTTCTTCATTCCATGTTTTGGAATCCCTGTAGTATTTGATTAATAACCAGTCTTAGGGTAATTGAGCCTTAAGTATCCTTTGCCTAAGTTAGACTGCTCGCAGAGCCCTCATTGGCTGCTTTGGTGACTCATCGCCACAATGGATGGAGCTCTGGAATGACTGTTTAGTTCAGCGGGTCTTATTTGCATTCTCACTGCTTCCATGTGAAAAGGAGGGTAAATGTGCTTCTCCCTGAGTGTTTATGCTGACCAGCCATGTGTGCGTCTAAGAGCTGTAGAGGGTAGAGGACGTGAACAGGAATAGAGGTGCAGTGCCCTGACTTTGGACTCCCTAGAAAGCAATCAGACATTGGTCTGTTGGCCTGGGCAGTTGGCCTCTCTCTAACATTTACACCCTCAGCGTAGAGGGAGAGAGTAACGGTAACCTGCTGCCCCTGGAAACTGCCTATTTGGCTGGGTGTCTTGGAATTTACCAGGCCTACACTGTGGATCTTCTCCAATTCTGCACCCTGCTCACTTGAAAACATATTTGAGAACCAGTAATCTTAGACTGCTTAGCCAGACTTCTAGAGAACCAAGGAAGAGAAATACCTTTAATACTATGTCCTTAAGACTGTCCTGGGGCCATCTGTAGGTGGCTGGGATTTCGGAGGGCCCTTGAAAGTCCCTCTTACTATCTTCTCTCGCTCTCTGGTTCATGCACATCCCTTTATTTAGGACCACACTGGGAGGAAACGAACCCTACTTTGTTTGTAGGATATTTGAGTATAATAATGATCTGGAGAAATAAAATTGTTCTCCATAGGTAGTAATGATTTTAACTTGAAAATTGTCTCTAACTCCACTTAGCAAAGCAGTCCATTTAGGCTTGGGTGCAACAAATATTTATTGAGCACCACACACTAAGCTGGGCATTTGGGAAACACTCCCACCCGAAACACACCAAGATCTCTGCCTGTGTGCAAACTATGTTCACACTGGGGAGGCAGATAATAAGCAAAATTAACGACAAATTATATATTATGTTAAAAGGTGGAACATGTTTTAGAAACATGAAAAAGCAGAATAAGGAGAGTTGTGGGGTACAGTTTTAAAAGGGTCAGTCTTCACATGATGACATGTAAGCAGTGACATGAGGGTGAGTATTGACTTGGATGAACTTATTCTTGGTAGGGTTTATGAAGTTATGTTTGTGACTTTTCTCATGTTTCCATGCACCTGGCCATGACCTCGAAATTTGCAGTGGTCAAGGCCTGGTTCTCAAATTAATCTCAGTGGCAGAGCACCTGTAAGTCAGGCTGTGCTTTGTAGACCATGAACTGTTGATATACTTAATTCCATCTCACCAACCAAGCACAGTTTTGTTAGATAAAATGTGTCTTTTACAGTCATACATTATCAAGTGGGTTTCACGGACATGTGTACAAAATGACAACCCTCCCCCAGAAGCCATTCTATATATAAGATGCTTACTGTTTTCGATTTTTTTTTTTTTATTAATACTCACTATTTTATGTTTTATCATCTTTTAGCACTTGCTGGTAGACACTGGGTAGCAGGCACCATAGATTTAAGAAAAGTTGTGGAAAGAAAACCTAAAATTGTAAAAACCTGCCCTTTTAACTTCATTTTACTGCCTACCAACCAGGAAAAAACAGCCACTCTGATTTTATTTTCTCAGCAGAACATCTCAGCTGTCTTCAGTGGTGCAGAGCTTAAGAACCGCTCTTAAAGAGTATTATCAGACATGAATTCGAAGTCCTGCAGACTCTTACATTTCCTCTTAAGTTCCTCAGGAATCTCAGAGAAGGATTTGTAGCCGAATAACTGTATGCATACTTTTTGCCAGGCAGGTGGGGAGCCAGGATTTCTATCAAAAGGGATTGAGGAGATTCACAGATACTCTGTCTTAACAAAGGAGCAGGATGGTTAGGGAGAGGAAACCAGAGAGACTCAGCCCGAGAGAGATTTGGGAGACAAGGATGCCATGATTTTCATTTTACTATTAGAACCTAAAATAGCAGTATCTAATTGTACCCCTTTTTCTTAGTCCATGCGCATTGCTTGGCTCATGATGGTTCTAAATAAATCTTGAATTGATGTTTCCACTCATTACTTGTTCTATCAGAATGAGATCCACAGAACCTAGGACATGGTGTTTCTGCCTACCAATTTTAGCTTCATCTTCCCCCACCCCCCTTCATCATGTCCCCCCTGCTAAACCTCCCACCTCAGCCCTCTTACTACAGACAAATTAAAAACAGGTTGTAGTTCTCACTGAGAACTCATTCTTTTTGACCCCGGGGCACCACTTATTTTCCTTACCAGTAATGAATTCAAAGGATCGTAACTTCCAGTGGACCTTCTCTTAAATAGCTTTTCATTCAGGTTAATGTCAAGTCTTTGTATGCCGTGTCTCTGTTTTACTTCTGCTATTGTCCTGCTGGTTTATCTCATAGATAGGGAGATATTATTCAATGCCTGCAAATATGTGTTGTTCCTGAAAAAGCTTTATGAGATTTGGATCTTTGTGAACTAAAAACAATAACCACCTGGCTTCAATCTGCTGTCCAGAGGGACATATTGTGTGTATAAAAAACATGAAACACTGAGATCTAAATCTGCTTCGGTGGTAAGCAGAACTGAGTTATGTGGGTTCAGCATTCCGAGATGCCAGCTTCACATGGCACTGGAGCTGGGGAAGCCTAACCTTGTGGTTGCAGGGTTATCAAGAAATGAGAGGAGGGGCGTCGGAAGGAACAACTTGTTCATCTTTAAAGGGTATCACACAGATAACAAGTGATGGAATAGAACTGAACCTCAGGGACACAGCCTTATAGTTTAGAGGAAAATGTCCTAAAATTACAGGGAACCATCAGGATGATATTCAGTTTAGTAAACTGACTCTAGCCATCAAAGCACCAGCGGGACTTTTCCCATTTTTACTTGGCTTCTTTAGTTGATTACCATGCCTTTCCTTTTCAGAGTGTTGTCCGCTGCCTGTGGCATCCAAAGCTGAACCAGATCATGGTAGGAACTGGAAATGGATTGGCTAAAGTGTATTATGACCCCAACAAGAGTCAGAGGTATTTCATAAGTCTTGCCTGTTTTAGATGGATGACAACAACTGGGGGGAGGGTTTCTTTTCCTACCCTGCTTTTACTTATTGCCCCCTTTGATGGGGATCCACCCTTTTAGAAAATGCAGCTGGCACAGAGTAAAGCCTCAAACTCCTGGTATTGTACTTTAAAGAGGATTTGGATATTGCCCTTGATCCATACAGAATTCAAAGTGAAAGTTTCCTGGGGATTTGCAGTCCTTTAGCTGAAATGTTGAGTGCAAAGGGGGGAAAAGTCCTGCCCACTTTGCATACCACCCTGGACATGGCATTAGCTGTGATACATGTAGGGGATTAACAAAGCAGGGAACTCACCCCTCACGGGAAATGGAAACAGCTAGTCTGTTTTGTCCCCTTTCTGTTTGGGCTTTTATCAGGTAGCAGTTTGGATGTGTGGGGTTGTTCTCTGCCAGCAGAAGGAGACAGCACAAATTCTTTCCTCTTCAATCCCATGCCCACCCCAAATGTTAGACTTAAATATACCAATGTGTTTCAAAAGTCTGAAAACTTCACTGGAGGCTCAACCAGTTCCTCAATTGTGTTCATTTTCTTTGGGCACAAAGGTGGACATTTGTCACCACCCCCCAAAAAAGGATGGTTTTGTTTGTCTCAGTTAAGGTACAATGCTTGGTTAGCTCTTTCTTTAGAGGCAACCTTGGTCAGCTAGTATTAAAGTTCACATGCTAAATTCTTTGGGGTCCCCCGTAAACCTATTTTGGGTCCCACATCCTTTTTGAGGAAAGGAAACTCATCCTCTGTTAATGAATATTCATTGCTGTAATTTGTTTGGGTAGAAATAGAAGCAGTCGGTCTTCCCTTGGAACTTTGTGCACTAGCATTGGAACTCTTGCCCTGTAAAATAAAGTTTTTATTGTGTTTAAGAACAAACAGGATTTTGTTTGTTTTTTAATAAAGGAATTGAAAATGCTAATGTAATTAGAATGAGAGAGAGAGTCTGTTTCATTTGAGAAAATGATGAGCCCCATTTGATAGCACCCATTTGGAAGCTTCTATGTGTGGAATCTTTAAGAAATTTTTTTATTTGTATTTGCTTCCTGAGAGGGATAGCTCATTATTGCTAAAGAAGAAGTGAAATGTCCTAATCAAACTTTTGGTTAACCCCACACATTCTTGGGCAGTAGCCCCGTGACAACACTGCCAAGCCAACTCAGTTCCAGACACTCGTACTCTTACATTAGAGATGTGGACGAATGCCACTTGGGGTGTAGACCACCCAGGTTGCTTTCATATGAGACATAAACTAATATTTGAACCGTGCGACCTTCAGGGTGAAAAGACTGGTTAATTTTACTTGTATCTCTTTAGCTTACATCTTTGGGTTATTTCTATAGATTTTTTAAACTAGTGTTCTGTTGCCTGATTACCTCTCCAACCCTTTCCCTCAGTGGTAACCACTGATTGACAGACTTGCTTTCGCATAAATTTAATCCCCTATCACCAAGGCCCCATCTTTTGCCATCCCTTAGAAAGTCAAGGACATGGCGAGATGGCGTGCACAGAGTGTGTTCCTGAAAGTATCTAATGTTTTTGACATGACTTTCTGTTTGTAAGACCAAGTAAAGAAAATAATGTGCTCTTAATCGCCCCAGGGGAGCAAAATTATGTGTGGTTAAAACCCAGCGGAAGGCGAAACAAGCCGAGACTCTAACCCAGGACTACATCATCACCCGTAAGTTGTTAGCATGGTCTCTCCATCGTCTTCTCTCTCTCTTCTACTGTAATGTGGTGTTGATCTCATGGCTTTAGAGACAGAAAAAGTTTTCACAGTCCAGGCATATATTACAAAGTATCATGTGGACAGAACTGCGAGTCATGTAACAGCTAACTGCTTTAGCTTCTGTGACTCATCACAGAGACAGGGTAATTTCATGTAACTTTCAACCCAAAAGGGAAAAGCCTATTTGAGCCTAATGCATTACTCCATAGCAGCCTTTTAAAGAATAACAATCTGTTCTAAGAATAAACAAGAAAGAGTGCTGGCCTTGGAATCAGGAGACCTGGATTTGTCCAGTTCTACTACTGACTTGCAGTATGATGTTGAACAACTGAACGTTATCAGGAGAGTGAGGAGACCAGGCAAAGGGTCTCCGTCAGCTCCCTCTGAGACTCTGTGACCATGTGATAGATCCAGAGACATTTAGATACAAAATGAACTACTGTGGGCACCAGAAATCTTACCAGAATAAGTAGCTTCTGTCCGGTTTGTCACACAACCTTGTTAATCTGACAGATTTGTCTTTCCCAGAGCCACAGCCTCAGATCTGTCACCACTAGTGTCTAGGAAGGACGTCTTGGATGCAGTAGCAATTGTGATGAGCTGATGCTCTGTGGACTTTACCGGGGTCTCCATCTAAAGCCCAGGGGGCGCTGTACTGCTGGGTTTTCTCTCTGGTGGTGGGTCTCCTGTAAGACCAAGTCCCTTGGAGCTTACGATCAGTAAGGAGATCCCATGACACTTTTTGCAAGAGTAGAAGTGTTAAAGTCGGTGTCACAACCAGTCTAGCTCATGTAATTACACGCGGCCTACTTAAATTCCTCCAGTTGTTTGAAGTGAAAAGCTATTTTTCCCCCTCCTAAAAATACTGTTGTGTCGTGTTGCCCAACAGAGTGACTGGTGGCTGTGTTTCTCAGCTCCCCTGACTCAAGGCAGGCATGTTTTACTGGTGAGGGAGATGGTCCTGACCCCAGCTGGTGGTAGGGGTAGGGGGATACTAGAAGAATTTTTTAGGTATTTTAGACATTTCTGTCATTCATATTATAAATTCCCTTTGAACCTCTATTAACCCATTACCTTCTCTTCCCCACTCCTGTGGAAAAATTTTTTTCTATTTTAAAAGAGGTTTCACTCAGCATGTAAGGATCCAAAGAAATAATTCTGGCATATTTTTTGGTCAAGAAAAAGATCATTACTTAACTTTTCCCCCAATAACCCTCTTGCTGTCCCACAGAATATCACTGTTACCCTTTTACATTTATATACTGTTTTATATTATGAAATTTAATTCTGACATTGAGTGAGCAACCAATAGCAATGGGACAAATCCTACTTGGATTCTTATTCTTTTGTTTTGTCCACCATATAGAAGTAGGGAAAAGTCCCCATCAAGTCACCATGCCAGGAGATTCAGGCACCTCCATGCATTCAAGGCAACCTTTATCCCACTTAGTGGGCTAAGTGCTCCTCCCTTCCGGTTACTCAGTGTTGTCAACTCCTCCTGAGAGGTGGTCACATTTCAGAAACGTGTGAAGTGATTCCAGTGTTTATGAGGCATCTAAGGAAACTTCAGGGCTGACAGGCAAGCTGTTGGCATTATTCACATTTGGGTCCTACAAGAAAAAATAAGCAGTCCCATTAAGTGTTTCTTTTCAAAACCACAGAAATTAAGTTTAACTGCTACCCGTGGCTTGGAAGATGGGGAGCCTCACTGGTGTCTCCGTGACAGTGTTTGACAGTATTTCTTGAGTGGCGTTAGTTGCCAGCAGAGGTGAACAATGAGTCTGGTCTCAAACAAAATTGGCTAATTGGTTACAGTAAGACTGTCTTTTATTATTAGATGAAGGCTGTCATTATGACTTCCATGTCATCTTTTAGTTAGTCATGCTTCAGCTATGTTTTGGGATGGAAGGGTTATTATTATAATAAAATTTTTCAATTGTGACTTCTCGTAGCTCATGCCTTGCCTATGTTCCGTGAGCCCCGCCAACGGAGTACAAGGAAACAGCTGGAGAAGGACAGACTGGATCCCCTGAAGTCTCATAAACCTGAACCTCCTGTAGCGGGCCCAGGTGACTGTGGTCTAACCTGTGATCTGCAGAGGGGGGTGAGGGGCCGGGTGGGGTCACTGGTATAGAATTGGAAAGATTCTTTCTGCCTGGATGCTGCTTTGTCTTCAGAGAGATTTTACTACATGGTGGTTTTTAGACATTTTCTTTTTAGCAACTTTTTGTTTAAATATCTGATGCAGAATCCTGATGCATAAGACTGATAAAAATGGAGAGGAAGCCTAGAGCCCTCTCTGCTTGCTGTCTAACTTGAGCTCTTTTAGGTGACCTTGGTAGTACTTTGGGGCTCCTAGAACCTGGTGATAAAACCACTGCTCTCAATATTGGCTTCATATACAACATTTGGGTACTTTAACTAGAATCCAGACTGGATTAGGTTTCACACAAGGCAAAAAGTTACAGTCATTGAGTTCTTTGTTGATATAATGGAGCTGCCCATTCCCCTACAAGATGAATAAAGGTCCTTAGAGTTTTTACGAAAATAGGTACCAGAAGAAAGCAAGACAGCATTGGCTATCATGAACACATACCTCTACTGGAATCCCATTTTACTTACTAGCTATCGCTTGTGTGGTTTCCCTTGTCTTAGGCTCCTAAGCCTATATATAGCTTTTAACTTGTTCATTCATCTTGAACCTCAGCTGTGGGCCTACATCTGTTTGGCCTGCACCTTCAGCTTTGGAAACATTTCACATCTCTATCTTAACTTTTTTTTGTTTTCATTTTCCCTGCCACCATTCTAATCAAAGTTCCCAAATAATATTCTTACATGGATTATTGAAAAGCCCTTCTAACTAGGCATCTTATCTCAAGTCAGTCTCTCTCTCTGCTCCCCACCCTGCCTCCATCCATCTTATACACAGCTTTTATTTACAATTTCTCTGGCTTTCTTTTTTTTCTTTTTAAAAATTTTTTTTTAAGTTTATTTATTTTGAGAGAGACAGAGACAGCGTGAGCTGTCAGCGCAGAGCCTGATGCAGGGCTTGAACTCATGAAACCATGAGATCATGACCTGAACCAAAGCCAGGTGCTTAACCAACTGAGCCACCCCAGTGCCCCAACTCCTCTGGCTTTCATGTTGCTACTGCCCCCAAATTTCATAAGCTTCCCACTTCCATTTGCATTTTCAGAGAATCAAGGTTCTCCTTAGTGTACTCAAACTCACTTTTGAGCATTCCACCTCACTTCTCTCCTACTCTGATCTTCTGATATGACTGACTGTTGGTTCATTTCTTCCTGCAAATGCCCATTGATTGAATTGTCCTCTTTCTATACTTTTGTACTTAAGCCATTCTGCTCAAAGTGACCTCTGCCTTCTGAGCTTTCGCAAATTGGATCTATCTCTTCCCAAAGACCTCCCCAACCACCTCAGCCTGAAGAGCTCTCTCCTTCCTCTAAGTACCGTAATAGTTACTGGCCACATAAATCCTTTCCCAATGAATTCTTTCCTGCCTTATTTAGTCTCTTATTTTGATTTATAGAATTAATTTTTTAGCACAGTTTGGCTCTTCATGCGTTTTTGTTTTGTTTTGTTTTTTAATTTTTCCTAAAATGTCATACGTTTTTGCGTACCAGGCACCAGGCTAGCTGTTAAGGATCTAGCAGATCTTAACAAATCCCTGCCCTTACAGAGCTTTCTGTCTACTGGAGCAGTTCCAGCACCATAAAATAATGTGAATCAATGTATTCAACTTACTTGTTTTCTCTCCTACAAGGTACCTGGGAGATGGCAAGCCCTAAGATGTGTTTGTTTAAGGCAAAAATAGTGTCTAACAAATATTGGTTATTTTTATTAATTGAATTTCAAATGTTCATGCCTGAGGAATGTTTTTAAGGCATATTCATGGCAAAGTATTTGTAATTCCTGCTGCATTAGTATCACTATGTAAGTTAAACAGCTAAAACACATCAAAAAAACATCTCTTTCTATTTAAAAATGTTATGGGAAAGTTAAGGTTTGGTGATTTCCTACTTTGGTTGTGAAAGCTGAAAGGATGATACTGAAGTATTCTTGAGATCTGTGCACCTCAAACCAAGGTCTGAAGAAGCCCCAGAGTGCTCCAAACCTTGATTCCATAGGGGATGCCAAAAATCGGGTAAATGTGAAGTTCTGGCCTCACTCTGTTACTCATGTAACTAGCCACCTTGGAAGCCAGGACTGAAGGATTCTCAGCCTTTTCAGATAAGTACAGTGTATACAAGGTATACATATATACTGTCATGCTCATTCCATTATCTGATTGGTTTTTTTCCTTTGAAACAGGTCGTGGTGGCCGGGTTGGAACCCATGGGGGCACTCTGTCATCATACATTGTGAAGAACATTGCTTTGGACAAAACTGATGACAGCAATCCCCGGGAAGCCATTTTGCGGCATGCTAAAGCAGCCGAAGACAACCCATATTGGGTTTCTCCAGCATATTCTAAGTAAGAAAACAACCCTTTAAAATAAAAATTATTATGTTTAATGAATAGGAAAGAATGTAACAATGGCTGCTTTGAGGTTCTAACTCTCCATTTCTTGTTCTATTCTTGAGCATGAAAAATAAGCCAGGTACTCATAGTCCTGAACCTAGGCATTTGTTTGTATCTTAGGACTCTTAAAATGGTAAAAAAAAAATTTAATCTTTATTTATTTTTGAGAGAGAGAGAGAGGCGGAGTGCAAGTGGGGGAGGAACAGAAAGAGAGGAAGACACAGTATCTGAATCAGGCTCCAGGCTCCAAGCTGTCAGCACAGAGCCTGACATGTGGCTTGAACCCATGAACTGTGAGATCATGACCTGAGCCAAAGTCAGACACTTAGCCAACTGAGCCACCCAGACGCCCCTAAAATGGTGAATTTTTAAAGTAGGTCAGTTTCATCAGAGTTTTAGCCCAGTGGAAACCCATTGTATGAAGCCCATTCTATCTATGACTGAAAAAAGGAAAATCACTATATGCATTATCTTAGTTGAAGAGAGTTAAAAGCAAATGAAGGGGAGCAGTCTGTAGGTCTGTCATTAAGGACTTCTTTTATTTGCAGAACTATGTACATAACACGTACATAGACAGAGTAGAGCCTGCCTGCTCAGATTCCCTGAAATAGCTCAACATGGATGAACTTGTAGTGTTTCTTAAAGCCACTAAAACAGATAAATTTACACAAAAGAAAGGTAGTATTGTAGAATTTTGGGTTCTTAATTTTTCATTTTAAACTAATTTTAGACTTACAGAAAAATTGCAAAGAGCTCGTGTACACCCTTCACCCAACTTACCCTAATGTTAACACCTTACATAACCACAGTACAACTATTTAGCAATGCTAGAAAAATTAATATTGGTACAATATTATTGATGAAGCAACAGACCTTACTTGATTTTCCCCAGTTTTTCCACTGATATTCTTTCTCTCTCTAGGGATCCTGTCAGGGGTCCCATATCACCATATTACATTTAGTTGTTTCTCCCTAGTCTCATCCAGTCTTTTTTTTTTTCCTAAAGTTTATTTATTTGTTTTGAGAGAGTTGGGTAGAGGGGCAGAGAGGGAGGGACAGAGAGAATCCCGAGGAGGTTCCACACTGTCAGCCCAGAGCCTGACGCGGGGCTCCATCTCATAAACCGCAAGATCATACTCCGAGCCGATTTCAAAAGTCAGATGCTTAACCAGCTGAGCCACCCAGGTGCCCCTAGTCTCATCCAGTCTTTATGGTTTCTCAATCTTTCTTGTCTTTCATGACCTTGACACTTTTGGTGAACACTGGTCTGTTATTTTGTACATTTTGTCTCTCAGTTTAGATTTGTCTGATATTTCACACAATTGGAATGAAACTGTGTATTTTAGGCAAACATAATACAGGGCTGATGTTGTATCCCTTTGGGTTCATGATATCAAGAATGTCATGTCAGTATGTCTTATTGGTGGTGAGGTTGACCTTGGTCACCTGGTTAAGGTGATGTCTCCCAAGTTTCTCCACTGTAAGTGACTGTCATTATTTTGAGTTAATAAATTATTTGGGGGTGATATTTTACAGCTCTGAAAATCCTGCCTCTCTTTAAACTTTGGCTCTCTAATTTTATTATCCGTGGGTAGATTTGCCTGCAGTAGTTGTTACTGTGGTGTTTGCCTAATGGTGATTTTCTATTTCCCTGTTTCTTCCACATTTATTAATTGGAATTCTACTAAAAGGAAGAATTGTCCCTTCTCCCACATTTACTTATTTTTCAAGTATTTTTTATATCAATGTGGACTTCAAAATACTTTATGGGTTAAAATTCAGTACTATCATTATTTAGGTTTTTGCTCAAATTGTTCCAACTTTGGCTAAAAGAATCTCCTTCAGAGTAACTCCTGTCCTCTTTTGACAGATCCCTGTGTTTTTTTGAGCACTTCCTTACTTTCTGATACCACAAGATGTGCCACAGTTCATCTTTGTTTTTCTTGCCCATAGCCTGCCTCACTCAGTCTCTTCCCCACCCACCTCTGCAGGTAATTAATCTCTTTAGTTTCTGCCCTATCTTTCCTGTAGGTCTCTTGCACAAATGAACAGATTTGTGAGTATTTTCTTACACCCTCTCCTTTCTCACATGAAGGGTAGCATAATATAAATACCCTTTTGGGCTCTGCTATTTTTCACTTAGGATTATGCCCTGGAGATCACTCTACATCGGTTCCCAGAGCTCCTTCTCATTTTTCCACAGCTGCATAGTGCTCCAGTGTAGGGAGGCACATAGTTTATTCAGCTATCTCCTATGAGTGGGTATTTAGGGTGTTCCAGTATTTTGCAATTTCTAACAGAGCTACATTAAATAAACTTGGTCATATGTATTTTTTGTATTGCTGGAGGTATAGTCAGGTTTTTTTCTTGGTGTCTTTGTATAATATTAAAGTTTTCTCTTAAATTATGAGAAAGCTGGACACTGATCACTTTTCAAAACATTACTGTGCTGGAAAAAAGTCACTTATAAACCAAATCAGTGTACGTGTTATAGCAATATAAGTTCCCTATCTGCTAATCATTATGAGCTACTTTGCATAAAAGAAAAAACACATTGTTTTAGCTTGGATTTCTTAAACTGATAAGAACAGATACTACACTTGATCTTAGCCAAAAGAAGCAATAGCTTGGGTTTCTTAGAAGCAGACCTGAGAAAAAGATTCATATAAAGGTGATTTATTAGGAAGCGTCCATAGAGAAAACCAGGAGGAGAGTGGAGAACTGTAATGAAACCAAGTAAGGGAGTATCAAGCGCAGTATCAAGGGGTCACTTTGGCTCGCTCTGCAGGGTAACCCTGGAGACCCTGGTCAGAGGCATGGTAACTGGAGTATTTATACCCCAGTATCTATTGGTTATTGCTAATGGCTGCAGGTGGGGTTGGGGGGAGACATTCCCATGTACTTCCAGCTTTCCAGGGCTTTAGCAACCTGCTGATAGCCCTCTGACAAAGACAGATAGGTGCTGCTGTTGTGAGTGAAAGCACCCCACACAAAAATGCTAAAGAGATTTGAGGGCCTTTGGGGGTGTGGGGGGGGGAGCACTCCATCCTCTGCTGTACATGTTGTAGCAGAACAGACTTCACCGTGGCATGTCAGTGGTGGTGGTTCACAGTGTGTACTAATAACCATACAGTACAGATGGAACATCTCTGAACCATTAGTTGGATAATATTACAGCAGCTAAGAGGGTCATATCAAGGCTGGCCAACTAAATAGTGCACACTTAGCTGCCTTTTGTGTAGAATTTGTATGTGTATAAGCTAATGTATGTCAACGCATCATTGGCAGTCAGATAAGCTTGTAGATTGTGCCTCTGTTGACACTCGGTTTTTAATGGGGTCATTATTTTCTATTACTATTAGGGTTTTTTTTTTTTATACTTAAAGAAACTTGTTTAGAAACATACAAAAAAATTAACTGAGGAGAGAGGAATAAATAGAGCCATGTTTTAAAATTTGCTAAACATAGTGAGCATCATTTGGAGAAAAATTTGGCACTATCTATACAAATTTAAAATGCACATACCCTTTGACTTGGCAATTGTATTTCAGGAGGTTTTGCACAAGTGGGCAAATATGTCCAAAGATATTAAGCTCAGTATTGTGTAGGAAAGCAAAAGACTGAAAACAATGTAAATGTCCTTCAATGGGGTATTGTTTTAGAAAAGTATAGCCTATCCATACAATGAAAGATATCAAAAAAGTATAAAGAATGGGCTAGATATATATGTGGATGGATGTGGCCTAATCTCCTAAGTACAAAACCAACCTACAAGCAAAAACAGAAACCAGATTATAAAACATGATGTCTACCTGTGTTTTTAAGCAGTGGATGTATCTATATACATATCTGTTCATCTATACCTGGACTCCCTCTGGAAGGAGAGCCAAGAAATGGAGGTAGTAGGTATGTTTTAAGTAGTGAACAAAGGAACAGGAATGGGGTTGTGTGTGTGTATGGCCTTCGAAGTTCCATAGTCTGCCTGTTAGCACTGCTGGAAAGTTTTGTTCATTACATGCATGTATTACCTAAACTCTCAGACATGAAAATTACATACAACATTAAAGTTAGATCCTTCATCAAAGTAATTAGCTGTTAGAAGTTAGAACAATAACCTGGAAATTCTAAGGCCAGCTCCCTGGCCTTGGTTCTAGCAAGGACTTACTATCCAGTAGGTTCTAAAAGGTATCTTCTCAGTGTCTCATTCTCTTCAATAGTAAGTTGACACCCTCCTATAAATTATACATTGTTAATATAACCCAATAATCAGCAGTCAGTATTAGTTCAACATTTATAGAGATACCTCAGTAATTTACTTTGTGTGTAAACACACACAAACCTATTTGGAACAGTGTGCTATCAAATTTATTTTAATGTAGTCACCTTTAGGAATTTTTTCCTTCTTGGGTTTTGTTTTAGTTAGGAAGGCTTCCCATCTAAGGTAATTCTTCAGATTCTCCCATCTTTCTATTTCATACCATTTTTAAAATTATTTTTTAGAGTTAAATTTCTGTTCACCTGAAATTATTTTAGTGAAGGGAGTGAGGAAGGTATATTTGTATACTGTGGCCACTGTAACAAATTACCACAAACTTGGTGGCCTGAAAAACAGAACTTAATTCTCTCACGGTTCTGCAGGCCGGAAGTGTGAAATCAAGGTGTCACCAGAGCCGCATTCCATACAGAGGCTCTAGGGGAAAATTTGTTCCCTGCCTCTGCTAGCTTCTGGAGGCTGCCTGCTAGCTGGGCTTGTAGCCACATTGCCCCAGTCTCTTCTCCATCTTGGCAATGCCTTGTGCTTTGTGTTGGTTGCCTCTTCTGTCTTCAAGGATACCTCTGATGTCATTTGGGGCCCACCCAAGATGATCCAGGACCATCTCCTCATCTTAAAGTCCTTAATCACATCTGCAAAGACCTTTTTTTCCAAATAAGGTAATATTCACGGCTCCCAGGGATTTAAGGTGGATATTTTGGGAGGGACTATTTTTCCAGCCTACAACAGCAGAGCTCCAGTTTAATTTTTTCCTCTTGGTTAGCCAGTTGCTGTAACACTTTTTAGTTGGATGATCTAGTTTTCCTCATTGAATTGAAATCACATCGTTACACACACTGCACTTACATATGAATTTTAGCCAATTTATGGGCTCTCTCTTCTGTTCTATTAATTGGTCTGTTCAAGTAGCAGCACCAAACTTTTCATTGTTGTAGGCCTTCCTACATTATTCTTCTCATTATTCTTCTTAGTAAAAATTTTCTATTTTTATAGGTGTCCATGACTTTACTCTAAGTTATCTAGGAAACACCTCCCCCCACCTCAATTCTTGGTAATATTTTTACTGGAATTGAGTTATATTATATATTAATTTAGATAGAGTTTTACAATATTGGTTCTTTTTTTTTTTAATTTTTTTTTAATGTTTATTTCTGAGACAGAGAGACAGAGCAAGAGTGGGGGAGGGGCAGAGTGAGAGGGAGACACAGAATCTGAAGCAGGCTCCAGGCTCTGAGCTGTCAGCACAGAGCCCGACGCGGGACTCGAGCTCACAGACTGAGAGATCATGACCTGAGCTGAAATCAGTCGGTCAACTGACTGAGCCACCCAGGCGCCCCTACAATATTGGTTCTTTTAAACCAAGAGCAGGGTATGTCTTTCTATTTAGTCACATCTCTTTACCTCTCAGTAGTATTTTTAAGTTTTCTTTAAATCTTTCACATTTTTATGCCATTGTAAAAAGAATCTTTTCTTCTGCTGAATTTATGACTCCTTTTTATATATTTTGAATATTAACCCCTTATTGGATAGGTCATTTGCAAATATCTTCTATTTGGTAGGTTGTCATTTAGTTTTGTTGATGGTTTCCTTTGCTGTGTAGAAGCATTTTATTTTGATGGAGTCCCACATGTTTATTTTTGCTTTTGTTCTCTTGCCTTAGGAGACATATCTAGAAAAATGTTACAACTGATGTCACAGAAATTATTGCCAGTGCTCTCTTCTAGGATTTTTGTGGTTTTAGGTCTCACATTTAGGGCTTTAATCCATTTTGAGGGGTGTGTGTGTGTGTGTGTGTGTGTATGGTGTGAAGAAAGTGGTCCAATTTCATTTTTTTGCCTGTAGCTATCCAGTTTTTCCAACACCATTTGTTGAAGACACTGTCTTTTCCCCACTGTGTATTCTTGCCTCATTTGCTATAGATTAATTGAGCATTGAAATGTGTGTTTATTTCTGGGCTCTCTAGTCTGTTCCATTGAACTATGTGTCTATTTTTGTGCCAGTGCCATGGTGTTTTGATTACTACAGCTTTGTGGTATATCTTAAGATCTGGTGTTCTGATACCTCTATCTTTGTTCTTTTTTCTCAGGATTGCTTTGGATATTCGGGGTCTTTGTGGTTCCATACAAATTTTGAGATAATTTGCTCTAGATTTGTAGAAAATATTGTTGGTATTTTGATAGGGATTACATTGTATTTGTAGATTGCTTTGGGTAATATGGACATTTTAATAATGTTTGTTCTTCCAATCCATGAGCATGGAATATCTTTCCATTTGTTTGTGTCATCTTCAATTTCTTTCATCATTGTTTTATAGTTTTCAGAGTACATTCTTTCACCTCTTTGGTTAAGTTTATTTCTAGGTATATTATTCTTTTTGGTGCGATTGTAAGTGTTATTTTCTTAATTTCTCTTTCTGGCACTTTCTTTATTTGTGTATAGAAACACTAACAACTTCTGGGGATTAATTTTGTGTACTGCAACTTTACTGAATTCATTTATTACTTCTAATATGTTTTTGGTGGAGTCTTTAGGATTTTTTATGTGTAGTATAATGTCATCTGCTAATGGTGATGGTTTAACTTCTTCTTTACCACAATGGATGCCTCATTTCTTTTTCTCGTCTGATTGTTGTGGCTTGGACTTTAGTATTACGTTGGATAAAAGTGGCAAGAGTGGGGGCGCCTGGGTGGCTTGGTAGGTTAAGCGTCCGACTTCGGCTCAGGTCATGATCTCACAGCCCCCGTGTCGGGCTCTGTGCTGACAGCTCAGAGCCTGGAGCCTGTTTCAGATTCTGTGTCTCCCTCTCTCTCTGCCCCTCCCCTGTTCATGCTCTGTCTCTCTCTGTCTCAAAAATAAAAAACGTAAAAAAAAAAAAAAAAAGTGGCAAGAGTAGACATCCTTGTCTTATTCCTGATCTTAGAAGGCTCTCAGTTTTCATCACTGAGTGTGATGTTAGCTGTGGGTTTTCATATATGGCCTTTATAATGTTGAGGTATATTCTCTCTAACCCTACTTGGTTGAGAGTTTTTATTATGAATAGATGTTTCCCAATTTAAGTTATCTAATTGTATTGACTAATAGTGCCAGAACAATATTAAATAATATCATGGTTGCACACATCTTTTTCTTTAACTTTAACAGGAGTGACTCTATTAGGTTAAAATACCTAATTGGCCTTTTTGTAGGTGAAAAAAAGTCAAATATTGGCAATTTCATATTGTTCAATTTAACGATACATCTCCATGAAGCATAACTTTTGAAAACTCACACATGCAAGACATTAAGGACGAATCCATATCTTTCTCTTCCATTTATTTATTCAATAAAGATTTATTGAACACCTATAATATGTCAGGTACTGTTCTAGGTTATGGGGATACAGTAATTTTTATGGAACTTATATTCAAGTAGGCAGAGACAGACACTAAATAAATCCATAAATTTTAGATGGTAGTTAGTGCAAAGAATAAAACTAAAATAGAGATAAGAGGATGTAGCAAAAAGGGTGCTATATTTTAGCTATGGTGATTGGGGTAAAACCTCTGCTAAGTGATTTTTGACTTAAATGAAATGAGGGAGTAAGCCATGTAGATATCCAAGGGAAGAGCATCCCATGCAAAGAAAACACCATACAAAGACCAGAGGTATGTTTATCTGAAAGAGATGCTGAATTTTATTGGATTTGTTTATTATATTTCTGTGGAAGTGATCATATGACTTTTATACTTTGATCAAGAAATACAATGAACTATATTACTGAATTTCCTCATATTGAATTATCCTTGTTTCTTTGGTATGACCCTAACATAGTTAATGTTTGTTCTTTGTCACGTGTCCAACTGGGTTCATAAAAATTTTGTATGCTTTTTCTATGTATACTCTCAGACTGTTTTGAATACCATTAAATCTATCTACTCTGTAAAGAGTTGATAAAATTCACCTGTGAAAGTGTTAAAACCTGGTGCTTTTGTGGAGGAGAGGTTAAGTAGTAATTTCTTAATTTTTCGCTTTCTTTTCCATCCCCTCATGATAAATACTCTATTGGGATTTTCCTACTCTTCTGAGTCTGCTCAGTAATTAGTATTTTCTTGGGAAATCATTCATCCAGATTTTTAGTTTTAAATAGAATTAATTGAAGCAGAAGTTCTTTTTGTTTTTTGGTGACCGGTTAACAAATGATACTTTCCTGCATTGTAGGTGACTTAGTTATATTTACAGTTGAATAATGTGCTAGTTTAAATATTAGCTCTGTAAAGTGGGGAGAACAGATCATGTCTTTTACACTACATGTGAGGAGACTGAAGCTTGCAGTCGAGAGTGATTGTAGCTGGAGCCGCACTTCAGCTCTCTCTATCCCTAATCTCATGAGCTTTTCAGAGGACTGTGCTCTCTCTTGATATATACCCTTCTGCTGTTGTGTTTTGCTCCCATCTCCTTCCTTCCACCCAATTTTGTCACCTTCCATTTATTGCATGCTAACTAAGTTCATGGCACTGTCTGTGGCATGTGATTCGTTAGCCAGAATTGCAGTGCTATTTCTCCTGTGTTCACCTGCTAGAGTATACTGTTTACTGCCAAGTGGCAAAGTGTTCGAAGGGAAGCTAATATTTAAAAGGATCTTTTTGTAAAGGTCACTGTAATTGAGAATGTGTGTCTGGTTGTTTTTCTTCGCTGCAATTGACTTCTGTCAGTGATGAAATGAAGATTTACTGTATTTCCCTTTATCACAGAAGAGCACAATTAGACATTACCTAAATCTCCTGGCTTGCACATGAACAAGGCATATACATACCTTTGTTCTCCAGTGGTGATCACAAAGAGTCTTTGAACACTTCACCTTTATTGGTTGAGTATTTGCATTTCGTTCCTGGCACCAGCAATGTAATAGCCATGGAAGTTTTAAAACACAGCAGGATGACAGAGGCCTCTTGTTCAGCCACACATGGTCAGATTCAATTACAGTTTCTTGTTAAAAGAAGTGGCTGGAGAGAGGGGGGAGGAGCTGGCTGGAGAGTGGGTAGGATATAGATCCAGAATGCTATTAGCTTACACATCAGACGGGGATGGACGTGCGTGGGAGCCTGGACCCTGGCCAGTAGCCTGCCAGCCTGACAGCTCTGTCAGCCATGGTCACTTTTCTTGCCAGAGAAGCTGCCATTATTGCTGGTTCGGTAGATTGAATCTTCAACGTGCATGTCTTGTCAGATATGGGATACATGAATATGTGTGCATATTAAAATATCATTCCCATCCATAAAGGATCCATTTAAAGTCATGTTAAATCAGTAGGCAATATTTAAACAGGTTCTTTTTTTTTTTTTTTTTAACGTTTATTTATTATTGAGAGACAGAGAGACACAGAGCATGAGCAGGGGAGGGGCCGAGAGATGGAGAGACACAGAATCTGAAGCAGGCTCCAGGCTCTGAGCTATCCGCACAGAACCCGACATGGGGCTTGAGCTCACAAACCACGAGATCATGACCTGAGCCGAAGTCGGACGCTTAACCGACTGAGCCACCCAGGCACCCCTGAAGAGGTTGTTCCTTAAGTGAGTAAAGGTTTATATATTATTTGTGTCAGGAAGAGACATAAACCCACAGAAGAAAATGTAACTTTTTTCCTGAGTTATATTTAGGTAACTGATCATCCCTGTCCACCATATTCCTATATAGAGGCCAGCATTTCTCAAAGTGGTTTTGTAGACTGCCTTGTGTCAGAGTCAAGGGTGGGGGTAGGGGGTTAAAGGTACAGGTTTCTAGACTGCACCTCAGACCAACTCAGTTAGACTTTGTGGGCTTGGGACTGGAAATCTGCATCTTAAGAAGTTTCTCAGGTGATTATTTTGCACACTAAAGTTCAGTAATAATACAAAAGTAATTATTTAAAATAAACCACAAATGATTCACCCTTAGAAAATTCAAATGTACAGAGTAGATTATTCTAATTATACAGGTTTATACTGAAGACAGATTACTTACATAACCAAATAATTTCCCCCAGTGTTTTTTTAAATAGCAAGCCGCTGTGGTGTATTTAATATATAAATTATTTTACCAAATATATTCTACATACAACTTTTTGAAAACATACTTTTTTTTTTTTTTTTAATTTTAATGTTTAACTTTTGAGAGAGAGGGAGAGACAGAGCGTGAACAGGGGAGGGGCAGAGAGAGAGGGAGACACAGAATCCAAAGCAGGCTCCAGGCTCTGAGCTGTCAGCACAGAGCCTGACGTGGGGCTCTAACTCACAGACCGCAAGATCATGACCTGAGCCGAAGTTGGACACTCAGCCAACTGAGCCACCCAGGCGCCCCGAAAACATACTTTTTATATGAGGTGAGGAACACCTGATAGCCAAAGCAAAGGGTGTAATAATAATGACATATTTATTATACTTACACCATGCCAGCCTTGTTTAAGAACTTTGTATATATTCATTTAATCTCCACAACATCCCTATGAAGTAGGTGGTATCATTGTTCCCATGTTATAGATGAGGAAGTTGAGGCTTATAACTTGAACAAAGCCACACAGGTAGCAGGTGGCAGAATTGGGAGTTGAATGCAGAAGTCTGGCTTCAGAGTCAGGCTTCTGCTTTTGACAACTATAGTGTACTGCTTCTCATCACAAAGCAACCAGTAATTATTTAAAAAATTGAGCAATAGGGAAGCTGAAAAGACTATCGTGTGAGCCAGCATGGCATAGCCGAACACGAGACTAAGAATCAGAAGTTCTGAGGTGTTGTGCTCCCTCTGTGCTTTACTTACACTCGCTGAGGCTGTTTCCCCCTCTGGGAAGGAAGAGAGCAGGGCTGCAGTAACACTGGCTACAAATGTGAGCCTGGAGAGGGTACTGCTAACACCTGGGTGGCCCCAGGCCTGCGTACTCTTCAAAGATTTTATCCTTCTGACTTGTTTAACTATTTAGTGATAAGGCAGGTGGTGGTGATTTTAGAAGGCTCTTTCTGTTTTCCTTTCCTCACTTTCTTTCTGTTTCTAGTTGCCACAGGCTTCACATTTGTCCCTTTTTCCACCCTCACTCGTCTTTGAACTCACACACCCAGCATTATGAGTTCGTGTGCCCTATTTGATGAGTCTGAGATATGTTTATGTAGTTTCCAAAATATTATGTGTTCCGTTTGTGAAGAAAATAGAACATTCTTTCTCTAGTAACATCATGTTGCATCTCATCTTCTTATGCATCCCGAATATTAAAAAATTATCTTTGATTAGCTCTTCACCAGAAAGAAGGGACCATTTCAAGTGGAATCTTTTGGTCAGGCCCTTTATTTAATCTTAATAATTCTGCAATTGTGATGACTGGGTCACAGTTCATCTGGACCGTATTCATTCTAACAGGGTTAACAAGTGTGTCAGATTGTCAAGTCATGGCTATAATTGACTTTGGCTTTGAGGTTTTCCTTCATAATAAACAATGGGCCCTGAGCCAAAAAAGCTTGTGGTTTCCACTCACATAGTGATGACTAAATATTACGAGTGATTTCTCCTCATCCTCATTCTGTGACCCTGGAGCTGGCTTTGAATGAATCATGTTAGAAGAATATCTGTAATTAATGAGAATGTGACCTGTGGACTTGCCATTGCAGCTGAAAACATTCTGAGATTCTTCTGTGGCCTGAGCACTAAAAAAGGAGCATAGAAGGCCCAGGTTGGAGCTTAGTCAGAAGAGAAAGGACTGCTCGCGGACACTTTGAATCTCTCGCACAAACAGTGCACTGCAGAAATGCCCTCATAAGAGTATTGCAGGGGGAATCTGACTGTTCTACACAAAATTCTTCTGGGCAGAACCACCAAAGGTGGGATTCAGTTTTTGTTGGGCTTCCGACGTTTTTCTGTTAGAACACAGTTGCTGGAAAAGACTCACTTTGTACAAATAACTTTGAGAATTCAGTTTAAAAAAATGTCCCAAGAGGAAAATTATTCAGCACAAAGTATAATCTAATCAGAATTTGTAGATTTGAGAAAGACATTTGCTTAAGATTTTACATTTGCTTCATGAAATATTAACTATTAGCAAATGCAGAGTTTACTGAAGCTAAAACAAAATAAAACAAAAAACCTTTCAGCCCCTCTCTGATTAGTTTATTTAATGATTAGTAATAATAACCATGTTGATATGTAATCTGTTCTCCTTTTCTTGGTAAGTCTAATAAACAAGTTGACATATACAGTCAAGTGAAGAATGTTTACTATTCGCAAAGTGAGTTAAACTGGAAAACACAAGTTTCACATCAGCCTTCTGTAAGCTTAAGTTTTCATTTAATACTTAGGAAAATGGGTAAGTGTGGGCCACAAACCAGTAAAATAGGTAGCCTGAATAAAGCTGATTTCAATAAGGTGGATTACTCTGCTTGTGCTCACTGAGGCTTTCCGTGTTCCTGCTAACCTGTTGAGCAACTGTGGTGATTATACTTTTGGCTGAATGGAATGTTCCCCTTACCTCCTTTTTCTTCAAGTCAGCCTCTTTATAGGCTTTTGTTTTGGGCAACTTACATAAATCTCCAGCCATGAGGCTGAAGGTTTGAGTTGACAATTTCCTGTCTCTTGAGAAAGGAGGTATAGAATCCTGGAGGAACTGATTTAATAGAACACAGGTAATGGATCGGTAATGGAAATGCTTTCTCAAGGTGGTGGAATATATTTCTTGCTCATTACTTATTTATATTTGTATTTCCTGAGTTCCTGCCATGTGTTCAGGCCCATTTGGTTTGATTTGTTCTACTCTTCCTTATGGAAGCACTCAACAGAGTCTATATTAAAATCAGTACATAAATTCCGTTTCTTCAAGCAGCCCAGAAAGGAATCCATTTTTGTGGCCAGTGACAATGTGAATAGAGGCTTGAAGTATTTTTTGTTGTTGTTTATTTGTTGGTTTCCTGTTGGTTTTAAAAGCAGGGATTTCTGGACCAACTTTTAAGTGTTTTCAAATCCATTAACTTTTTTTTTGAATGTGTCATTTTACTCCTGCTTGACATTGTTGATTTATTTTTATAGTAGTTTTCTATGCCAAGGGCAAATTAGGCCATCCCCCAGGGAAGAAATCTTTTGGTTCTATTCCTAACTCTGTTTAATCATCTCTGTTTCTCATTGTCTTAAAAAGTAGTGACTGAAGAAATCAGTTTTAAATGCCCTAGATAATCCTGAATTGAATTTTTTTTTTTTTTTTTTTTTTTTTTTGCTCTTTCTCATACATGAGTTTCCAAAATTTTTCAAAAGAATAACTGCTGGAAATAAATTTGAAGATAAACATTGCTGAAAAGACAGAATAGCTACAAGATTTAAAGTTATAATTCTCTCACTTTGCTTCTATAAAAACACTGGCATTCTCTAGACTAGACAGAAGTGTTCAGTGTACTCAACTCAAATACTGTTTTTTTAAAGAACCTGGTCTTTATTCAGCATATAGCTTTTATGGAGGGCTCTGATTTGTGCTGTAAGAATGTTGGTATGGGGGCAGGTTGGATTGGAACAAGGGAAACTTCTGTCTGTGGTCCACATCTCCGTTCACCTCGTCATGCCTAACCCCCAAGAAGTAAAGACTGCTCCTTTACTTCAAGGGTGGGCCTGTGAGAGTGCAGCCTCGAACCCCATGCCTGCGCCCAATCTTCAGTTGCATCATCCAGGGCCAGCTTCTCCAGAGGTGAGAAGTACTTTCCCACACTGGAGGAAGCTCATTGTGTTTAAGAGCTGATGTTAAGAAGACAGATTCTTACTTCCCAGCCTAGATTCAGAGCCCTGCTTTGCCACTTTCTTTCCCAAGCTGAGAGGGAAGGTGCGGTACAGCAGCCAGTACTGGCTCATGAGATAGATAAGCACAGGAACTGAGAGCAAGCACTTAGAAAATTGTGTAGCAAGTTGATATATGTTTGGAATCTAACAAAAATTTGGGTCAGTACTTTGCAGTCTTTTTATTTTTCTAGAAGTAGTATATTTGTCTGCAAGGGATTGGAAATTAGAAAACAAAGACTAGCCTTGTACCACGGATGGTTTGAGAAGCACTGCTCTAGGCAGGACCCCAGATTGGAGGGTAAGACCTTCTCCAGGGTACCTCCTGTTTATTCTAGAAGTGGGTTCATTCTTCCTTATTCCCAAGTCCAAGGAGTCTGGTTCGTTCTTCTTTTTTTAATCCAAAAAAAAATTTTTTTTAATTTTGGTAAAACACACATAAACATAAAATTTAACCTCTTAATCATTTTTACGTGTACATTTCAGTAGTGTTAAGTACATTCACATTGTTGTACAACCAATCTCCAGAATTCTTCTCATCTTGCAAAGCTAAAACTCTGTACTCACTAAACAGCTTGTCCTTTCCCCTCTACCCAGTCCCTGGCAACTGCTGTCCAGCTTTCTATCTTATAAATATGACTATCTCAGTACCACATATAAGCGGAATTATACAGTATTTGTCTTTTTGTGACTAGCCTATTTCAGTTAGCATAATGTCCTCCAGGCTCAGGCGTGTAGCATTTGCCAGCATTTCTTTCCTTTTTAAGACTGAATAATATCTCATTGTACGTGTGTGCCACATGTTGTTTATCCATTCATCTGTCCACGACACTGAGGTTGCTTCTGCCTTCTGACTGTTCTGAATAATGCACGGAACATTTATTAATCTCTAATAAAATATCATTTTAAGACCCTTCTTTCAATTCTTTTGGGCATATTTCCTGAAGTGGAATTGCTAGATCAGATGGTAATTTTATATTGAAATTTTTGAGGAACTGCCATATTATTTTCCCTAGAGGCTGCACCATTTTGCATTCCCACCATCACTGTGTAAAGGGTCCCAGTTCTCCACATCCTGGCCAATACATGTTATTTTCTGGGTTTTGTTTGTTTATTTGTCTTTTGTTTATAGTAGCCATCCTAATGGGTGTGAGGTGTTATCTCACTGTGGTTTTGATCTGCATTTCCCTACTGATTAGCGATGTTGAGCATCTTTTGATGTGTTTGTTAGTCTTTTGCTTGTCTTCTTTGGAGAAATATCTATTCAAGTCCTTTGCTCAGTTTTTTCTTTTTAATTTTGTTAATGTTTATTTATTTTAGAGAGAGGGAGACAGAGTGCGATCAGGGGAGGGGCGGAGAGAGAGAGAAGGAGACACAGAATCTGAAGCAGGTTCCCGGTTCAGAACTATCAGCACAGAGCCTGATGCGGGGCTCAAACTCCCGAACCAGGAGACCAGGACCTGAGCCAAAGTCAGACGCTTAACTGACTGAGCCACCCAGGCACCCCTCCTTTGCCCAGTTTATAACTGTATTGTTTGGCTTTGTTGTTGTTGTTGTTGTTGTTGTAGTTATTGTTGAGTTGTAGTTCTTTATTCTAGATATTAATTCCTTATTAAATATATGATTAGCAAATATTTTCTCCCATTTCATAGGTTGTTGCCTTTTCAGTCTGTTAGCTGTGTCCATTGATGCACAAAAATTTTTAATTTTGATATAGTTCAATTTACCTGTTTGTCTTTTGTGGTTGGGCTTTTGGTGTCTTATCAAAGAAATCATTGCCACATCTAATGTCATAAAGCTTTTCCATAATATTTTATAGTTTTTGCTCTTAGGTTTAGGTCTTTGATCCATTTCAAGTTAATTTTTGCATCATGTGAGGCAAGGGTCCAGTTTTATTTATTGCATATGGTACAATTTTGCCAGCACCATTTGTTGAAAGGGGCCTACTTCCTACAGTCAGGTATTCCCTACCTGGCCAACAAAATGAAAGACAAAGTGCTAAACAAGCATTGCTGGGAAAATTTGGGTAGTTTATACCTTGATTTTGGCAACTGGGGGAAGGAAAGCCTGGCTATTTGAAAGCTAAACGTCATGATTTGATGTTGCATATACAGAATATGGTTGTTTTCCAGCAACACTGTTATTAGTTTTAAAAAATGGAATTTAAAATACTAAATTTCATGGAGTTTTGCAAAGAGACCATTCTACCTTCCAAACAAACTCATATCCCCTAAGTTAAAATACCTATAAAGGACAAAGGAAACTTTATGGTCTGGTAATTCAAAGGGGGAGTCTTAAGTGATCCTGATATAAAGATCTACTCAGTAAATTTTGCTGAGTTTAGTGCTGGGGGAAAAGATACCTCTTCTGAAAAACTAGTATTTTTCCTTTTTCTTTTTCTTTATCTTGGCCACTGGGAAATTGAGTGTTGTATTATTATGTTTACCCTTTCATTCCTTTGTCATTCACCTTCTGCTCAGTTGTTTTGATTTTCTTTATAAGTCCATTTTATTGAAGTATAATTTATGTCTAATGCAAAATCCACCCATTTCAAGTCTTGACAAATGTATGCACTTATGTAATCACCACTTCAGTCAAGATTATAGAACATTTCCATCCCCGCAAAATGTTCCCCATGCCTCTTTACAATTATTACCCCCTTTCTGCCCCATAGGAAATAGTTCCATTGATTCTACACCCTTCAAGTTAGCCACCAACCTGCCAAAAATACCTTTGGGAAGCAGGTAGAATATGAGAGTAACTACTTAAATGAAATAGCCTTTTTAAGCTCTCGGCTCTATTCTTCCTGTAATCTGTCATTTAATTTTTCTTTATATCAAAAATAAACACCATTACAATTTCTTTTTTTTTTTTTTTAATTTTTTTTTTCAACGTTTTTTATTTATTTTTGGGACAGAGAGAGACAGAGCATGAACGGGGGAGGGGCAGAGAGAGAGGGAGACACAGAATCGGAAACAGGCTCCAGGCTCCGAGCCATCAGCCCAGAGCCTGACGCGGGGCTCGAACTCACGGACCGCGAGATCGTGACCTGGCTGAAGTCGGACGCTTAACCGACTGCGCCACCCAGGCGCCCCAACACCATTACAATTTCTTAGTACTGAAGTCTCACTGCGGCTAACTCTGAGCTGGTGTCTTCAGAAGCACTGCCAGATACCGTTACAAGACTGTTATTTTTTCTCTTTAGAAATTAACCATCTAGGGGTGCCTGGGTGGCTCAGTCGGTTAAGCGTCTGACTTCGGCTCAGGTCATGATCTCACGGCTCATGGGTTCAAGCCCAGTGTGCTTTGGGCTCTGTGCTGACAGCTCAGAGCCTGGAGCCTGTTTCAGATTCTGTGTCTCCCTCTCTCTCTGCCCCTCCCCTGTTCACGCTCTGTCTCTGTCTCAAGAATAAATAAACATTAAAAAAAAAAAAAAAGAAATTAACCATCTAATCCAAAGGATTTTTTAAACCAGACAGATTTGTTCCCATATGGGTTTGCCCATCCCTAAGTGGTCCACAGCTTTGCCAAAAGATGAAATATGTAATGAGTACCAGTTGCCATATTGTAGCATGTTAGAAAGCCAGGGGTCCTGCTTTCTAGTAATTCAGCAACTCATGACCTCTGAAAATCTGCAGCTGTTTTTGGAAATGTTAGAGCTGTGACTTATTTGCAGAGGTCATGACAGTGTCTTGAAGTGACAAGAGGTTGAACCGACTGGATTGTGTATGGGGACACCTTGGGCTCGAGGTAGGTGTGTGGGTCACTAGAGAGACAGGAGTTGTAACTAACTTATGCATGAGGAATTCCAGTACATGGCTTGCATCAGAACAACATGAGCTTGAATGTGGATGGTATATAGTTCTTCCCAGGATAATAAATAAACAACAAGTAATGTCGGGTTTTAACCCTGTTTTTATTTGTCAAAGAAAAGGAATTGTTGTTGTCATTATTTTAAAATTCTGGAATTACCATGATGTAATGAATTGAATTCAGGATGAAGATGTGAGCTAAAATAGATGATCTTCAGGTACAGTGTTTCAATATTTCCTTGTAATGTGATAGAGCTGTTTTTAAAGGGAAATCAGCATGACCAAAAGAAGCATAAATTATAACCATTTGACATATTCTTGAAATTATTTTCTGTGTGAATGGTATAAAAAGGAAAGTCCTTGAACCAGGTATGTTTACAAAGCACAGAAAGTCCTAATGCAAAGATTGCTTGAGGTACTGTGTGCCAGTATTAGAGCAATGATACTCAGTGATGTATCCTAAAACGCTTGACATTTCAATGCATGGGGTGGAGAGAATGTCCATTTGTTTTGTTTTTTAGTTTTGCTGGCAGTGCTCAAGTTCCTATATATCTTATCTCTTATTTTAGACTCATTAAATAAGAAAGCTATTATCTCAAATTCTCTTGTTCATATGCACCATAATCACATGTATTCAGACTACTTAAGTCCAGGAACAACCCAGAGAGCTGTAAATAAAAATCATGTGTATTCCTTTTTCTCTGAATTTTTTATTATTTTTTTAAAGTTTATTTATTTTGAGAGAGAGAGAGAGAGAGAGACAGTCGGGGTGGGGGGTGCAGAGAGAGAGAAGGAGAGAGAGAATCCGAAGCAGTCTCTGTGCTGCCCGCACAGAGCATAAAGAGGGGGTTGAACTCATGAACCGTGAGATCAGGACCTGAGCCAAAACCCAGAGTCGGACACTTAACTGACTGAGCCATCCAGGTGCCCTAGATCATGTGTATTCTTGCTCAGTGACTATAATTTGGCCTCCCAAACAATCCCAATTAGCCTGAGTTTGAAGGAGAGGGTGGTTATGGATGTACGAGATTGTACTGAATTTGATACATTTTCATTTTATTTAAGAAAAGGACAGCATACATAGTCTGCTACAGAGAGAAAACCTTTAAAAGAATTGACTCTTTTGTTGAACATAATTAAATTTCCATTATCTTTTTCTTTTCCAGAAGTTTAATGATTAATACTTAATAATTAAGATGTAATTGATTCCCCAAATGTGCTTCCACTTGATGAAAGTAGCAAAGGTCTAATCTAATAAACACTTGCCAACTAAATTTTTCCTCTTTTCATTAACTTTCTTTTAGGACTCAGCCCAAAACCATGTTTGCCCAAGTTGAATCTGATGATGAGGAAACAAAGAATGAGCCCGAATGGAAAAAGCGTAAAATCTGAAGACTCTCACGTGAAAGCTATTTGCATGAGGGGGAGGAATATTGGACAGGATTTTTTTTTTAACGAAATAAAAAATGCATTTTTATGAGCAACTTTTGTGCTTTGCATTATTGAACCATTCAAAAGATTGGTGGCTACCCTTCACTACAGTTGTCCTTACATATTCTTAACTACAACTATGAAATCTGTAATATAAATGAGAAACAGATTCTTAGCCTATTACCAAGTGCTTTAGGTATTTGGAAACTTTATTTAACAGTTATTGGTCTTGTACAGATTCTTATAACCTTAGTGGAGGGGAATGTACATAGAGACAGACATGTGTCTTGAGCAATTCTAGGAGCATAATATGGAAATAGACATCAAAAAGTTTAGTATTTCTGTATAATTTCACCACAGTTGTTTACATGATTATAAGTAATTAGGCTGAGTTCAGGCTAAAAGCATTGCCGTACTAGGAAAGAACATGTATCTAATTATTTTTGAACAACAGACTACAGTGGTTAGGATTTAGGAAGCAGGCTTTGAAGTCAGACCCATGTGGGCTCAAACCTTGGCTCTGCCCTTTACTCTCTGGGTCACCTTGGGAGTTCTTAAACTTCTCTCTTCTAGTCTCAGATGATGATAGCACCACCCTCATAGATTTGTTACAGGATTAGATGAGACACTCCTTGTAGACTGTTTAGTATAGTACCTGGCATGTAGTAAACATACAATACATTATTTCCTATTTTAAAATAGAGCTAATGATACCTACTTGGCCTGATTTTTATTCCTATTAAGTTAGGAAAGTGTAGAAATGCTTTGTATATGTAAGAGCTATGTAATTAGAAGATAATAAAGAATCATTCTAGGGGTATCTGGGTGGCTCAGTTTGTTAAATGTCCAACTCTTTTTTTTTAAAAATTTATTTATTTTTGGGAGAGCACAAGTTAGGGGAGGAGCAAAGAGAGGGGAACAGAGGATCTGAAGTGGTCTCTGCACTGACAAGCTGACAGGCTGACAGCACAGAGCACAATGTGGGGCTTGAACCCATGAACCGTAAGATCATGACCTGAGCCAAAGTCAGATGCTCAGCTGACTAAGCCACCCAGACACCCCAAATGTCCAACTCTCGATTTCAGCTCAGGTGTTGATCTCAGGGTTGTGAGTTCAAGCCTCGTGTTAGGCTCCATACTGGGTGTGGAGCCCACTTAAAAGAAAAAAATCATTCTATAAGATCCTTGTGCTTTTGTGACTGGAAAACTAAAACAAAGGTTGGCAGTTTGTCCAAAGTAATAATGAGTCAATAGAGTAAAATTCTGTGGACTGGTTTCACACAGACCCGGGGTAATTTTGCATGTCAAATAGTCCCTGCTAGAAAATTCAGGAGTGTTTAGTCCTCTTGCCTTCTGCCCTCCTGCTCTCATTTAGCCTAGTGAATTAAATAATAATAAAAATGAATGATGATCCAAAATGTGTGTTGGAAAGTTGCAGGCCTCACATACCCACCCCCTCCCAAAAACCTTTTGTAACAACTACTCACGTGTATGTAGCTTTCCCGCCCCTGCAGTTCTGAGGTAGAAATGGGCATTCCTCTATAAATACATCCTAAAAACCATTCTTGTCACCTGCTCTCTATCCTTTTTCCTTTCCACCCCTATCTTCATTCTATTCCCCTTCCCTCATCACTTAGCTTATAGGTAATAAGAACTAACATTTGCTACAAGCCTACTGTCTGATGACGACCATTCTGAGCTCTTAACTTGTAATAGCTCATTTAATCCTCAAAAAAAAAAAAAATACCATGAGTAGGTAAAGTTGCTAAACCCATTTTACAGACAAGACAGAATAAACTCAAGAAGTCAAGTAATCTGTCTGAGGTAATAGTAGGGAGGGCTGTACAAAGACACTCAAGATTTCTAAGCATCAGTAATTAACAAACTGCCTCAAGTTTCCTATTCCTGTTGAAATACACTTCATCCAAAATCAATTACAGACCAATATTTTGTTCCAACTGCTTAGGATTTGTAAATCTACTGTTTCTTGGATGAAATTTACTGAAAGCATTTCATATTTTTTCCCAGTCTTAACATAAACATTGCACCATATGGAAGTATTCGTCTTGCACGGCCAAAAGTTGTCATGGAGGGTTGGAGGGGGGAATAAAAACTATATCATAGCGGTCTTGGCGGAGCCTGCCTATGATGTAAGGGGAGAGAAAGACAGATTTAGCACGAAGATGATCTTCTCATTGTTACCCACAACACAAGTGGCCCTTTTTATGCATGAGATGATCTATCTCACTCGAGAATTTTATAAAAAACTTTTTTTTGTCCACACAAGATTGGCAAAGAACACATAGGATTTCTGTATCAACTTTGGTGAGTAAGGACCTCAGAACCAGTACTGGACCAATAGTGGGTGCTCATTGGACCTGTAGTCCCATCACCAGGGTGGACCTCTCCAGTCGGTATTCCATAGGCCCTCACACTCTTCATGGCCCTTGGGCCTCATTGTCTTAACCCCATACAATCTTACATTCCCTATGTCCCTCAACTACACAAATAAGGGACATGGAAGTCATAATAATGACTCCTCCCTCACCCCCTGCCACTTCATGTAAACATTTGCCAGTTTCTATCCATGCTGTCTGCTGACTCTCTTATATTTGACCTTCTTCTCTTTCCCTTCTCCTCTTGCTAGAATTTAGTCCCTCTTTTGTCCCTTACCAGGACCTCCCAGGAGCCTCCCTCCCAACTAATCTCCTTGTTTTTTATTTGGTCCTCAAATACATCTTTTATCCTGCCATCAGACTTAGCTTTCTAAAACTAAAACCTACATTTCATCCCTCTGCATAGAGCCTTCCAGGGTGTCTGTGTTCATAGTTTGAACCCATTTGTGTGACCTCCCCTTGTCTTTCCTGCTTTAGCTCCTGCTGATGGTTCTTGCACATCGTTCTGAGTTCCAGCGACTCTGAACCTGGGAAGCACCATGTTCTTTGCACCTGAGTGCGTTTGCACGTACTGTCCCTCCTTCCTTCCTTGTCTGCCTGCTTGTTTTTGAATATGGGGATCAAGTTCACCTTTCCTGTGCAGCCTTCCATGACCCACTCTGGAAGGCAATTAATTGCTCCCTCCTCTGCCTCTATGGTGGCTTTCTTAACTCTATGCTATAGCCTTCTTTTATGTTCATTGTAAGTGTGTATGTGTGTGCCTCGTGGGCCTGAGTGTGTGTGTTTCCCACCCTGGGATATACATTGTAAAAATGAAAACGCGTTGGGTTCTGTGAATGTTCAATGAATTTGTTTAATGAATGAGAGGAGCCACATTTCATTGACATTTGCATTCCTAGGCCCTAGCCCTGAGAAAGGGGTTAAAAAAGTGCTCATTAAATATTTGGCAGAGGGAAAAAGAGAAACAGGAAAGGGTGAGGGAAGGATGAAACGAGAAGGAGGCGCGAGAAGTGTTTCTGCCTTGCCAGTGGGAAGAAGGATCACTGGTATGCGAGCTTCAGCAGTATCCAGGCTGCTTTGCCTTTGTCTGTTGGGATCTGTTCATGGATGACTGTTGTGATGGCTCAAGGAAGAAGCAGCAGCATTGTAAACAGTTGCCGGTGTTGCACCTGGCATGGCCTAAGTCCTAAGCCACCATGACATCCTCAGGCACTCACCTCCTATCTGGAATCACCAGAGATCTGAGCTCTCTCTTGCATGGGGGTGCTTAACCTAAGCAAGTTGTCTGTGAACCCCCCAAAGTATGCAGCACACATTGCTTATGCTCATGTACATTTTTCTGTAGCGAGGATCCACAGCATTAATTAAAATTCTGTGTCATTATGTGTTTCTAGCAGCTCTTTTATCTCCCAAGATGACTATGTAAATTTGGGCCATCCAGACTTGAGAATCAGGATATAACTGTCACACACATTCACATACACACAAAATACCAAACTAAAACAGAACAGCCTAAACTAAAACCACTAACACACTGGCTCCCATTTAATCTTAGCCAGCTGATCTTACTGCATTGTAGTCAGACCTTAATTTTTATTCTTTAAAGATGATCAACCTTCTGTCCTGCTAACAGCTGAAGAGATCAGCTTTATGATTCCATGAAGGTGGCAGCCAAAGGTGAGCACTTCTTTATGTGATCTAAGAATGAATATTAGGAGATTTGAACCAATTTGAGAAAAGCTTTTAGGAATCAACATTACTATTTCAGGCATCTGTGAGCCTGTCAGTGTTTAATAACCAGTAAGTCAGATATGGTAGGAGAAAAGGAGGGTAACCAGATGCCTGCTTAGACGTGTACATCCAGTCTGGGTCGGTAGCCCTTTAGAGGTAATATGCTTCATTCATTTATCAGTCTTCTTGTGTGTGAGGTGGTCAGGAAATGGGGGAAGACCGTTAACAAATGCCTTTTGAAAAGCATCTATCTTGATTGGAGGGTACCACAAGCTACCATGACCACGACTCTAATTTTTACTCAACACCCTCATCAGAGAACTGATCAAGGGAAAGTGCCTACAGATGGGAGATCTTGTGTGTGTGTGTGTGTGTGTGTGTGTGTGTGTGCGCATGTATATCTAGGCTATATAGGTGGAGGAGGGGCTTTGAGGGTTAAGAGTAGAGACATTTGCTATTTAAGTAGTTTTCTGAATTATCAAAGTTTATTTTGGGCGTCTTCGAAATTAAAAAAAATTTAATGTTTATTTTTGAGAGAGAGAGAGAGAGAGAGAGAGAGCATGAGTGGGGGAGGGGCAGAGAGAGAGGGAGTCACAGAATCTGAAGCAGGCTCCAGGCTTTGAGCTGTCTGCACAGAGCCCAACGTGCGGCTCGAACTTATGAGCCATGAGATCATGACCTGAACTGAAGTCAGACGCTCAACCGACTGAGCACCTACGTGCCCCTAGAGTCTTCAGGTTTTTAAATAAAAGCATTTTACAGGTACTCAACATGCCCCCACTTGTACCAATACTCTTTAAAGAAAATTTAGAAAACGTTGACTTAAAGTGGCCATTAAAGATGGCCACAAGTTTTTTGACATTCCTCTCATCAAGAAAAGTCCCTCCCCTTAAATCTGAGCAGGTGCTGTGATGGCTTGCCCAACAGAACATGGCAGAAGTGACACCGTGCTAGTTACCAGGCCCCGCCATAAAAACACTTGCAGTTTCTACTTCCTTTCTCTCAGAACTTGTTCTTGAAACTGGGCTGCCATGCTTTGAGGAAGCTTCAGGGGCTCCATGGAGAGGCCCACCTGGAGAAGAACTGAGGCCCTGGCCAAGCCCAACTGAGCTCCCAGCTGATAGCCAGCACCAGCATGTTGTCGAGCCATCTTGGGAAGCAGATCCTTCTGTCTCAGCTCAGTAACATCAGCCCTCACCGCTGCAAGAAGCAGAGAAGAGCCAACCCCCTAGAAGCCCCACCCAAGTTGCAGAGTGATGAGAACAATAAATGACTATTGTCATTGAAAGCACTAAGTTATAGGGTTGTTTGTTATGCAGAAATATATAACTGGAGCAACCTAAAAGGTAAGAAATCATTCAAATACAGACAGTGCTAATGACCGTCTGTATTTTAATGACTCCCTTTCCAATTTTTAAGTTTTAAGTACAAATTTGAGAATTATTTGCTCTTCTTAAAACATGATTATAATATTTATTTAAAATACGGTGTATTTTTTGCTTGGTAAATAAGCAAGTAAATTTTCTATGTGACTACAAACCTCATACATATTTTCAGGGGCTACTTAGGTTATTATACAGATATATTTTCTATTCTTAACCATTCTTTTATTATCAGAAACAAAGACTGTTTTCAAACTTCCTATCCTAAGCATTGCTGCTTTATTTCTATGCCTAAAGCTTCTTTACATAGGATTCTTTTCTTAGAATTGGTTATGAAAATAGAATTGTGGAGGGTCAAAAGGAATGACTCGTATTTGCTGAATAGGATTATTGTAATCTTGGTAGTTAACTTATCCGTCCAGAACTGTGAGAGACTAAATTTCTGTTGTTTTTAAGCCACCCGGTCTGTGATCATTTAAGGCAGTCCTAGGGAACAAATACACCTTGCAACAAGATGTGAGGAATGCTTGGATCCATGTGAGCTTTTCAAGGCAGCATATCACAGTTCACTAAGCACTCAGGAAAAGGAAAAAAAAAATTCACAAGACTTTCAGGATCCAACATCAAAGTTTAGAATCCTATCTATCATTCTTCACCTCCCTCCCCTGCTCCCCAGCTCCAACCATCAGTATGGACTTGAGTTATTATAGTTGTTGTTTTAAGCCACTAAATTTTGAGAGTAGTTTGTTACACAGCAATAGACAACCAACACAATTTCTAATGCAGCTAGTTCATCTTTCATTTTCGGTATCTAGCCACTAGTTTCCAGAGAGACTTCCTGTTCAATCTTCTGAGGGTGGACTCTAAAATAATTTGTCTTAAGGCAGTGAGATCACTTGGTTTTTCTTGATGGGATGGGGGTGAGGGGACAGATTTTATTCTATAGGATGGGAAGATTGTCAGGAATCACTTGGGACAAACCCAGAGATTATAGCTCGAGGAAATAATTGTAATACTCTTTTCTTGAGTTTTTTTTGAGTCAGGAGAGTCGCTCCCCTTCTGTTTCCCCCTCATTTGACTCAGCTAAAAGTGGTTCCCTGAACTGCTTTGGCATCCACACTGATCTTTTTTTTTTTTTTTTTTTTTTTTTTTAATGTTTATATATTTTTTAGCCAGAGGGAGAGCATGAGCTGCGGAGGGGCAGAGAGAGGGAAACAGAGGATCTGAAGCAGGCTCCACGCTGTCCACACAGAGCCCAATGCAGGGCTTGAATTCACAAACTGTGAGATCATGACTGGAGTGGAAGCTGGATGTTTAACCCACTGAGCCACCCAGGCACCCTTCTACACTTGGTCTTATCCCTCAGCCTCGGTACAGACAGCCAGACAGCCAGCATTATAGCCTCCTGTCCAAAGTAGCCATGACACTATAAGCCTATGAGTAAGTTTCCTCACAGCTTTTTTTATTCTGAGACATCTATGGCTGATGGTTTTGTTTTACAAGTCACTTTGAGGCGTGGGCGGCTGACAACTGGACTCTCTCCTCAGATCTGCCTGACAGAGCTGATGTGACCGTGGTCTGGTGCCGCTCTGAGGTCTCTGATGTTGATCAGCCCTGGCAAAACATAAACATATGAGACAAGCATATTTACTACATTAATCAGGGGTCTTAATCAGTGGTATGGTTGGTATCTTGGAAGAAGCATTAAATATGAAGTCAGAAGTTTGGGGCTTATGTTTCTCCTTTGCCAGTTGGTGATTTTGTGAGTTTAGGGAAGTCATATAAACTGCGAGCCTCAGTTTTTCATCAGTAGAATGGCAATATCAATCACCTAGCTTATACCCAGAGGGATGTTTTAGGGTTCAAATGAGAGTGTATCTGTGTGCGTGTGCATGTGCATGTGTGTGTGTGTGTGTGTGTGTGTGTGTGTGTGTAAGAGCTTAGCAAATAATAAAATGTTAATGTAGTTGGTTGCTCTTGTGGTTATTTATTATTAGTATCTCAGTAATGTACAAGAAGGGTGTGTTCTTAGAAAACAAGCCCAAATCCATATCAGCCCCATAATTAAGAATCATTGTGGTGGCAGATAGGGCACTTTACCCACAGGTAGAATTTGATTCTTTATCATCTAATGTGAAAGTTATCCAAGATTTGGCTAAAGTTGTCTTAGATGGGCTTGGTCCTGGTTGATTCAGCTTCTCAGGGAGCCAATTGGGACCCTGATCTACCTCCTGTTAGCCTCGCTGTTGGCCATGTTTGACACAGTGACCCTCATAGTGCTGGCAGTGACGGCATCTGAAACCTGACCAAATTTAGAAAAATGGGAAAGCTGTCTTTTGCATTTCTCATAGGCTATTTTGATATTGCTTTTTTTTTTTTTCTCATTTGCCGTTGTTTTTCCCCAGCGTTGAAAAATACCGTGTTCATTTCATTGGGTGCCATGTGGTCTTTTCTTTGATTCTCCTGCCTCTTATTTATGAAAAAAGCAGCCAGTCAACCATGACAGCCAGCAGCAATCTTGCCTCCTAAGTACAGAGTCAGTTTTGTTTCCCTTATTTTATTTTTAAAATAAGATTTATTTCCTTTATGGAAAAAATCTTATTAATTTCCTTTATGGAAAAAAATCTTATTATTCAGAAATACATGATGTAGAGAACAGTTCTAGAATCAGGAGACATGAATTCAAATGCTGCTGCGTCAGGCAAGTTACATAAGCTTTTTGGAACCTCAGTGACTCTCCGGAATATTAGGAGGATCAAAGTGTGGAAGCACTTTGCCAACAATAAAACACTCCACAAATGTTCTCCTTACTGCTTCTATATTCAGAGGTGCCCTTGCAGGAGCAGACAAGCTTTTCAGAGATTCTGGTTTCGAGATATTTCTTGGAAATGCTATATTGTGGCATGTGTGGATTTGACCTGAAACAAGTCAGTTCTGAAGAACATGTGGCAGGTCTATTTCTTTACTGCAGAAATTTGCAACCCTGGTCTTGAAATCCAGGCCTTACCTGTTTAGTGCCCAAAATGGCAATACCAAAATGTATGGGCCCCCCTGGAGGCTGGGGATTAGACTGTGACCCATCCCCTCAGCCTCTCCCCTGTTGATCTGCCCCAATGACTGCGTTCTTTATCTCATCCGGGTCCAAGGCTGGCTGAAGCCCAAAGAATTGTGCATGTTGACCTTCTCTTTTGCCTGATAATGTGTGGCCTGGAGGTGAGATTCATGAAGCTGCTCAGAGCCAGATGTGTGGCCCTAACTTAGCTGTGCCTGGATTTACTCACATCTTCCAAGATCTTTCTCATTATAAAAAGTCCACAACAATCAACATCATTCTTTTAGTTTATGTGTGACTTTCAATTTTTCCCCTTTACTGAAGATCACAGGATGGTAAATAATGAGAAGACAGAACAACACAAGCAAATGTTACTGCTTTTCTCTCTGGAGCTCTCTGACAGGCATCCCTTCACCTCTGCCTCAATGTGCCTTGGGAGCTGTGTCACAATGCGGGCTGTGGCAAAGCAGACACTTGTTGAACAGGTTGTATTTTTTTTTACGTACAAAAACAATGTTGTAATTTAGAGGCCAATGAGATCAAGGACTAAGCATCCCATAAGTTTTACTTATGACTGACCATGTATCATAAAGTCCATAGAAAACAGCAGAGGGCTTTGGAATAATGGGCAAGAGACAAGCTGTAATTAGAGACTGGTGGGCATGGAAAGGGCATTCACGCACGTCTACTCCTCAGCCCCATATTTTACAGTTGAGAAAACTGGAGTCCTGAGGGTCAGCCACTTGTGCTGGGACACACCAGTAGTTGATGGTAGAGCTGGGACC
This sequence comes from Panthera uncia, assembly GCF_023721935.1. Classification (NCBI taxonomy): domain Eukaryota; kingdom Metazoa; phylum Chordata; class Mammalia; order Carnivora; family Felidae; genus Panthera; species Panthera uncia. Next base: position 122,829,670 of record NW_026057577.1, on the reverse strand, counting down.
ATAACAAAGATCTTTGATAGCAGCCCGGTGTTCATTCACTCCCCTGTTCTTGGAGGTCACTGACTGGAAGGAGACAGACCTAGGCTGCGATCCCTGCTCTGCCATGTATGGTGACCTTGGGCAAGGGATTTCACTTCTTTGAGCCTCAATGCCCCCATGTAAAGAACTGAGAAATCAATACTTAACTCACGGTGTTGTTGTCAAGATTAAATAAAATAATTAATATGAGAGGAAGACTTAACCAATGGCCAAGACAATAGTAAACACTCAGTAAGTGGCAGTTATGGCTATGCCAAAGGCTGATACACCATAAAACACATATGTCACTCGACTATGACATAAATTTGGCCTAACTAAAATGAATTTGCCGGCGATTCTAGGCCAACTTTTCTCAGCTTGGTTTGTTTCTATCTGCCTTTGGTTATCAGAGGTAGATCTGAATTCTCTATCCGTGTCTTTCAAAAGCTGAAATCAGTTTTTTCATTTTCTCTTGCTCACTTTCTGAGCCATCTTTAGTCATAATTGGAGTCTTTTCATTGATCTGAGACTTGTACTTAAAATTCAGATTGTTCTTTGAAAAGTAGTCATTGGAGAATCCAAATAGAAGCCTCACAAAAGACTTTAAATGGCGAGGATTTTGAGTGCAGGTCACTCTGCAGTCCAGTTTCCCTGATCTCTCTCTCTTTGCTCTTTTTAAAAGAAACGCCAACAATTCCAAGGCTGCTTTGAAAAGAGTAAAGGTGAAATGAAGAAACGTCTCAGGACCACCTGAGAGGGAAATGCGGAAGGCAGGATGGAGGGACGTACCAGCCTTGTACGAAGCCTCAGGTGGGTTCCCGCAGTGTGGGCAGGGGACTGCCATGGGCTCACGTGCCGAGCGGGGAAGTAGGGCTGCTGAACTGAAGTGTGCTGAAGGAGTGGAGCAGCGGAAGGCCAGGGGCTGAAACTCGGGAGGCCTTGTGGAAGATTAGAAGGGGCAGCTGGTTCCCTGGGTGTGCGGCTTGGCAAGAACCAGAGTATGAGCCGCAGCAGGTGGAATCCATTTTGATTTTCAGACAAGGATGGCACCTAAATCCCAGAGCGTGTATTCACGCGGGCGCGTCCGAGCGTGGGCTGAGGTTTCTCCTCGGCACCGCTTAGCTCTGTGCAAATCTTTCTCCTGGCAATGCCCCTTAGAGGAGGGCAGCGAGAGAGTTTCTGTTTTGCTTCTAAAGAAGCCGAAGCGCAGGGACTTAAATCGGACTTAAAGTAGCAGGTGTGGCTGAGGTGACCCTGGGATCAAGAGTTTCTGTAGCCCCCACGTGGCATTGTATGGGCACTGTCCATAAACATCCTGTCAACCCTCAGATATAGGAAAAGTGATCTGGGCTTAGAAAATGTCAGACCCGAGATCCCACAAAAGTCAAATCCATGACTGGGGTGTAAGTCATGAACTTGGGGCAGCATCTGTCTGGGCAACACATAATTGTGGCTCCGGCTGCATTACTAACCTCTCACTCAGCCATCTGCCGAAGCAGTCATTCTTTGGGAAATGGGAGGTGGACCCTTCCCCCTTCTGAAATCTAAAACGCCCTCAGTGATGTCCTTGTCCATACCGCCCTTTCTGACAGCTTGTGGTGCCTTACAAGTTGCTGAAGGAATGTTGCCTGGAGGGAGGCTTTTCGGGTTAAGACACGCTATGGATTCAGCCTTCTGGTGTATGGTCTCGACATGAAAGAGCCCTCCAATACCAGCAGAAACTGATTCTAAAACATTGGGATGCATCAGAGTTATCTGGGGACGATTATTAGAAATATCGAGCCCTGCGCCCTACTCCCCAGTCGTTCTGATTCAGTAAGATCCTGGGGCAGGACCCATGATTCTGCATTTGTGACAAGTGTCCCAAATGACTCTGAAGCAAGAAGTCATGAACGCTGCTCCGTGAAACACTTCTCAAGACAATATAGAGTAGTCATGTTCCTTCTGATTCTGAGCTTGAGTGGACCTGGGGAACTTTGTGCCTCAGGTGCCCTCAAGACCCCGATGGTGACATGGCTGAGTTGAGAGAAAGGTGCCTGATCTGGGAAGCCCCAAGCAATGTTTCAGTCTTGGCCCCACTACACCCTTTTGATTCTCTGTTTTTTCTGCCCATAAAATGGAGCACCCCATACTTTGAGTTAGGAAGAAAGGTACTGTATGATAACAGAGGTAATGTTGATTAAAAGTGTTCTTTTTAAAAAAATTTATTATTTAATACAACTTAGTTTTTTAGAGCAGTTTTAGGTTAACAGCAAAACTGAAAGGAAGGTACAGAGATTTCCCGTATATATTCCCCGCCCTCACACATGTACAGCCTCCTCCATTACCATCATCCTCTACCCAAGTGGTACATTTGTTACAATGGATGAACCTACATTGATACATCATTATCAAAAAGTGTTCTATCTTAAACTCACAATTTAACAACAGCTTACGCTATCTTATGATTTTCACAATAACCTCAGTTTAGAGTTTCACAATAAATCATTTCACTCATGAAGATGCAGAGACACAGAGACGTGTTCCAGAACTGACAGTGATATCCATCATTCCACTGACTGGAGAACTGAACTTAAATTTAGGGTCCTCGAGTTCCCAAGGAACTAGACCCAAGACTAGAACATGATCCAGTCACCAGCATGGGGATCTTTCTGGCAGACTTTCCTGTGTTTCTGTATAAAATCCGTGGAGTATCATATGGCTTTTGGTATTGACTATTGGTTATTCCCTTATTCCAGAGACTTACCGAAAAGTCATTCAAAATGAACAGGAAGGACTTTTAAAACTTTTAGGTTACTGGAGTCTGAACCTGGACCAGCTATAGCTTAATAGTCTATTTCCATTCTCTTAGTGCCATTCTCTCAGTGCTCACATAGGTGATGGTGGGAGCCAGGAGAACTGAGTTCTGGTTCCGATTTGGCCAATAATTTGCTATGAGCTTGGGAAACTTACCAACTTTTGGAGTATCAGTTTCTTATCTATAAAATGAGATGTCTTGATTCTAAGCTCTCTTTTGGGCCTCATATCCTCCAATCTAACTCCCACCAATATCCACTGGGAATGCTAAGGATATACTGTGGAGTGCCTTGCTCAGGGGATGGCCTGAGGAGAAGAAATCACTGCTATTTGGTGAATTTCCAGGGGGTACAGAGAGCAGAAGGCTCAGGACTCAGAGAAAACATGGCAGTGGGTTATGTTTACATTTTCTTGCCCACTGGGCCTAAACAGATGCCTATTGCCTCCACCATTCATTTTGCCTTCAGCTTTTATTTTACTACCTGGGAAGTTCAGAACCTCTTGCAGTCAGAGCAGGATGGCAAGGAGGAAGCTAGTGAGGAGACATTTAGGCTTTCGTACCTAAAAGTGAATAAGAAAGTAGTGGGCATCTCTAGCTACAGGCAGGCACGAACTCCCCCAGGGCCACCTGACCTGTGACATGATTGTTGCTAAGGACGGATGACCCAGAGAGGCTGGGCCTTCACAGGCACCTGCTGCGTCTCCAGCTCCAAGTATACTGGCAGTACACTCACTGGAATCTGGGCTTAGGGTAAGTGAAGGGCACAGACTATACTTTAATGATCTCCTCAGAGCCTCTGTAGTAGGCACTCAATAAATGCCTACTGAATGAATGAACATCCCTGAAGGATGGGATCATAACAGCTAGAGGGAAACAATTTGCCCCTGGGTGCAACTGTTTATAGGACCAGACTGTGGAGTTCCAGGACCAAGGTATGGGCTCCATCTCAATTGCTTTCTCCATTACAAGGACCTCTTAAGGAGAGCGGGCTGAGGACCATCTCTATTTTTTTATATATATTTATTTAAAAAATTATTTTAGTGTTGCCAAAAATACAGAACATAAAAATTTGCCATCTTGACCATTTTTCGGTGCACAGTTCAGTTCTGTTAAGTATATTCACATTGTTGGGAAGTGAGGACTATCTCTTTTTAGGAGCAGCTCCTGAGAACTGAAAAATACATAAATTTCAGGAATGAAATATTATAGGAGAAATGGCTATAGACTACCTTTCTAAACTTTAAATTCAATTTGCTAAAAAAAATGTTAAGGAATTGGCACTATATTTTTATGATTAAGAAATCCTTCAGTGGGGTGCCTGGGAGGCTCAGTCAGTGAAGTGTCTGACTTTTCATTTCAGCTCAGGTCGTGATCTCATGGGTTGTGAGTTTGAGCCCCACATCAGTCTCCCTGCTGAAAGTGTGGAGCTTGCTTGGGATTCTCTCTCCCTATCTGTTCATGCTCTGTCTCTCTCTCTTAAAATAAATAAATAAGCTTAAAAAAAATCCTTCAGTAATTGAGTTTAAAAGAAAGAGTTCACATGGTGACCATGACTATTACAGATGCCTTGCTGCATCTTTCAATATGGGGCTTTCTCTTATAGTGTAAAGTATTTAAATGTCATATTCTTATTTATTTCCTTTTCTGTTGGGTGAGCATCTTCCAAGTTAAATAAAGCTGGGTTGCAGTACCATGTATCACCATTAGGTGTTACTGTTTGACATAATAGTAAAGGAACTGAAAATAGCAAAACAAAAACTTCTTTCCTTCCTCCCTTCTTCCTGTTTCTGTGAAACAGGTGCCAAACTCTCTGCTAGGCCCTGAAGACACAGCAACAAAAAGACAGAACTTCTGGGTGAGGCAGACAAGTCATTACAAGAGGAGGTGGTAGGTTTAGAAGAAGGGAATGTTGGGGCGCCTGGGTGGCTCAGTTGGCTGAGCGTCTGACTTCGGCTCAGGTCATGATCTCGCAGTTCATGGGTTCAAGCCCCGCATCAGGCTCTGTGCTGATGGCTCAGAGCCTGTAGCCTGCTTTGAATTCTGTGTCTCCCTCTCTCCCTGCCCCTTCCCCACTCATGCTCTGTCTCGCTCTCTCAAAAATGAATGAACGTTAAAAAAAAAAATTAAAAAAAAAAAGAAGAAGAAGAGGAAGGGAATGTCCGTGGTGCTGTGGGAGGACAAGTTTGGTCTGTTGTGGTGATGCAGGTGAGGCACAAGGTGGCCTGAACCAGGGCAGGGGCTTCAGGGTAGGGAGAGATTTTGGCTTTTGGAGCAACTTGGTGAGTTCATGTTTCTGTGGAGGTCATGGGTACAGGTGGCTCTGATCCTCTAGATCACTGTCCATCACAGGTCACAAAATGGTCACTTGCTGATCTGTTTAGTTTGTCTCACATGGCTTTATTTTTTTAAGGTTCATTACTCGCCATGATGAACATTATATTTTAAAAATCATTGCCATGATTTTTAGCTTCTGAGAAGTCAGAGGGTCTAGCAGCAATTAGCTAGGATGAAGTCATGTCTGCCGCTTCAGGGCAGACACCCCTCAGCCAGCTTGTTCCCTCATTTACGTTCTTGGCTGTTCCCTTTGGGCAGAGCCAGGATTGAGGGGTCCACCGGAGCCAGTTGCTAAATTGGTGAAATCTTCCTATTCTACTGGTAAAAAGCTTTTCTAAGCTCCCTTAACACCCTTCTTGCTTGGAGGGAGTTGGGGGACGTTTTCCAACAGCACCCCCAAACGTTCTTCCCGACTACCTGGCTATAAAGAGGTCCCATCGGACATCAGGGGTCTCTGGCTCCCTGCTCCAGTGCTAACTCTCGCATCCGTTTGCCAGTTAGTCCTTGCCTGCACCAAGATGGCTGTTCAGCAGTTTGGATAATACCCCTGCCTCCAGGCGATGAAGTCTGTGGCCTTGGGGCTGAGCCATGCAATCTTGCCTCCCAGAGCAGGGACTGCGGTCAGTCACAAATTGCTTTGGAATTTGGGTTGAGTTTTTATTTTTAACTTTTAATTATAAAAGCTGTTTTATTTTCAGAAATGCTTACATTTCCATAGCACGGTGCTGGATATGATCAATATGGAGAGGATTAGGTAAATTGTTGTAACCTAAGGGAGACAGGAAATGATTTTTTTAATTTTTGCAGTTCCTACACATTATCAAAATAATGCTACACCTGCCCCCCCCCCCCCCCGCCATCTATTGAATGCCATCCCAGAGACATACTTAAGTTCTTTGTAGTCAGTGTCAGGTGGCAGTATGGTTAAAATGACAATTGATAATAATAATACATCCATTTGTACTTTCTAAAAACAGTCTATTTGCCTTTCCTTCACAAACAGCCCATGTGTGTGTGAAACCTGAAGGCCAACCTTAGAGGAACCTGCTGTTTCTCCTCCAAGAAATTGGTCTGTGTCTAAAGAAACACTTGTTCTGTTTTAATTAGAAACTGGTGGGGCTCTGGGCAGGCTGGCTGGCTGCTTCGTGCCATGCTGCAAACCGGAGGGCTGAGTGCAGGCCAGAGAGTCTGAGCATATCTTCAGGGTGAGATATTCGATTACACAAGGGAGGGGAGCTGATTGCCAGTCCTCCCATCTGGAGAAAAATTTCTGGGTGGCAGGAGCTAAGGATAGGGTGATAGAAAGTGATACGCTAAGGAGAGTAGGGTGAGGTGAGGAGAACAGGCCGCCCTTGCCGGGTCTGCGTCAGCTGCAAGGAGGCCAGCTTCGCCTCTCCTCTGTGTCTCTCCGAACTGGAACTCAGTGGGACTAAATCCTGGTGGGGTTCAGTTATGAATTCCCACAGGCGGAATTTACTGCTTTTGTAGCTCTTAGTACGCCACATCTGACCTGGGGCTCCCAGGCCTTCCGCCCCACTAGAACGGAAACTACGCGATGCCAGTGACCATACTTTCCATTTGTTTGCAGAGCCAGCATCTAGCACTGTATCTGGCGCAAATAAATCCAGTAAGAGTAATATATGTTTATCAACTAACGGAAGGCAAAATCCAGCCTAGGCGGGAAACAGCATTGGCATCATTATGCGCATTTTCCAAAACTGTGCTGCTTTCAAGGATCACAAGCGTAGCAAGACCTTAAAGGACTTGGGAAATCATGAATGAATGAGTCACACAGGGGGAGCACAGTGAAGCAAATATTCCCAGTCAAATTTTAGCCGCTGAATGGGAAATGTGTTATTACTTTATGTTAAATAACAGCTCCGATGTACATGCGATGCTCAAATGTCAGTCTCCGTCATTCTGGGTAAATCAGAGTGTACTATTTGTATAATTTACATTCACTTTAATTTCATTTTGAACGTTTCATGTACTCTCTTGCCACCGTCCTGGAATTAGTAGAGATCATTTGCTGAACTTTTGCCACGATCCACGCCCTGTGTGAGACACTTTCCAGGTATTGACAGTCACAGCTGAGCTGCAAGGCAGAGACCATCTCAATGTGCACAAGGAACCAGAGGCTCAGAGTGGTTATGAGACAGTATGACCCTCAGCTTGGAGACACGCAGTTTCCAGACCCTGCCTCTTATGGTTTGGGGACTTCAGGGAAGTTACTCAACTATCGTCATTAAACCCAGAAGAGTTGGAACGAAATCCCTGTTTGTCTTGGCCAGACCACGTTGGGTCAATGCAGCTGGAGGAGCAGCGGTAGGTGAACGTCGCGTTGCGTGTAGGATACACACATATTTACGTGAACTTTGTGACCTCTTTGTGTTCCCTTTCTTTGGGACATGAGGAGAGAAGGCTTTAAGGTCAGGCATACTTGTAATTGCAAAGTTTAGAAGAGCCTGTTCACTCACAAGCTGGACAGGCCTTTCTCTGGAACGTGAAAGATTTATGACCTGTTCAGCCAAAAGCCCACCACAAAAACCTCATTGAGCTTGTTGCACATTATCTTCCAAATATCAACCCAGATTAAAAAGACCGTCTGGCCCACTGACAATGATCCATTGGCTTCTGTACAGTGTGTTATTGTACAGCACTTCCTCAGGAACTATAATTAGGGATTGTGTAGGGAGCCTGCAGTGCACGTTTGAGTAGTGGCTCTATTTGGCCCATGATGTCACTTGCTCACTCTGGTCCCTTCTCATCATATGGCCTTTGCCGTGGTGTGGTTGGAATTCAGTACACATGACATCAGACCTTCATTGAGTTTTCTGTGAAGTAATGATAGCACCTAGAATGAGTCACTTGGGACAAGAGCCTTTACATACCTGAAATAATTATGACGTAAGAGCTGAGAGTTCTGGGAACCTAATTTTTCAGCTCTTCAATCTGGGCAAGTCCCTCGGCCTCTCAGAGACCTTCTTTATCTGGAAATTGGAGTTCATCGTCCCAGCAGCCCCAGTGGATTAGAATGTATAGTATATATAAATTACCCCCCTGTATCTCCCCCCACTACCCTCAATCAATGATCACATCCCAAGCATTCCATCTCTTAAGTATCTCTCAGCTCCTTCTACAGTTCTCTACCTCTGTGGCCACCATCCTGTCCACTCTTGGCTTTGACCACTTCACCAACCTCTTGACTGGTGTGGGTGTACCCACTCCTACACCCCTCTAGTCGACTTGCTGCTTCCCTTCTGGACAATTGCTTGGAAAGTATCCTCTAGCTTAAAACCTTCCAGTGGCATCTCTGTGATCTTAGGATAAAGCCCAAATTTCTCATCTTGAGCTCTAAGACCCTGAATGATCTGTGCCTGTCCGTATCTGGAACCATGCCACTCTCCCCACCATTACCAGCATTACAGCCAAATCAACTTATTTTCAGCAACTCAAATATATCAAGAACTTTCCTCCTCGAAAGACCTTTGCACCGGATGTTCCTTCTGTGTGGAACATCCTCTAACCTTTTCTTAACCCTCTCCCAAATCCAGACCCTCCTTTGAGACCCTCCTCCCACTTCCTTGGGAAATCCTTCTGAGACCCCTCTGCTCCATTATATAATCTCCTGATCAACAGTCTTATTCTATGTCACAACTCCAATTAAATAATTGCCTGGGAAAAAATTTAAAGTCTGTCTCCTGATCTGGACTGTTCCTTCAACCCTGTCTTATTCCCAGCATACCATGTGGTGCATAATGTCCATTGATAAACACTGTGGAGGGGACAAACTTTATGATTCCTCTCTGAACTTAATTCTGCTGTTTTTTTGCAGTTCAACTTCCTTGGAGACACCTTTGCTGTGTAATATCCAGCCTCCTCTTGGCTGAGAGAGCAGATGGTTCTGGGCAAGGGAACTCCATCTCTGGGTTCTCTTAGTCACCAAGGGCTGGTTGGAAGGCACGGTAGGAATCAGCAAGAGCCATCGATCTGCTGCAGGTCAGAGCTAGAAAGAAGTTTAGGGTTCAATGAACCTCATGGCCGTATTTTACAGATGGGGAAACTGAGGCCGAGAGAAATCGAACGTTGTGCCCAAGAACAGAGCTAAGAAATGCATTCAGTGATCCCAAAATGTTCTTTTGTCAGGCGTAAATACATCCATACAAAAATGTGTATTTATACATGATTTGTAGGACATTTTATAATTTTTGCTTTGATCACCTCATTGATCCTCAGAGCCACCTTGAGAAGACGGTAGGGTAAGCATTGTTTACCCTCCGTTGACAGAGGAAGAAACAAGAACAGAGGATGTGATTGATTTACACCTATACTCAAGGTCAACCCAACTTACGAGCGCAAAAGCCTGAGTCCCAGAGCTCCTGGTTCTTGGGTGAATGTTTTTCCTACTGTACTACTCTGCACTTCTTACAAATAAATACTTGGGCACTTCCATTTCTGGTAAGATATATATTGGCCAGAGAGCCACGGCTGTAAGCGAAGAAAAAGTTTTCTTTGTTCTCTTCCTTGCTCATTTGGGGGATGTGACATCTGTAACCCACCTTTCCGTCTTTCAGGTGAAGCTGCCTAGTGTCAGAGGGCAAGATGGGAAGAGTGTGCTTGTGCTGTGGAGTCAGCCTCTCATGGGCTAGACCCTGGCTCTGCTGCTTAGCAACTGGGTGCCCCTAACCAGGTTAATAGGAAAGTCCCTGAGCCTTAGGTGTTTTGTTTTGAGAGAGAGTGGGTTGGGAGCGGGAAAGGAGCAGAGGGAAAGAGAATCTTAAGCAGGCTTCACGTCTAGCGTGGCACCGTGTCAGACGACTGACCAGGAGATCATGACCTGAGCCGAAGTCAAGAGTCACTTAACCAACTGAGCCACACAGGCGCCCATCTGAGCTTTAGGATTTTCGCTGTAAAATGTGGTTGCTCCTGGCCTCTTCCTAACTTTGTTCAGGACTGAATGAGGTAGTGCCTTTAGGGTACAGAGGAAACAGAAGGCACTCCATTAATACTATTTGTCCTAATAGCGAAGGTATGCTGGAGCAACAAGGTTGAGAAGAACACTGTCAGAAAAGGCCAACCTTTGGGTGGAAAAGGCATAGGGAGTTGTCAGAAGGGCAAAATGAGCCCTGGGGTTGTGGTTAAAAGGGGTTGCAGTTTTGGGGAACACCTGGGTGGCTCAGTCAGTTAAGGGTCCGACTCTTGATCTCAGCTCAGGTCTTGATCTCAGGCTTGTGAGTTCAAGCCCTACACTGGGCTCCATGCTGTACATGAACCCTACTTAAAAAAAAAAAAAAAAGGTAGGGGGAAATCACTTTTGCAGCTGATGTGGATTATATATATATTTTTTTAAATTTTATTTTTCAACGTTTTTTATTTATTTTTTGGGACAGAGAGAGACAGAGCATGAACGGGGGAAGGGCAGAGAGAGAGGGAGACACAGAATTGGAAACAGGCTCCAGGCTCCGAGCCATCAGCCCAGAGCCTGACGCGGGGCTCGAACTCACGGACCGCGAGATCGTGACCTGGCTGAAGTCGGACGCTTAACCGACTGCGCCACCCAGGCGCCCCGATGTGGATTATATTTTAGCTACAGTCTTGTTGGCTGCCTCCTAGTTTTATGTGAGTCCCCATGTGCCATGCCCATCGTGCATGTGTCTGCTTGCTCATGGCGAGAGTCAGGGGAGCTGAAATGGGGGGAAAAACAAGGGCCAGCAGGGCCCCGGAAGCTCCCCTTCCCACAGCAGCATCAACACATTTCTGCACAAACTACGTTCTCCATTTGGATGGGGAACATTAAATAAATAGGGGAAAATGTTTATAAGTTAATCTGATTGCTAATCTGAAAATGGTTTCGTTCTTAAAGCCGTTTGGAGGTTTTGTTTTTATAAACTGTAACTTCACAAAATATATCCAGAAATGGTGCTTTAAGGAACTTAACTGAGCTGTGAACGCTGTTATTTTATGAGTACCCTTTCTCCCAGGCTGAAAGTCAAAGTCTAAAAACACCATCCTTTAAAAAGTTAAACTGGGAAATATAAAGTGAGAATGGTTTTTCATTATTAACATTTAAATTAAAATTTCATGGCAGACTCAGGAACAAGGAGGAGTGTTTGCAGAAAGAGGTGACAGGTGATCAAAGTAGAGAGACCAAGTTAAAAAAAAAAAGGGTTGGGCCCAGGTCATTCCGGGGAGGGCTGTCTGCTCCCCAGCGGCTTCTCAGGCAGGCAGAAGTCAAGGCCCTTTCCCAGGTCCAAGGGCTGAGACTTAGCCCACAGGCTGTGTCACTGCATTTTGTCCACAGATCAAGGGCAAGTCCAGGGGCAGACCCACCCTCCCCAAGCTCCCAAGACGGAGATGAAAGCAGAAGGTGGATTAGTTCATTTCCAGCGCGAAATCACCATGGCAAGGTTTGGAATCCCTCACTGGCAGAGCCAGCTCGGTCCCTCCTTGCAGCAGGCAGACGGAACCGAGCAGAGTCAGAGGCATCGAATGTCTGACTGGGGAGAGAGAGACAGTTAGTTGTCTGGGGAAGAGAATCTGAGTCAGCCCTGCCACCAGGGCCCAAGGGGCACTGAGTCCCCAGGCCAGGGCTTCTGTTCCTTGAGAGGGCGCTGCCCATACCTGCATCTGCTCTCTTCCCACTACCACCAAATTCCGTTTTGAGGGGCACATCCTTTCTTCTAAGCAAAAGAAAGGTTTCTCTCCACAGAATCTTGTAGTCAGATATTCCCCAATGCCTGAAAATGATGAATTCAAGTTAATGAATGAGATGCCCAGGATGGCAAAGAAATTGCACCCACATATTCCTTGAAATATCTTCTTTTATTTTTAATTTATTTTTAAGTTTTTATTTATTTTGAGAGAGAGAGAGAGAGAGAGAGAGAGAGAGAGAGAGCACAAGCAGGGGAGGGGCAGAGAGAAGGAGATACAGAGTCACAAACAGGCTCCAAGCCATCGGCACAGAACCCAATGCGGGGCTTGATCTGTGTGATCTTGAACTGAGCCAAAAATCAAGAGGTGGATGCTTAACCGACTGTGCCACCCAGGCGCCCCTCCTTGAAATATCTTCTATGTGTAAAGGAAAAGAAAGCAAGTGATGATGTGACTACATGTGTGGGGGCAGGGGGTAGAAAGGAAGGTGGGATCTGGACTGGAAAATTGAATTCTGACTAGCTTAGGTTAGTTCATTATTGAGAAAAAGGAACCAAGCTGTAAGTGTCTAAGTGGATTGGGGAAGGCACAGTGGTAGTGGTAGGTCCAGCCCATTTGCAGGGCTCTGTGTCTCCATGCCCCTCTTTCCCTGCTTCTGCCCATATCCCTGGCATTTCATCCAGCCAGGGGTGTCAGTGATGACCTGGGTACTGACAACCCTTAATTCTCTATCCCCTTTCTTCTCTCCTGAACTTGGGACTCAGCCATCTACCAATCACCTTCCTATTCCCTATGCAGACTGCATACACCACAGCCAATGTGGAGAACGCATCACCAAGCATTGGCATCTACTGTGCCCACCAGTGCCCGCCCTCCATCGGTCCCATCATCCAAACATCAACCTAGAAATGAGTCACAATCCCACCTTCTCCCTTCCCCCTCTGCCCTGAAATCCAATCTGTTACCCAGCTGGCAGATTATTTTTTTCTTTCCATTCATCGTGCTAGTCTCTCCTTCCCATCCTGTGCATTATTGCCTTGGTTCAGACCTTCACCCGCATCCTTCTCCTGGGCTATTGCTGGCGCCTCCTAACTGGGCTCCCTGCCTCTACACAGATCTACTCTGAGCCATACTCCACACTGTTGCTGCCGTGGTCTTTCTGTGGCACACGTATAATTATATGCTGCCCTCAAAAGTCTTCACGTTACCCACACAATAAGGTACATACTCTTCACTAAGGTGGGCAAAGCTCCCTTTGATCTGGACACTGTCCAGTTCTCCAGTTTTCTCTCTTACTTCACCCTTCTAACATCTTCACTCAGCACATGTTACCATGTACCTGCTCTGTGCCAGGCACCAGGTAGGTGCTGGAGATACAGCACCTCACATTCATGCACACAAAGCACAGTGCCTTTGCTCACTCAGTTCTCTCTGCTGCCCTGAGACCTCACGTTCTTCCCCCACATCTACTGGCAGATGCCCACTCATCTTCCAAGGTGTAGCTTAGGGTCCCTTCCTTTATGGGCCCATCCCATAACTCCCCTCCCTCTGTGCCCCAAGTGCTACCTCTACTCTGGACTTGATTCGTGCATTCTAAGTATTCCAAGGCAGGCTGCACCACATCCTACCTGTGTGATCTTGGGAAAGTCACTGTGTTACAATTTCCCATCCATAAAATGAAGACAATGATGATACTGTAGGGAAGGCTGAACTTAACCTCTACCCATCTTAGGTTTCAGCTGTGATTCTTATTTATTTATATATTTGAGAGAGAGAGAGAGAGAGAGAGAGAGAGAGAGAGAGAGAAATATCTTAAGCAGACTCCATGCTCAGCACGGAGTCTGACTCAGGGCGCCATCCCACGACCCTGGGATCATGACCTGAACTGAAACCAAGAGTTGGGTGCTCAACCGACTGAGCTACCTTGGAGCCCCTCAGCTGTGATTCTTAAACAAAAAGATTAACAAGGGGAAAAAAAGATTAACAAGAGATAAACAAACAGTTTATTAACATGTGCAACACATACCACGCAGGAGAAAATGGAACAAAAAGTAACTCAAAGCAGTGGCTCAGAAATTTGGCTTATCTGGCATCTTCAGCAAAGAACTGGAAGTCTTTGGAGAAATGACAGGACAAAGGACGGCAGTGTTAGGCATCGCGGCAGCCTGTGGGAGGTAAGTATATGGGAGGGAACTGATGGAGTAAGATTTATCTGCAGGTTCCTCTGGGGCCACCTCTGGGCTGATAAGAACCTGTCTCCAGTAAAAGGAGAATTTATATATTGCCTTGAGGCAGAAAAAGAGGAGTTTTGTCTGAGTTTGTTTCTTCTTAATTGCCTTTAGCTCAAAATAATTTTTATATCAAAGAGGGCCATTTGGGGGTGACATATTCTGGTTTCCTTCAGTATCAACTTCATACTATTGTCTTAGAACATGGTGTCTGGTCCATTGTGCACCCAATAAATATTAGCTGCTATAATATTGATAATGACAATGGTAGGAAGGGAGAGTAAAATGGTGCAGCTGCGGTGGTGGTTTCTCACAAAGTTCAACTTTTACTCCATGACCCAGCAATTCCATACCTACATGTATACGCAAGAGAAATGAAAGCATCCACAAAGAAACCTGTACCCACATGTTCACAGCGGTATTATTTGTAACAGCCCAAAGCAGCAACAACCCAAATGTCCATCAACAGATGAATAGACAGATTATGGCATATACATACAGAGGAATATCAGTCAGCCATAAGAAGGGATGAAGTTCTGAAATCTGCTACAATGTGGATGAACCTCAAAAACATTATCCATCAGATACCCGAGGGTTGAGTTTGGGTTTATAGAAAACAACCATCTAATAGTTGATCCCCAGCTGATGTCAGTGGACACAGACTTAAAATACTAGGATCTGGGTGCAGAAGGGGGAAAGTGTTCCCCCAAACCAGCCAGTATGAGAAGAGGATCAAACAAATGCTGGGGACGATGGTGGGTGGGTGGGGACAGGGTGGGGGCATTCTTGTCCTAGCTGCTCAGAAAGTGGGGAGCGTGGTGAGGAAGGGGTAGGGCAGTGCTGAGGCTGACAGTGTGCAGGATTCATGCTCTGGGTAGGGGCCCTGAAGCCAGGGCAGTGAGTGAATACTAAGACTCAGAGCAAAGGGGCTTAGGAAGATCTGGGGGCCATGATTTAGAGACCTGGGGAGAAACAAGGCAGTTGTAAGGAAGACTCCAATTACGGGGAATGCAGAGACAGTGTGCCATGTGAGGCTGAACTGAATTGGTTTTCAGGATTTGCTACAGAGTCTGCACCTAATAGCAGGGAAGTTCCATGAGCCAAAGGTCTTGACAGTCCACATGGAGACGTAGACACTAAGGTGTCTTTTATGGAGAAGGTGGGGCTTCAGGAGGAAGCCACCAGACTCCCTTATTCAGGGTGTATCTCTCAGTTTTCCAGCCCCTACTGTCCATAGGGCATTCCTCCTTTGGGTTCCTGCAGCCTTTGGCACCGGATTCAGTGTTATCTTGACCTTCTTTCCCCATTGACCAGGAACATCTTGAGGGCAAAGGTTGTGTTTTGGTCACCACAATATGGGCAGGAAGCACTCATTACTCTGCTCATTTGGTAGAACAGAATCTGATTGTTTAGGCAAGAAGCCCATGGTGTTCCTGACTTGCCTGATAAGTAGAGGAGGTAGAAATCACTTCTATCCTGTAGAAGAGCAGTGTATAAGTCCCTCGGAGAGGTCAAAGGGTATTTTCCTTACCTCCCAACTCCTGAATTTTTGCATATGGTGGTGCATTTTGGTGGGAAGGCTGGAAGGTCTTTTCTTGGGTAATGGGATGTTTGAGCTGAAAAGGGTTAAGGGTATGTAAGGAGACTTGATATGCAATGACAGAAGAAGGGATGAGAAAGAGCTCAGCTTGCTGGACGTACTGCACAGCCAGGCCATACCAGGCCAGAGGCATTGGTGGCAGTGAGGTTGTCGTAAGGGAGTCTTCACCTGGCTGGTTCTCTGCTGCCCCTGAGAGGCCCTGTGCCATCCGTCTGTAGTTCAGGGCTGGGCTCAATGGACTGGTTAAAACAGTCAGTGTTACAGATGCATTGTGGCTTCACCTCTGGATTCTGTGTTCCCAGAGGGCAGATACCCCCTGCTCTTCAAACTGATGCTACTTGCCTGATAGGGCTTTTCAGACAAATTCTTCAGCTTTCCATGTTAACTCTGCTTATGACTATTTATCTGTACATGAAAGCCAGGAAGGTATTCAGAACCTGCACAGATGTGTTGGACATATTTCAGCTCTCTATTGTCTTCGCTGACTTTCTGCAGCTCAGACATCTCCAGTGGTCGGTATCGTTGCTATCCAAAGCAAGGTTTGAGGACTGGCCGCACTGGCATCACCTGGGAGCTTGTTAGAAATACAGAATCTTAGGCTCCACCCCAGACTACTGAATCAGAATCTGCATTTTAACAAGATCCCTGGGTGTTCTGTGTGCACACTGACGTTGGAGGAAGTTTGGAAGTCTGGTTGACATGAGACTGAGATAAGTACAACTCCTCAGCTGACTCCACATCATTCATTGGTCCTCTAAAGGAATATTCGCCCTGCAATATCCTGGTCTAAATCAGCGTGGTGCCCTTAAAAGCTCTCTCCTAACATGTGTACTCTGGCTTTTAGTCTCAGACTTCATTCTTATTTTTAATGTGTGTTTGAACACAGAAATATATCCAGTATGTATTTTTCCAAAACACTTTCTCCAAAGATGCTGTCTTTCTCCCCCAATTTTTCTGTGTCCCACAGCCAATCCCATGTCCTGAAATTCCAGAATGCTAATTCCAAGTGAGAGCCCAAAGTCCATTTCTTCGCCTGGGAAGAAGTTTGGGCAGCCTTCAGAACATGCCATGTGCATTAATTCACACTTCTGTATCTTTGCTCAGTTGGGGTCCCTTATGGAAGTCCTCTCACCCCTTGGCCCATGCTTTCAAGGTCTAGCACAAGTGCCACAATTTGCCTAAACCTAGAGACATCACAAGTATCAAGGCCATAGTGTGTGCTCCTTCCTCCATACTATAAGATCACTTATCTGTATGACTTGAGCCCTAATCCTATAAATCTTTGCATTGTGGTGACCATTGGTCTATAAGTTTAGTAAGAACCAACACACAGTTTTCTTTTTTAACTTTAAAGTTTGAAATAATTCTAGACCGACAGAAAAGTTGTCAAAATAATAAGAGGAGAGTTCCCTTGTATCCTTCACCCAGCTGATCCTAATGCTAACATCTTCCATAACTGCGTGCAATAATGAAACCTGTGGAATTAACTTTGGTACAATACTATTAATGAAACTACAGGTCTTATTAAGAGAGATTTCCCCAGTTTTTCTATGAATGTTTTTTTTTCTGTTCCAGGATCCAACCCAAGATCCCACCTGAATTTAGTTGTCATATGTCCTTAGTCTCCCCCAGGCTGGGAACAATTCTTCTGTCTTTACTTGTCTCTCTTGTACGTGACACTTTTGAACATTTCTGGTCAGTTATTTTGTAGAACGTTCTTCAATTTGATTTTGATGTTTTCTCAAGGCTAGATTGAGGCTTTGCATTTTTGGCAAAAATAAAAGAAGTGATGTTGTATTCTTCTCATTTATATCAGGGAGCATGATATCAGTATGTCTTATTACTGGTAATCTTAGCCCTGATCACTTGGTTAAGGTGGGGTCTGCTGAGTTTCTCCAATGTAAATTTACTATTTGTCCCTTTGTAATTAATAAATATCTTGGAATAGATACTTTGAGATAATATAAGTATCCTTTTCTCAACCATATGCCCACTAATTTTAATATCCATTGGTAGATCTGCCTGCAAAAATTACTCCTGTGGCACACACCATGTACATATCCATAAACACTCAGTTGTGTGAGATAAATAAGCCCCTATTTAAACCATTGCGATAGGGTTTTCTATTAACTGAACCTTCTTTGAACTTTCTAATGGGGCCCATTATAACAGGGTTTTAATCTGACAAATGGCACAATCAAATAAATATAACAGTTCCTTCCTTCTTTCCTTCCTTCCTTCCTTCCTTCCTTCCTTCCTTCCTTCCTTTCGCTGTGCATCCATCCATCCATACACCCATCCAATATTCCATTTTTTTGTAAAAAAGATTGAAGTACCAATACTCATATTTCTTCCAGTTATTTCCTAACTAATTCCCCCTACTCCCTGTTGTTCTGTTTGAATTGTCATATGAACTTGCTGTTATGGCCAAGCACATAAGCCAAGATGGAAACCTTAATTTCTTTGAGCAGATGGTTGTCAAAATCAATCTGAAAAAAGAGGTGCCAAATTGTTTGCTGGAATGTGCTATCACAGAAAATGACTGTCATGGACATCTGTCGTTTTTGCCTTCTCAGCATCCCTCATTCCTCCTTCAGGTCACAGCACCTATATTTCCTTCACAGCATCTGACCTCCCATGTTCTTAGCCCATACAGTTTAGTGAAGTCAGCCTACTAGCTGGCACCAAACATAAACACATGTCCTAGGCCAGGACAGAGTTATCCATCCCTCTGGCTATAGTGATCAGTTGACACATTGGCATCTGGCTCTGGCTCTAGTTGGCCAGTCAAAATCTCCTCCAAGATCCTTGATGGAATTATCAAATAAGAAACTCACTACATGGGGCACCTGGGTGGCTCAGTCCAATAAGCATCCAACTCTTGATTTTGACTCAGGTCATGATCTCATGGTTGTGAGAACAAGCCCCAAGTGGGGTTCTGTGCTGGGCGTGGAGCCTGCTTAAGATTCTCTCTCTCCCTCTCCCTCTCCCTCTGCCCCTTCCCCTGCTCAAGTGCCCCCTCCCCCCAAAAAAACCCTACCTCACTCTTGCTATTCTTTCTACTGGGTATCTAAGAGAGTGGGACCTAAGCCTGTAACTTCCACTGGACATCTTTGCCACCATGTGGGGGAAGGACAGTCTGAGAATGAGGCCAACACAATGGAAAACAGTGAAGTGGTTGAGGGGGGATCTTCCACATGGTGTTAATTGATAGCCTGGATCTAGCTTGTTCTGCACCAGATCCACCTCAGGACTTTCCACAGGTGGATGAGACAATCACTTCCCTTTCATTGTTTAAGGCAGCTTGAGTTGAGCTTCTGTTCCATGTGAGAGCATATGCTCAGGGCTCTTCAGGATTCAAAGATGATCCAGATGTGGCCCAAGCATTCAAGGAGCCCTCAACGTAGCAGAGAACATGAGATTAGTGCACACATACACACAAGAAAGGGGGCCCATGCCATCAGCGTGATCCACACATGAGAAGCTTGGCTGCAGGACCATAGTGAAGTGGGTGATGAACACCAGCTGGGGAGAATCTGGTGCACTGAAGAGAAGGCGGCATATTCCCGGCAGAGAGAAAGACCTGGGCAAGGGGCCAGCTGTGGAAAGTGTAGGAAGCTCAGTGTGTATGTTGAGGTTCTGTAGGTCATCCATAGTGACTGAAGGGTAGAGGTTAAGTTAAAAAGGAAGATTTGGGGGACATAAAGACAACAACTACAGAAAATATTTGTTTGGAAGAAATTGTGGGGTCTCTGATTGGCAGTTTGAGGGATTTGACTGGCAGCAGGCAGGTAGAGAGGAATTTTGAATAGGAGGGTGAGGTTGTAGAAGATGAATTTGGAAGCCGTGAATGGAGTTGAAAGGGAAGGTTTGGAAGGTGAGGAGGCCAAAGCAATTGTCCAGCTGGACCTCAGTGCAAGGCTGGGAAGGACCAGATGGAAAAAGAAGGCTAGAGGTGGATGGAATCCCTGCCTCTGAGAACATTCTGCAGGGCAGCTTTGGCCATATTTGCTCAAGAATCTTCCTTGTGGTATCATTTGAAAGCCATATTTTTTATTTTATGCTAAACATTGTCAGAGGGAGCAGTGGCAGATTCATCCTGACCATGAGCCAACTGGCCTGGCATACACACTTTTAATGGCATTCCAGACCTCAGGGACTGGCAGACTCTCTCAGAGCCCTGCCCCTGCACTAGCTCTCTTCTTACTTGGTGACTTTCCTGGCAGAAAAGGTCCAGAATGACACTCCAACCGTCCCCCTCATGAGGCATGTACAGCTTGGTCTTCTTAGAGGTGCCACTGCATTGGCTTCAGGCTTGGTGTCATTCTGATTACATCTTCAATCCTGTTCTCTCGGCCCCTCACTCCCAGACCCTAAGCAAGTCCTCCCAGCACCACCATTGCTGACCCTGGTCCAAGTCACCACCAAAACCCATGTACATTATTGCAGTGACCTCTCCAGTCTCCCTGCATCTTACTTTTGTTCCTCCATGGTCTGTACTCCACAAAGCATCTAGAACAATCCTTTAACATCACAAACTGGATCCCGTCTGTCATCCATCTTCTTAAAACCTCCTGATGGCTTCCTGCCTGATTCAGGATAAAATCCTAAATCCCTACAATGCCCCAAAGATTCTACATGATCTGGCCCTTGATTACCTCCTCAACTTTATTTCCTACCACTCCCCTATCCCTTTGAGCTTTTACACTGGCTACTCTTCCTGCCTCTGCTGACTGCTCTCTTTCTCTTCATGGCCCACAATATGCCTCATCATGATAAAAGCTTGCTCTGTCAGGATAGGCTAAGATATGCTGTGGTAACAAACAACTTCCACATCTCAGTGGCTCAAAAAACAATGGGATATTCCTCGTTTACCACGTATGTCTGTTGTGGGTTGGCAGAGTGGCTCTGTCCATCATACTTACCCCACATTGACAGAACAACCACCATCTTGAATGCTTCTGGTTGCCATCCTACAGGAAAAGAAAGAGACTCTTGAGGGTCTCATAACAGGATTTATTGTTTTTTTTAATTAAAAAATTTTTAATGTTTATTTATTTTTAAGAGAGAGACAGAATGTGAGTAGGGGAGAGGTAGAGAGAGGAGGAGACACAGAATCCAAGGCAGGCTGCAGGCTCTGAACTGTCAGCACAGACCCCGATGCGGGGCTCAAACTCACGAACTATGAGATCATGACCTGATCCCAAGTCAGATGCTTAACCGACTGAGCCACCCAGGTGCCTCTCATAACAGCATTTAAATGTCAGGCTCAGAAAAAGAAACACATGCCACTTCTGCTCATGCTCTTTGGTCAGTCACTGGCCTCAGTCAACCACAAGGGAACCCAAATATGTAATCTTAACAAGTAACCAGGAGTGGAAGGGGTTTGTAACTATTTGGTGAATTTGTAATTATTTGGTGTGTGTAGCATGAATTAGAACCCCTTGGAGTATCTTAGAGCCCAGCAATTGTGAGCTATGGGAGGGTTGGCCAGATGGGGTTAGGATAGAAGGTGGGTGGAGAGTGAGGACAGGGGAGGATGCTGGTTACCTCAGCTCAAGCTCAGGAAGAAAGGAGAACGTGGTTGAGTTGGGCTGCTTACTGAGTCAGTCCAATTGATGCATGTAGGAAAATGTGGTGGCCATTTGTTAGGTCCTTTAGGCCAAAAGTGCCTTATACTGATGGTGGGCTGGGAAGATCCCCCTGCACAGAAATAACTTACTATCTGACATCTGCAATTCTTCCATTAAAGAATCATCCCTTTGTTTCTAGGACTATTTCCCAAGTTGTGTCCAGCAGAACACTTCTATTAGAGGTGTCACCAAATGCTCCTTGGTCTAATAAGATTGTGAAATGCTGGGTTAAACAAAATTATGCAGGTTTTCCTCTGCAGGCCTTCTCAGGGCCTTGTTTAATATGCTAATAATATGTACTATCTCTTTCTGAGGTGGAACCAAAATATGCAGCATTTCCTCATATTTTTAAAATCAAGAAACCCTTATATGCATGAATACTTTCTTAGAGTTCAACTGGCCAGTCTGGGAAGTGTTGGTCTGGAAGTCTTTTTGGTCCCATTGAGTCCCCTGTGGAAAGTAGCTGTCTCTGGAGGGCTTTTTATGGGAGAATGAAAGCAGTACAGACAAGGCTTTGAGAGAATGGGGCTCAGACCAGGGTTTGGGGAGGCAGAGGGTCTGAAAGGGTGAAGTCAGGCATGGAGGTCAAAGTATCCTTTCCCGAGAGTGGAGGCAGAGCTGGAGCCCAACAGAGGGAGAGCTCTCTGTCCCCCCACCCCTCACCACCCCTAGCCTCACTGCTTCCTTCCCTCTCTTTCCCAGGAAGGCTCATTAGTCCTGCTTTCCAAAGCTCTGGCCTTGACCCTTCTCCACCTTCCAAGCCAAAAGTACACCAGGCTGTTTCTATTCTTGTTGGTTTTGCTACCAGCTCTCAAGTCTCTTCTGTGTGGAATGCCCTCTCTTCCCCCAATTCCAGTCTGGAAAATTCTTACTTATTCTTTAATGGTACATTGAGGCATCCACCTCTAGGAAGCTACTATCCCTGATACCTTTCCCCACCCGCCAACTCATCTGGATTTATGGTCTGTCCTTGAAGCTCCCATAGCACTGTGTTGTCCTTATCATTGTCCTCATCATGTATTTGT
Source organism: Panthera uncia (assembly GCF_023721935.1). Taxonomy (NCBI): domain Eukaryota; kingdom Metazoa; phylum Chordata; class Mammalia; order Carnivora; family Felidae; genus Panthera; species Panthera uncia. Next base: position 122,807,384 of record NW_026057577.1, on the reverse strand, counting down.
AAAATCTATTTCTGTCCCTCTGATCTGGGGGCCACTTGAGGGCCTTATCTTAATATGTTTTTATCTTTATATCCTCCCCTGATAGGAGATAGATGCTTAATAATTCATTGAATGAATGAAACCCAGGCACATAGCCAGAAGTGGGTTAAAATCCCTTACATGTACCACTTTAAAGAGTTTCCCTACTTAAAGTAATCTATTCCACGTGTTTAAAAACCTCATCCTTATTTGTCATGGCTCAACTCTGCTGGCTCTCTCATTTCGTGGAGCCTTATATCTTCTCTCTAGCTTTCTCGCCTTCTGTCTGACCAGTTCTTCCCTCCATTGTTGTCTCCTTGCTGCCAGTACGCTCAGGGTCGCCTGACTCAACATTGTCTTCTCCAAGGGGGTCAATGGTTCTTGGAATGTTGCTGGCCTGCCCTTAGATTTGTTTCCCTGAGTGGGATGCAAATGCAAATATCTTGAGAAGCCAATGTAACTCAAAGGGTGGGAAGAGGGTTTTTGTCCTTGTGGTTGTGAAGACTGAATGAGATAATATACATAAAAAGTTCTTACCAGGTGCTAGTTATGATGTTCACGACCAGGGTGGACGAGAGGGTGAGAAACTGTAGGCAGAGGCCACGGCAAGTCCGTTATTAGCAGTGCACCCAGGGCTGTGGTACTTTTGTGAATCCCAGGCGCTTTTGCCTTTGTGGGCCCCTTCTCCACCAAAAATATTAAAAATTATATGACCACATTGTTTCATAAAGAGGATGATAATCCAGACCGGATTTGTTATTATATATTCAATACTGTTCTATTCAATTTTTCTTCTGATTTAAAAAAATTAACATTGTTATTTAAGTAAAAGGCCCTCTAAAAGTCTTGTGGCCCCTAGCCACGGCGTCTGCTGTGCCTAACGGCTAAGTCAGCCCTGAGCCCACCGCCCTGCTCACGGCTCCTTGAATGTACGGTGCCCTTCTGTCCTTTTGGGTCACACTGTTCCTTCAGCCTGGGACGTCTGTCCCTCATCCCACCCCCAGCCCTTGCCCTTGTCCACCTGACAGATTAATGCTCATCCTCAAAGCTCAGCTCAAATGTCGCTTTCTCTTGCCAGGGGTAGCAAGCTAAAATAGAGGGTGCCCAGCTCAATTGCAGATAAACAACGAGTAACCATTTTCATGTAAGTATGTCCCAAATATCGCAAGTCCCAAATCTTGCATAAAGACAGAGTTATACTGAGAAATTGCACATGTTTATCAGAAATTCAAATGACCTGGCTGCCCTATTCTCTAACTCTCCCTGATTCCTTTTCCTTTCAGGTTTTCTCCTCACCTGCTGCTGGCCAGGACATTCCAGCACTCTCTGTGCACCTGTCCCCACACATCCTCCACCCATCTGCGTTCTTATCACTGTTACCCTCACCTGCCACAGGGCCAGGACGTGAAGGTGCATGGGTTGTCATACATGAGTCAGTGGGCACTTTCCCTTTATTTCCCCAACTGCCTGTTTGTTTTCAGGGATGACTTGGCGGTATTTGGTGTTAATTTCATTCAGGATGTGATGAGACTAAAGTTGAGTTAACTGTTGCATGGGATCGCAGTAACAGTTCTGTTAAGAAAGATGTGTCCCAAGAAGACACTCCGGGTTCAGACATTTCATTACCTGATGGAAAAAAGCCCCAGAGCCTGTGGCTGACACCCCTCCCCCCCGCCATTGTGCTCTGAGGTGGACAGTGTGATGTCTTGGGCTCCCTCCTCCCTGTGATTCTGGGGTCAGATAGCAAATCAGCCTCCACCCAAGTAGGACTTCCCATGTGAAGGGGGGGGGTGGTGATTTCTGTTTTTGAGACCTAAATAGGTTCAGGAAATTCTGATTTTCCACCTTTACCTTGAGAGTGGATTCACTCTTCAAAAAGTTCTCTTAAACCTTTGCTTCACTCAGCTCTGGCCACACAGGAGAAAATCAGTGTGGGCTGATCTCACGAGCACAAGCAACACGAGACTCTTGGAGCCTGGTGACGGGACTCCTAATCCAGTGCGCCCACACGGTTCCTGGCCGCCAAGAATTCAGGACCTGGAGCCCCACAAAAGCAGTATGTCCTCTGAAGACCACTGCAAGGGGGAAGCAATCCCTCCAGACCACAGAGCAGCCAAAGCACTTGTGGTTCAAAACAACTCGAGCCCGGTGAGGATTTTCAGTAAGCACGGTGAAAGTTCTCTTTTTTATGGCTAGGAATTTCCCAGCTTTCAACACATTCTCTCTGACGTGAGAGAAACTCATTTCACATTCTCCCTTTGGAAAGGAAATTTCCAAGGCTGACCACTGGTTAATCATGTTGAGCAAGAAGCCACAGTACCCAAATGTGTGTGTGTGTGTGTGTGTGTGTGTGTGTGTGTGTAGGTGTCCTTCCTGTGGGAGCTTCCCAGCAGTTTGTCTCTCTACTGATTTCTAGCCCCCTCTCTGCTCGTCCTGATGCTGATAGGAGTAGGCAACACAGCCCAAGGTAGTTTCAAGGGATGGTCAGCAGGTGCGATGAGAAAGCAAACAAGGGAGCAGTCAGTTCCATGGCTGCACCCACCTGGAAAGTTCCACACACCATGCCCCTCCTGGACTGTCACAGTGTTTGTTGGTGTAATCAAGGCTCTGATAAGTTTTACACTTCTCTTTTTAACTTTACAAACTGTTTGATGTTAGTATCTCAGTGTTTTCCAAACTTATTTGATCAGAGAACCGCCCCATCCTCCTTTTTTTTTTGAAGAGCATCTCATCCAATTAGCCATCCTGGGAGCGCACTTTGGAGAAATGACTCTGAAAAGGGGGCAGAAGCAAGCAAGAATTTACAATCTTTGCATTCCCTTTGCAAGTCACTAACTTCGTACCAGAATGTGGCTCACAGAAAGCGAGGCTGGCCTCAGCACTGCCCTGGCAAAAGGACTCTAAACACTGGAGCCCACAGTGGGGCCCGGAGACACCGTGGAATCTCAGCGCAGGGGATCGGTGAGTGTCAGGAAGGAAAGGGCATTTCGGGCAAAGCCTGGCACTGCTCGGAATGCGGTCTGTTGGAAAACTTAAGCTGGCAGACACTTAGCATGAGTGTTAAGAGTGTCAGTTTTGTTTGGGGTTTAAAACACCACACAAGGCTACCTTTCAACAGTCACAAGGCCACCTATGACATAACACGGGGTGTGTGTCATCTGAGGAGGAAGCATGCTCTCATCCCCAACCCAGGGCAGTGGCATTTCCCCTCTTTGGTGCGTTTTTCTTGCCACCAGAATACACAAAGCTAAGGGCCACCATTTGCACCAACTCCAGGGAGTTGCTGCGGCATCATTGTCTGCTACACTGTCATACAGAACAGAGGCGGATGGTGTCACCCAAAGTTGTGCAACGTGGTGGCTCCCTCCTGTTTGCCTCGTTCAGGATTTTGCCAAGACGTTCCTTATTTGCAGGCACTGCCTGTTTCTTAAGTCCTGCCTCAATGTCACCTCTAATTAAAGCAGGTCCCATTTCTTTTTCTATTATAATAGGCTGTTTGTATTCCCTATAGCATTTATCATTGACTGGATCACCACCTACTTTTACTGTTTTGAATACTGTCAGTCTCCACTAGGATAAAATATCAACTACACAAGGGCAAAGATTTTCGGTTTTGGCCGCTTTGGGATGGCCGGTGTCTTGAATAGTGCCTGGCAGAGTGGAGGCAAAGCATAAATATCGGTTGAATAAGCGAAGAACAACTTGGCAAGTTTTTTCTCACTTGGGTGGTGACTGGTTATGGAGAGCTGATGGGCAAGGCCACTGACCAACCAGTGGGCTGTGTGGTGGTGAAGGGGACAGCCCTCTAGCCCAGGGCTTGGCTGGTGAGACTGCGGGACTTAGCTGTGGTCCACAGGCACGAGCGAGTACAGGACAGGGAGCGATAGAAATGAGTTTTTATTTGTAAAAAGTTACAAAATGATATTGTACAAAAATAAAGTCTGTAGAGAACTTTGGTTGTATAACACAAACGATTGGGACAGATCAGAGAAGTTGGAACTTCCAAAGAAGTGCACTCCTTACTGGATCAGATGGTAATCGCAACGATATAGAAAAATCACAAACTTTACCCTTTTGTGGATTTGGAGTGATTTGCTTCAGTTAAAACTTGCTTGTGGTGTGTAGGTGATGCTGGGAACGAGTTGTCAACATCCACCATATCCTAGGGCGCCTGTGGGCAGGGGCTCTCCGTGGGAATCAGGGTTGCCGGGGGTGCGGATAACTGAGCCTGACATCTGGGGACACCAGCCACCCAATCTGCCAGGATTCTCTGAATCAGACAGATGATCCTGGGGCTGCATCAAATCGTGCTTCATGAATGGCCAGATGGCCGGGTCTGTCACGATTTTTGAGCAGGCTGCTCTTCAGCAAAGTCTCCACTCTGGCCCTAGGAGGTCCTTTCCCTTTATTTCCAAGTCGTGCAAGGGGAGCAGAAAGGACAGAGAGGGACAGAATGAGGGAGAACCTGGGTTTTCGGGGGCTTGGGAGAAGGGGTATCTGGTAAATGCCGTCTCTTGGTTACTTTTTAAATTAACGTGATTATTTGAGGGAGGTCAGTAGGTCATTTGATTGCTAACTCTGTCATACTTTGGGGCTAATAGCCACGCAGGTAGTGATAGATGATTTCCTTGATAAAAATCCCTTTTGCGAAACGTGCAACAAACTCGAATATAAGGCCCAGTGCATTGTGCGTGGGTCAGCTGCCAGACAAACCCACCTCCGGGACTCGTGCAAGGTGCTGGTTCCCATCCAGCCCCCGCCTCTCCGAAGGCTTTCAGCACACAGGTAGTACATTTTGTGGGCACGAGACTCGGTGTGCGTATGTGGCTGGGCCAGACACGTGTTCCTTGTCCTGCCTTCTGAGCCACCTTCTTCTGACAGGGACAGCAACTGTTGCCCCACAAGGTCACAGCCAGGGGGCTTTTGGGGCAAGCAGGTCGATCCCATTTCTGGAAGGCCGGCACGCACTGGGTGTGAGCACGTTTCTCTAGAAGACGGTGGGTGGACGGAAGGATGGAGGAAGGGTCCCCACGAGTCAGGGCGGGACCCTGGTTACCCGACAGGATTTTTGTTTTACTTTTAGGTCAACACTGAATCCAGGACTACCTACTAAAAGGAATTTAACCTTTCATATATATGGTTATGCATATCACAGATAGATATATGTGGAAGGGAGTGAGAGCTTACATACAACAGAAAGGGGAGCATGTGGCATATCTACTCAGTGACGGAGCAGTGAGGAAATAAAGCCAGGGCTGACGGTCTGTGCACGCTGCTCCCGGAAAGGGGGCCTGTCAGAAGCGCTCCTTCTGACACATGCCTTTTTTTCAAAAATAAAAACAGGGAAGATGCTGACATCGGGGAGATTAACGAGGGCTTTTCTGAAAAAGGTAAAGTAAGTGATTTTTGCCTAGCGAAAACTTTTTAATACTTTGAAAAGCATGGACCCTTGTTCCCAATTTAAAATTTCCTTTGTCACCTTTCTTTGCATTTTGCGAGCACATATACTTTGGCACCTTCGAAAAGAAACTTTAATAAATAAGGGGGGAAAAAAAGAGAAACTCATTAGTGAACGGTAATAAATAACAATAACTTAAATCTCAATAAATATCTTCTCTATATTTCTGTATCTGAAACAGATGCATTGCATCGAGTAGCTTCTCTGGTCACTGGTGACCACGCATAAACGGAGCTGGGGTGTATGTAACATCTGTCTCTCTGTAAACCGACAGGCCCAGTGGGTGTCCCTGCCCCGGTGCAGCTGGGGGCCGTCCCCACTCTGCTCTCCTGCAAGAATGCTGCCGAAAACCACAACTGGCTTCCTGTTTCCAAGGACATAAAGGAAATACCTTCAGGTTTGTTTTTAGTCACGAGGACAGCCTTTTTGGTTCCTAGCCAACTTCTTCCCACCCCACACACCATGTTCAAAATCAATCACCGACCGTTCACAAAAACGCTGGCTGTAGTAAACCTCAGGCCTCAACTTTCAAATTCAAAGGCAACTATCTCTTGTGTCGTTGCTGTTGTTGTTTCTCCTTCCTCCTTTCCTGGGGTATGTCTCCGCTGAGTGACAGAAAAAGAAACCTCTCTTGCTTTCAGCAGTAAAACGTAACGACAAGGAATGACACCAGGATTACCATTTCCCCGGGTGTCTCCAGACATGTGAAAATAAACCACAGGAGATACACTGGTTTGGCTTCAAGTGCATCCGCAACTGTGCCCATGACCGGTGACGGTGGGCTGTATCAGATGAAAGGAAAGGCCCAACCAGGGACACCAGCCCTGAGCTTCTGGTGACGTCGGCTGCCGGCCAGGAGAATCTGGATGGCTGTTTTCTCTCCCTTCCAGTTCTCTGTAGCTGGATCTCCCTCTACCAGGCTCCCCCAATGGCTGCCTTCCTCCTCCTCCTCCTCCTCCTCCTTTCTCCTCCTCCTCCTCCTCCTCCTCCTCCTCTGCCTCCTTGGTCCTCATCTTCCGTTCTGGGCAAACATTTCCTGGGAACCTTGGTCCCTTTCTTTGCACTGTAGCAGGAATGCAATACACAGCGGTCTCTGGAGCCCGAGTCAGATACATCCACACCTTTTAGCGGAATGCTTTCTTAGAATATGGTAAACCAGGTTGTCATCTAAAAACGACAGGTCGTCGTCATAGGCGATGGGTCTGCAGCATGCCTGCCCGACTTTGTCACTCACCAGCCTTCTGTTTTTGGATAAGTTTTTTAATATTTTGTCGTACATTGTCTCAGCTGCATCACAGGAGCCGCTGCAGTACCTAAAAATCAGTTCCTCCTTGGTTTCGTAGCCCAAACCCAGGTCGGTGACGTTTAAATGTATCGCAGTTAAGACACAACCCCGATTTCTGCCCCTCTGGCCTCGCCGACCTTTCCCTCTGGAATTCTCCGGGTTGGCGGCCGCCGCCTGCCGATTCCGCTCTCTTCTAGGCGGCAAGGCCATTTGTTTCTCGGGTGACCTTTTCAGTCTTCTGATGGTAGCTTGAATAAAATCCATGACGTCGTCAAACTGATCAGGATAATCCTCTGGCATATTTGCTGTTCAACAAGGAAACAGAAAAGGTCACGTGAGATGACAGCGATCCTTTCAAGCAGTCTGCTACATCAAAGTGCCTCCGACAGTCAGCCAGGATGGGACCCACAGCGGAGCCACCAGCCAGTCAGGCTCCGTAACCACTGTCTTCCCCCGACAACAGACGCTAGAACGCACCCACGTCTCCACAGAAGGAAGCGTATCCAGTTAAAAGGGGAGACTAGCGTGGTGGGTGACACATTTCCTTGCAGAAAGCAAATCCTTAGAAGCGCACCTTTCATTTGCATGACAGCTGCCGTGCTGAACGAGTCTGTATTGAGGTTGCTGTGAGCAGGCTGATCCTCGAAGGCCATTTTTCACGGCTGCTAATGGAAGCTAGAGGAGTGGCTCTCAGATGTGCGTGTGGATGAGAAAGTGCGGGATGCTCACTGAAATGCAGATTCCCGGCCCTGCCCTTGGTGGAAGGTGCGGGGAGGGGGCCAAAGAATCTCCACTTTTAGTGAATTCTGATGTAGGTGACCCGCAGACCGTACTTGGAGAAGCCCTGTCCTCCACCACTGCCACTCGCATCTGCAATACGGAGCACTCTTCCCCAGAGCCCCTCCCCGACTCGACACCTCTGGGCGGCTGAGTGGGACCAGACCCATCTTGATAGAACCAGTGAAAAGCTCACGGATCCAGCTGTATGTTAAAACTTCCTTAAAAACTTCCTGGCAAACAACCTACTTTTCACTGACCCAGAGGCTACCGCTTCCTTGGACCAGCATGACTTAAAAAAAAAAATACAGCAGGGGAGCCTGGGTGGCTCAGTCGGTTAAGCGTCCGACTTCGCCTCAGGTCATGATCTCACGGTTGGTGAGTTCAAGCCCCGCGCTGGACTCTGTGCTGACAGCTCAGAGCCTGGAGCCTGCTTCGGATTCTGTGTCTCCCTCTCTCTCTCTGCCCCTCCCCTGGTCACACTCTGTCTCTCTCTCAAAAATAAACATTAAAAAATTAAAAATATATAGTCATACTGTAAGAAGACATTTAAATGTATCAGCAATCAATGGGATGCTGTTTGTGGGAGAGGCGGCTTGACCCCGGGGTGGGGCCCAGCCTCTGCAGCCCCGGGATTCCCGCGGAGGACACAGGACAAGAGATGTAGTCTTTACGGAGATCACACAGAGGAATGGGGAGGCGATGCTTCTCAGATGCCTGAGACCTCTGGGTAAGAGCGTGAATTCCCAATCCCTTACTGTTTTCTGCTCTGTTGCAGCATTTGCTTTGGCTGAGAAAGAGAAGAGGAGCTATTTGAACAATTAAATACATTTCTTTTTTTTATTAAAAAAAATTTGTTTTACATTTAATTATTTTTGAGAGACAGAGAGAGACAGAGCACAAGCAGGGGAGGGGCAGAGAGAGAGAAGGAGACACAGAATCCTAAGCAGGCTCCAGGCTCCGAGCTGACAGCACAGAGCCCGACGTGGGGCTCAAACTCACGAACCATGAGATCATGACCTGAGCTGAAGTTGGACGCTCAACCAACTGAGCCACCCAGGCGCCTCAATTAAATACATTTCTAAAAGAAGAAAGCTATTCAAACCCCTGGTTATTAGGTCCTAGACCTTTTATGCTCCCTCCATCCCAATTGTAGGTAATTGAGCATGTTTAGGGTTGTACGCGGCTTCGAAAAATACACCTCAAAATAGTTGTTCACAAGAGTGAACATGTTTTGCCAAGACCATGGTAAAGTAGAGAAGGGTTACGCTGTGCCTAACCCATGGCACACTGTTTTTTCATGCACTGATTGTTAAAACAAATATCAGTATCCTATTGTGTGAACAAAATCCAGCTAAGGCAACTCAACCATGTCTACTGATCATTTGGTCAACTGAGAGACCTATATTGATCGACACTGCTCAATCTAGGTTATATAGAATATATATATTATATTATAGGATGCATTGTAATGAAAAGAGTGGAGATTGTGTGGAATCCCCAGAACACCTCATTGTCTGATATCTAAAATTTGGCTGTGGATGTCTTTGCTGCATGGAAATCACGAAGCTGCTTCCTGGTCTGAGCCCCAACATCTCTGCCTGGATTCTCACCACAGCCCCTGAACTCCTTCATGCCAGCCTTAGCCTTCAGTCTATTTTCCATTCAGCAGCCAGAGCAATAGTCCTAAAACCGTTAATGCAGGTCATGTCCCTCTTTGTTCCAAACCCTCCAAAGGCTCCCCATTTCTCTTGGAGTAAAAACCAAAGTCCACACTGGCCTAAGGCCCTACCTGACCTGGCCACCCCTTCTCCTCCAGCCTTTGTTACGTCTGACCTCATCTTCTACTTCTCTTTTCCTTTCTGCCACTCCTCTAGCCTCCCTGGCCTCCTTACCGTTCCTCACATACAGGGTTTCTCAACTTTAGCCCCACTGACATTTTGGGCAGGATCATTCTTTGCTATGGGAGGCTGTCCTCCCATGTTGTAGGATATTGAGCCGTATTCCTGGCCTCTGCCCAGGAGGTGCCAGTAGTATCCCCCCACCCTCCTCTAGACATTGCTTAATGTCCCTGGGGGCAAAATCATCGTGAGTTGAGAACCACAGATCAGACACACAGGCTAATTCCCGCATCCCCTTCACATCTCTGCCCAAATGTCATCACTACCAAGTCCTACCCTGACTTCCCTGTTTAAAATGCAATCTGTCCCCAAACCCGAATTCAGACCCTCCTCCCTTGCTTCCCCGCCCCCAACCATACAATCTTCCAACACATTGTAGGACTTATTTCTTATGTTTTTTTATTCATTGTCTGTCTCCTCTGATAGAAAGTCAACTCCAGGAGGCAGGGACCTTTGCTTGGCTTGCTCACCAATGAATCCCAAGTGCTTAAAATAGGTCTGCCCCCTGGAGGCCCTCCGTACTTTTTGAATGAATTAGGGCACTTGAAAAAAGCACAGAAGAAGGAGTCCTTAATTTTTCAAGGGGACACTTGGGCTTCAGTTGAGAACAACACCATTATGAAATAACAGGCTCCAAAGTAAACAGGAAGCCGCGATGATGCCCTGAGTGGCACCATCATTTTCCACCTGAGAGGTAAACATCCAGCTGCGAGCTGACTTTCCTTTCCAGCTTCCTGAAGCACTCAAGTGCTGTCTCTCAATATCCACCTCATTCTGAGCCTGGGAAACGGCTCGTGCTCCGTGGGACGGATACCTTCCCAGGGTCTGGCGTGGAAGGGTACTCTGAGTTTGTCATTTCCTCTGAACCACTTTCTAGCTGACTTCCTTAGGAAGTTTTCTCTTCTCCTTAAAACACAAAAACCTTGAAATCACTCTGGTTTAAAGAAACCAGAGTTTCTTATTTTGAAAAAGGAGCTGCTGACACTGTTTGCGATTTTTTTTCAAGAAGAAGTTTTGAAGAGGAAATTAGGTTTAGTTGTGCTCAGTTTCAAAAAACCATGCTTGTACAGGAATCCGAACTTCTAAAATTGATATATTAGGGGTGATTAATCAAAGTACAAAAAAAGTCTTCATGTTCCCCCCAAAGACTCTTTGTTTTACAAAAGGACCCACATGAGGGTCCCCCTTCCCAATCCTGCGCTCCATTCAAGAATTCCTGAATGGATCAGTAACTTAAGAACCTGGGGACACAGAAAGTTAAAATCGCTTAGGAATCAACTGAAGGTTAATCAGAAATGAGGACGAAACATTACTAAAATTTTAACCTAAACTCATGGGAAAACATTTGAGTTGCAAAAGTTCAACTTATACTGGTTTAGAGACTTATTAATTTATGTAACAATAAATTACATAATTTTATACCACTGGAGTTATATATAATAACAATTTGAATCAGTATATATAATGTTCTTATTTATTGCCTGATACTTTCAAAGTTCCCCCAAAACCTTTTCCTTCCTTTTTATGACATCTTGACTGCATGGCTTTGTCCACTGGTTTTGTCCGCCAGATAAAATGCAGAACACCTTAGTTAAATTTGAATTTCAGGTTAATAGCAGATAAATTTTTAGTATAAGCAGTCCTAAATAATGTTTGCGACATACTTATACTTTGTGATGAGAACATTTAGTCCCTTGATTTGATATTCGACCTGGCTTTTTCAGGGTGATGAGTGTAGCAGTGTGAATGTACCAATCACCCATGCTTTTGGACGAGGTGGTGAACAGATCATTGATCCTGTATTAAAAGGCTTCCAGGAACCTGGAAAGCAGTCAATAAATGTTCAATGTTACACCAAAGGGTATAGCTAATAAGAATTTCTCATTTGATGGGAAAATCTCCCTCATACCTTATTGTTAATGTGGAAATATTTATTGAAGCCCCAGGTTCAGGGCGGAGGCGATTCTTATCGAGTCGAAGGGTTCTTATTTTCCCCTTCTCTTTTTCCTTTCTTTTCCTTCTTGAAAAATAGAGCAAAAAATAAATATTCATCTTGCAAGTCTTACATGGATATGAATTTTAGAAACCAGAAAAAGCCAGAGAACAACTAGGCCTGTCTCTTCCAACTAAATTACTAACTCCAGGCGTGTTGATGCTGAGTTCACTTATAGAGAGGTGCCTTAATTTATCAACACTAGGCATTTTGGGGGCATAAGGAGCCATACGCCTCACCGCGCCTGTCCTTAGAAATTCTGCAGAGCCTCGAACGCAGCCCCGGCAGACCCACAGCTGCCTGTATCTTCCAAGAATTCATGTCACTGAGGAGAAACAGAGGGGCTGGGATTTGGATTAGTTCCCTAGATTAAAACTTAATAGCATATCAGTTTCTCCTTCCTCCTATAAAGGGCTTGGCAGAACGTCTGCTACACAAATAGCCTTCATTAGTATTAACTTTGATAGTAAAGTATTTGCAAACCACAAAAGAGGAGCATCATTTAAAAAAAAAAAAACTAGGTCAAACACTTGCTCATTTCCCAGACACAGTTGGAGGATGTATCTGGGAAAAACAGGTCCATCTAAAAGCTAACGTTTTTAAAAAATCAAGATGTTCAAATGCATTTAAGTGATCCTTCAGTATGCAACCACATATTCTGGCATTATTCTCTTTAAAATACTTTAACTTTGATGTGTCCTTTGTATAAACAGTGTTATTTAAACAAATGAGACCCTGTACTGGGGCATAATTCTGGGAATAAACCATTCAGAGTGAGACTTTGCCTCCCTCGATTATGGGGAAAATATAGTAAAGTCACCTCAGGAACAAAGGACTGGGATGTTGCCTGTTTTGTAAAGGCAGTTGAGTTTTTATAGAAACAACGGTAAGGCCTCAGAGTAGTCCTTGTAATAGGCTACCTAAAAAGTACATAATTCAAAACATTATCTGAGTTGAGTAGGCATTGAATAGACAAAGCAGTCTCCTAAACGTTAGATTTCTCTTAAAAACACTACAGGTTATTAACTATATTTTAATCAAAGAGGTCATTTTATATTCCTATCGAGTTGTGTCCTCAGCCCAGGGGCCTAAGCCAGCCTTCATTCAGCCTGTCTTGAACCCATGGGCCCCAAAGGAAGGCAGCACAAAGTTATCTATGAAGAAGTGAGGAGATAACGCCTCACCCGGAGTAGCAATGGGCTCTGAGAATGGAGGGAAGGTCTCTGAGGCTCCCAGAATAAAGGGGGCTGGCTCTTAGAACCCACAGTACCTCCTCTTAGAGGCGCTGTCTTCAGGGCCAAGTAAGCCTCAGGGATGCAGGGGCCCAGCAAGAAGGCCCAACTATTTCTTGCTCTGGGGAGGACCAGCTTCTGTACATAACTGTAAAGCACCCAGCTTCTATGGACTAGAAGGGCAAGGGTTAATACACTGAGGTGAGCTGCCGCTTCAGCCAAGGCGGGGGCGCCACACAGGTGGGGGGCGCATCTGGAACCAGTGCCCGAATGGCTTTGCTCCAGGTGGTGCCCTGTTCCGGTATGAGGCCACGGAAGGCCAAGCCTGGGGCTGCTGAGTGCTGGGCAGTCTGTCCTCCCATGCAGAGCCTCTCCTGAAAGGCTGTCCACAGATGGGACACAAGGGGAAAAACCCCTGCGGGTGGGAATATTTAATCTGATATTCTTTACCCACCTGTGCACCTGGTAAAGTACAAACTGCCCCGCAGTTTCATATGTATATGAAAAACAGAAGTTCCATCTATCCGCACACATGTATACATACATATCTGTGTGTATGCACATGCGCACATGTGTGTTTACATGAAAAGAATCAGCCTGGTTGATTAACTTCTCAAGAAAATTCCCAACTAATGTCATTCCTTAGAATGCATTTTTTTACTTTTCTTTAAAAAATTTTTTAAAAAATATTTATTCATTTTTGAGGGAGAGAGGAAGAGAGATTGAGTGCAAGCAGAGAAGGGGCAGAGAGACAGAGAGGGAAGACAGAGGATCCAAGCAGGCTCTGCACTGTCAGCACAGAGCACGATGTGGGGCTCGAACTCATGAACTGTGAGATTATGACCTGAGCCAAAGTCGGACGCTTAACCAACTAAGTCGCCCAGGCATCCCTGTTTTTACTTTTCAATAAGATACAAACATGATTTTCGTCACTAACACTGAAATGTTATAAGAACCACATGGTGGAGTCTTAGCTTTAAAATTCCTCACAGTACAAAATTTCATCATTCTATATTTAAAATAACTTCCTTGCTGCCCTTAAAAATATTACCAATATAAAGGTAGGAAGGATGCTTACTTTCACACAATGTTAACTTTAAGGCCAACAACATCCCTGCAAGGCTAAGGTAGAGATTGCATATTATCTAATCTTACAGATCAGGAAACTGAAGATTAGAGAAGGTTAAAACAAAAAACAAAAAACAAAAAAACCCACATTCCTCGTAAATGTGAACTCAGTTGGTCTAGTTTTTAAAGCTCAACCTGTTCTAGGGTCCCAGGCCACCTATTTGTTTTTAAGTAAAAATTCTACTACCATGCAGCTTTTCAAGTCTTGAGGCATGTGGCAATTTACTCTGGAGCAAGTGCAAAATTATGCTGATTTCACCTGTACACATTTACCAAATTCAGAACAAGAAGTGAGATATCGACTTTTGTTGGAAAATCCAGTACGAACTGAGTTACATGAAGGAGATTCTAAAGTTAGGCTGCCCTGAGCCACAGGATAAACTGTCTCTGAAAACGGAAAAGCCATGCCTTTCAGGGGCATCTCCCATGCCCTGGTTCTTGCATATCACTCTAAGGCAGATCTGGCAATTTCCCAGTTAAAACCGGAAAACCAGCAGCCAAGGGTGGTGGCATGGCAGCTTCAGACAGAGAGGCCCCATCTCCAGAAACTTCTCAAACTCACTCTGGCACCAAATGATGAGGCTCTCGCTGTAGAGCCTGGAATTACAGTCTGGGGTCAGTCCCTGACCTTGGACTCGTGACCTTGGACTAGTTGTTTAGCCCTTCTGAGGTTAATGAGACCTTCTCTGTCCACTCTCTCCCCAAGTGCTAAAACCCTAACATGCAGGCAGTCTAGGTCTTGGTGGGGAATTCATTTTGGGTCAACCCTGTTAGGGAGAGGCCTGCCTCTGGCTGGTGCCTCAGGACCATTCTCCTCAGGGCCCCACAAAACCCCAAGGGAGGTATTTTATAAGACCAGCGCTCTGACTCCTGAGCTGTGGGGCCTTCTCCTTCCATGGGAGGTATTCTAGGTTCTAGCGTTCTCAACCTTTTCGGTTTACCTCTTGCCTAAAGAGGTGAACTGTCTCCTCTCGTGGGAGGCATCCTTACACCTCAGTATGTATCTGTAAAGGTAGGGATGGAGCCGATGACTTCTGAGGGGACACAGTACACCAGTATGCTGTCATCCTTCTGTCCCCATCAGCTGATAGTCAAACGCTACACTTGCCATTTTCTTAAAATCTCATTTTTATCCATTTCTGCTTTCGCTGCTTCAAGCACGTTTGGGTCATACCCGGCTGATGATTCCAAGGCTAGAATCGCCCACGGTAACTGCTACCAAATGCATCATAGATCCAGCTTGTCTTGGAAGCTGTTGGCTGTTGTTCTTATTTGCCCCTCAGTGACCTCTGAAATGTGTGGTGTTAGTCCACGAGAATGTTCCAGTTCTCTGGAGAGTTCTACAGCGTTTTGTCATCTGCTATTTATAAGCGTTGATTTTATTCACTTATTTGAATTAATTAAAAATAAAAAGTCTACAGGTCACTAAGCCCCAGAATGCTGATGACCGTCCTTGCTTTCCTATACCGGGCAGAGTATTCACCCAGTGTGAGACGGGCTGTCCTAGCTATTGGGTACTCTTGGGTTACCTTCAAGAGGAGTCTATGGCAGCTCTTTCCCAAAGAATAATCAGCAGTTGTGGCAATTTACTAAGTCATTGTGACCACTGCCTGAGCTACCAGTGCATTCTCTCCGTGACCCGTGGTTTGTTGACAAGAAGGCATGACATGGGTTTATTTGAAAAGTATTTGCGTTATAAAAACACCAGTGTTTTGTTGTTCAAAAAAGCATTTCTGGATCCTCTCAAGGCAGAAGAAAAAGACCAACTAGAATGCAAACCATTTCAGAGACTAGGAAAAGGAGCCTCGGGTACACTTTTAAAAGCCACTTTGCTTTTCAAAATGCCATTTTATTCACTATCTCCACCTACTCTGACCAGCATTGCACACGAGTATTAGTTATACTATCTTGAATTTTTACCTTACAGCTTAACTAAGAAAACTTGTCATGAGTGTAATGGAAATTATTCCGTGAATACAAATAGCCAAAAAACCTCACTCAGGAGGAGACGGACAGTATATCATTTTGCTATCCAGATTCTGATTGCCCTGTTCTGATTTCCACCTATGTGGTCCATGCTTTTATTACAGTTATGTTAATAATTTTACAGTAATACAGCATGGCTCCCCTGGGGTGAAAATGTCCATTCTCCTGCTTTTAAGTCACAAACACACCCCATAGGGTGTCCATTTGTTAACTAATCCATGAACGCCTGGTGTGAGCTAAAAGCACTCCATAGTCAGCAGTAAACGCCCCATGCTAACAAGCACACACCATGAGCTCGGCTATTGCCTTTATAAAAAATTTATGGGAAGGGTGAGAAAGTGACCCAATAAAATCAAGTGCGCAAAAAGTCAATTGAAAACATAATCCCTTATGGTGTTATCAGAGGCAGGGTGGTTTTTGAGGGGAAACTCGAAAGGAACCTGGAAGCAAAGGACCCTTGGCTTCTTCCTTCCCACAAAGCCCTGCCTGAAGCCAGACGCAGCAGAATGTTCCAGGGTTCTGCATCCTACTTCCCTCAGCCCTCCCCAGGGGCCGTGGGTAAGAGGAATATGCTGAGGGTCTGAGGGACTTGGGCACGAAGAGGAGGGATAAAGAGAAGATGAAAGGAAAATAAAGGGGTTGAAAGAAAAGTGTTCTCAATCATCTGGGCCAGTTCCACAGATTCCTGTAGTCAGATATGAGGAGAGACTTTCTACCCCCCAGTGAATGAATTTACTGGCATCTCAAAGACTCCTCATGAAATCAGCTATACCTATCATTCAACAATGATTGGCATTTACAAAATCCCAACACCTGACTTTTCTCTTCCTGACATAGCCAGAGGGGTCAGATAGGAGTGTCTTGGGCTGGCAGGAGGGGACCTGGGGGGTGTGTGGTCACAAGAGTGAGTTCCGGACTCGGGCTGCCCCTGGTCCAGAGTCTGGCTGAGTTGCTTAACCCTGCGGAGTCCCAATTTCCCCTTAAAATGGGGATAGTCCCATCTTTACCACAATGGAACAGAGTTTTCTGCTCAGTGCCTGAAAGCATTTAACCAATGGGGTCTGAAGTCCATATGGTTGCCCGTGACAATTCTTCAGTGACACCTACACGGGGGCAGCAGTGTGAAGATCAATTCTGCCTGTCTGCACAAAGCCAGATTAGCCCGAAGGAGGTGCAGACACTGTCCCTTGTTAGTCTGGTCTAGTGTGTTCCCTAGAGCAGAGGGCCTGGAGCCCCAGCAGAGCGGTCTGAGGTCTGGGTGCGGAAGGAGCAGGTGCTGTTTGTGCTGCTGCTTCTGTGCTCCCCAGAAATGCCCGAAAACTAACCACACAAACACCCACTGAGTTCACAGCCCACGAATGGTATTTTTGTGTCCACTATGGGTATGGGTCCGCGTTTTCACACTGAGCAGGCAGGTGTCCTGCTGAGGGCACACGAAAACTTTCTACAGGTTAAAGGAATCAGTTTCCGGGGTGCTGCATCCTGAAATCAGCCTATGAACGCTCCTGTGGCGGGTTCTCTTTTCCCACGTCCCCTCCTACGATCAGCCTTCCACCTCAGTGAGAGAGGTGCACTTCCTGCCCATCTCACTCATTTCACTGGGAAGCCCCGTCCGGGGGATGAAAGCTGCAGGTGCCATGTGAGGACAGTTCAGGCACGCGTGGCTCTTTGGGACACACTGGGATCGGGTGGCTCCCGACATGAGGACACACCATCACAAACTTAGTCCCAGGACGTTTACCCGGATCTCATAACGTGGAAACAATCACAGAAATCCACACTGAAGGGCAGTCTGCAAAATAGCAGGCAAGACATCAGATCTTTTCAAAACTGTCAATGTCATGGTAAAAAAAAAAAAAAAAAAAGCTTCAGAGCTATTCTAATGGAGAATAAAGAAATACGATAATCAAACGCAATTTGTGATCCTTGATTAAGGAGAACAAACCATAAAGGACATTATTGTCACAACTGGGGAAATCTGAATATGGGTTATCTATTGGATAGCAGTATTATTAAACTTCCTGAGACTGATAACTGAACTGTGGTTATATAAGGTCAAGTCCTCGTGCTTAGAAGGTACGTGCCGAATATTTGATGTTATGTTTGCAACTAATTCTCAAGGAAAAAAAAATGTTTCTCAAAAAAAAAAAAAAAAGCAAAATGCTAAGAGGTCAGTCTTGGTAAAGGATACATGGGTGTTAATTGTATTGTGAACTATGTACTCTTTAGTCCCATACGAACAAACCAAGATATTCTGAAGTGGGTGGTTCCATATTTCCTTCTGGCCAGGCACTCACAGCAAGGCTCTGGGCTTTGTCTGTCCATCTACCCATCTGTCTATTCATCACCTAATTAGGATCCAGAAGTGTAATGGTTGTCAGGGATATACATTAACATGTGTCTTTAAACTGAAAATGAAGTCATATCTTTTCTGACCCAAAAGTCAATTAATCTGGGCTGTAGTTTGATGGTTTTCTATGCACTGAATCAACTAAATTTGCAGCTCCAAGATTTCGCCAATCCCCTGGAAATTATTTCTGGTACAACTATTAAGCTTGTGATTAAAAAATTATAGATATCATCTCAGAACTGCACAATAGTTTTTCAACATTCTTTCTGCAGGTTTACAAACAAAAAAGTTTGAAGACTTTTAAAACCATGCCTTTCCAGGGGCACCTGGGTGGCTCAGTCAGTTAAACATCCAATTCTTGACTTTAGCTCAGGTCATGATCTCGAAGTTGGGGAGTTCGAGCCCCACGTCGGGCTCCACGCTGACAGGGTGGAGCCTGCCTGGGATTCTCTGCCTCTCTTTCTCTTTCTTAAGATAAATACATAAACATTAAAAAAAAAAACAAAACACCTTTCTACCTCCATTACCTTATTAAGGTCATGCCTAAGTGGGTTTTGTCTCTACTGAGCTAACTGGTCAATTCCCAGTGGTGACCCAAGCTCGGCCTGTGCAGATCCATTTATTCCCGCTGTGGCGATCACTCTGGTGCTTGTGCAGTCACCTGTGGCTTCCCATGTGAATGTCCCCTTTCCCTGGGCAAAATGGGAGTGATCTGAGAATGAGTGCCTCCCAGAAGGCCTCCCGAATGCTGCCAGCCTATCAAACATTCGAGCAGACCTCACTGTCCCAAAATGTTCAGGAGCCTGCTCTCACTGCAACAAACATCAGGGATATAGAAGTACGTACAGAAATTCACGTATCCCTCCTTAAAAGCTTCTGGTCTGGATTTCAAAGTAGCTATTAATAATATGAGCCTAGGCCGGCTGCTACCCAAATGGAAATTAAACAAAAAAAAAAGGCTTAAAGATAAAGGTAATTTAATATTCCCTGCTTCTGTTAGCTTGCTCTTTTGATTTTCTTGAAAAATCTGTGTTTCAGGGTTAGTGAATGTATTTTTAGCAAGCCAGTGTTTGTGTTTTCTCAGTCTACTAATACGGGAACACAGTCTGTGTTAAGCCAAGAACTCCTGGCTTTGAGACCAGAAGTCTGAGGTCTAAATTTTGGTGTCATCACTTACTAGATTTGTGACCTTGAGCAGGTCTCTGGGTCTCATTTCTTATTCTGTAAAATGGGGATAAAAGTATCTCCTCCTTTCCAGTAGAGCTCAAACTTCCTTAATTTTAGCATAAGCTATAAAACTTACTCGCTAAAAACGGAGTTGACCACGTGGATAGCTAAGAAGCACTATGGCACTAGCTTTATTATTCAGCTTGTAGTTGTAGTTATTCACTTACTGGAGGATTAGTAAACTGTGTCTATGCCTAGAAACTTTTTACAAATGAGGGCACGATACTGCAAAATGAAAACTACACCTATGCCACTGACTCCACTCGTGAGCGGCCTGTGTACCTGAGTCACTTCTGCAGCAAGAAGTTCAGCACAATCCCACTCCCAGCCACCTGCCTACTTGAGAGGCTCCAGGGGTGCCCTGCTGCCATCAAAAACAGAGAACCCCTGGGGCACCTGGGTGGCTCAGTTGGTGAAGCGTAAGATTCTTGGTTTAGGCTTAGGTCAGGATCTCGTGGTTTGTGGGTCTGAGGCCCACATCAGGTTCCACGCTGTCACCGTCAGCGTGAAGCCTGCTTGGGATTCTCTCTCTCTCCCTCTCTCTGTGTCCCTCCCCCACTCGTATTGTCTCCCTCCCCCCGCCAAATAAATAAACTTAAAAAAAAAAAGCAAACCCTTCTTCTCCAGGATTTTACAGCATCTCATAATCTGGGTATCACCTACGGAGATATCCTAAATTTCACACCACTTCCTGCCACCTGTTCGCAGCACTTGGCGACTGGTCTGGCCTCCTCCTTGTATTCACCACCTGCCCCTTCCCCATATCATAGTCATAAATTTGCCTATGCTTCTCCCGAGTCTGGAATGTGCCTTTTTTTCCCTTTCCCTTCCCTTCCTAATACCCATCTTTCAAGTATGAGCTCAAATCCTCACTCTTCCCTGAATCCTTTCCTGCTATGATCTCTAAATCCCAGTGACCTCATTGCTAGGAATTCTTACCATGACCTCAGCTAATGTAAAGCCCTTGGTAGACATATCTATCTGTCTGATAATCCGCCCACCCACCCATCTGCCTATCCATTGTGTGTAACTAGATCATGAGCTGTTTAAATTCACAATTTTGTCTTTTTGAAGCCACACAACACCTAGCACATTAAAGATATTTAAGACTTACTTCTTGATTGAGCTCAAGTGATTGATTAAATAAGTGTTTTAATTGAATGAAGGTGCTATGGACCATTAAGGGCTAAATAAATAAAGATGAAAGGGATGTTAGGGGGAGAAAAGCCCTTTTATTTTTGTATCAGTGAAAGCAGAATCTTTTAAGCATAATTCTTAGGCTGTTGGGTCAGCTGAAGGTCCTAAGATTGGCCAACCCAAATTAAGCCTGAAATAGGTTTCACTAAATGGCGACAGTTTGATATAGGTCTCCAGACTGGGGCCAGAGTGAGATACTGGTCTCAGATCTCAAGTGAGGAATCTGTGCTTCCTAAAAGGGTCTGACATGCAATTTATTGATTTCAGGAGCCTCATCCCAAGGGACAGGGCCCCTTACCAGCTTGGGAAGTTAATTTATTATAGTACGGCTCATTCATACAGCCAGTAAAGCAAGAAAAAGCAATAGGTAGATGCTGCTATTTATTCCAAATTCTATATCCCATAACATTAGATTTGAAACTTAACATTTAACCAGCTTCTAGAAGCTTCCTTTGCTGGATAACAATGGGCTGAACATTTACTAAATTTCACTGAAAGTTTTTTGCTGGGTTTCTGAACCAAATTAAAATAAGCATTTTTAAATTAAATATCCAACAGGGATCACTTAAAACAGAAATACTCAATATAGGTAGCCTCCAAATCACAGTCCCTCCCCCACGGCCCCCATCATTTACACAAGGGTCTGTCTGCCTTCTTGCAGTGGGGCAGGAGGTTCACCCTAACATGCCCATGGGAAGCTGGTGGGAAAAATTTCACAGAAACTACATGGCCTCAGAAAATGAGGAAGAGAAGGAGGTGTGAAGTCCAGGAGGAGCCAGGGAGCCTGACCCGGGGTGGGGGGGGGGGGGGGGTGTGGTGGTGGAATTCCAGGCAAGGCTACCCTGACTAGTGCTGACCAAATGATGACTTCAGGGCCCAAAAGAGCCTGCCTGTAAGGCTTGCATTTCTTTCACTGTCCTTACTATGTTGTGCTACTTGAAATTCCACCATTTAGAGCAATGTCTTGGCAGAGGCTGAAAAGGAAGGGGGAGGCCAGAAAAAGGCATTCACTGGGCTGTTGGAAGGAGGAAGATGGCGACTAACAACGGCAATACTTATGGGGCATGGTTTTACAGTGCATTCTCTTGTTTAACCCCCATCACAGCCCCTGAGACGGTTTTAATACTGTCCCCGTTTTCCAGATGAGGAAACTGAGGTTTAAGAGAAAAGCAATAGCTGGTTATGTGCCCAGGCTGGGATCCAAACCCTAGTCTGATCTGACTGTGTGAAGTGCAACTCTTGCCTGTTGAAATTCCCTAATTTCTTGCTCTGTGCCCTCTTTCTGCAGATTATGGGACTGACACCCCAGGAAGAGGCTCTAGCCTAATATTGTGAATTATATTTTAGCTATATTGTGGTTTATACCTACATTTGTGTGGTCCAGCCCAGGCTTGATTTATAAGATTGTTTTCATAGAAAATTTTGTCACTTGCTACCAAACTGGTGGAATATAATCCCATCCTATTACCATAAATTGTGCACTACCTAGAATTATAATTTAACAAATGCTCACTGTTTCTTCTACTTGGCTTCTAGGCACACAAAAAGTCCACTGTCCTAGCCCAAGGCAGTTCATGTTTAGTTTTGGTTTACAATACTGCTTAAGCGTACCACACTATACATCTACTAGGATAGTATGTGCCGTGAAGGCAGAGACTTTTGTCTATTATATGTACCAGGGATTTCCTAGCACCTAGGACAGTGCCTGGCACCTGTAGGCAGACATTATTTGTTGAACAAATAAATGTTTTTAGATCACAAATTTTATTTTATTTTTTATTTTTTTAATGTTTATTTTTGAGAGAGACAGAGAGAGAGAGAGATACAGCAGGGCAGGGAGGGGCAGAGAGAGAGAGAGAGAGAGAGAGAATCTGAAGCAGGCTCTAGGCTCTGAGCTGTCAGCACAGAGCCCGACATGGTGCTTAAACCCAGGAACTGCGAGATCATGACCTGAGCCGAAGTCAGACGCTCAAGCAACTGAGCCACCCAGGCGCCCCTAGATTGCAAATTTTAAAATCACATGCACTTTCTGCTTTTGCTTGTGAAACACAGAGCTGTCATATACAGCCGAGATCCAGCATACATGACGATTAACGAACCTTTAATAAATTCAGACAACCTTGCGCAACAGGGTTTTAGTCACTAATTGAAGACCTTCCTCCCTAGGTAGCAAAACCAAAAGCTCTGCATCTCAGTGGTTTGGGGAAACTCTGGTCCCAGTGTCTGCAGACTGCCACCCATTGTGGTGGAACTCTGGCACTCTGGACACGCTGCTTTACCCTGAGGACCACAAGGGGTTAACTTTCAGCCCTACAATGCTGACATCTGCTAATTTCACCTTCTTTTTCACCTCCCAGTTTCCTCGAGCCTGCTCTAATCACCCTTTGAAGAAGATACTGACAGAAAACAAAAGAAAAAGATAGCTGAAGGGAAAAGTCTTGGATGCCCCAAAGGGAAAACCACAAGTCCTTGAGTTTAGACAAGTTCGTAGTTGCTACAGGAGGTAGCCACAGCCCGTTTACTTGATAGCCAACCTATAGGCAAGCAAGTGAGCCAACTATGCATTCTATTTGGTGGTTCACCTTGTGATGATGTTAGAAACAGAATTCTGGCCATTTCGTTTACATTGGGAGCAGAACACATAGAACCTCAGGAGTGAGTGCATGCAGTCCAGCCCCCTTTGAACAGAGTGGCTGTTAAGGTGGCACGAAAGTGCCTTTGCTCAATCACTGAGTCACAAGCATTTGAAAATAAGAGGGGCGATTTTCGAATGAAATGAGTGACTTAATGTTTTCTACATAAGCCTTAACCAGTTGCACGGTGTAGAGTGCAAGATATAAATGTCAGCACAGTGACAGGGGCATGCTGACTCTGGTTGAGTGTTCGAAGTCTGCACATTGTCATTATTCTGCCTTCCCTGCACTGACAGCTTGCTACTGAATTGAACATACCTGGAAAGAAGTCAACTTGGCTTACAATGCAGCTCAGTTTCTCTTTGGAATGTTTCCGTTTCAAATGTCCTCTAGGATCTACTGGGTCTTGCCATAGATAAAACAGAATCGGGTGTGTTCTGCTGGTTCAAATGTAAATACGGTAGTAGGAATCTTGTCCAGTGATGACTCAGCATCAGTTTTGGAAAAGGGAAGTAATGTCCCTTCTCCCACCAGTCCTTTGCACACTGCACCCTGCCCTAATCAGTGGGATTATGCTACCTTGCTTGCTTTGTTACTGGTTGTATCTTACATGGGGCACAGGTTTTCTTAGAGTATTATCAAATCATAGGGATTCAACCCTGACTGCACAATAGAGTTACCTGGGAGACATCTAAATCTCCAAATGCCCAAGCCACACCCCAAACCAATTAAGTCAGAATCTCTCACGGTGAGGTCCAGCATCAGTATGCCATTAAAGATCCCCAGGGGATTCCAGTGAGGTGGGGGGGGGGGTGTCTCTCCTCCTGAGTCTTTACCCAGAGGACAGGGCAGGAACATGAAGGCTAAGGGGACAAAAATCTCATAGCCATTGGCGTTTGGGAGTGGAAAGGCCTCCCTTTATGGCATGGTTGTAAACTTCACTGAGGTCTAAAGTAAGTAAGTAACTTGTCCAAAGTCAGAATTAGTTGAAAGCAGAGCCAGCATTAAATAAGCTGAGGTAGACATGATACTAATATGCTAATTAAATTTCCATGAATTAATCAGCTTCATAATCAGGCCCAGTCATATTTCTCCTGAACATCCTGGCTGGAGAACTATTATCTAACACTGTGTTCCTGTTCCTCTGGCCTAGGCTGTTTGAGTGAATGAAAAGCCGCTTACTCAGCTCTCATGGGTACTATTCTGAAGACAATGGCACTAAGGGGCATTTTAAATTTAAGTTTCTGTTGGAGAAACATTTATATACACTAAAGTAGAAATTCATGGTTGAAACCGAAGCCTTTAAAAATAGGTTTATACACGGGCACCTGAGTGGTTCGGTTGGTTAATTATCCGACTCTTGGTTTCAGCTCAGGTCATGGTCTCACAGTTGGTGGGACTGAGCCCAGAGTGGGGCTCTGGGCTGACAATGCAGAGCCTGCTTCGGATTTTCTCTCCCTCTCTCTGCCTCTCCCTCACTTGTGCTCTCTCTCTTTCAAAAATAAATAAGTTTGGGGCGCCTGGGTGGCTCAGTTGGTTAAGCAGCCGACTTCGGCTCAGGTCATGATCTCGTGGTCCGTGAGTTCGAGCCCCGCGTCGGGCTCTGTGCTGACAGCTCAGAGCCTGAAGCCTGTTTCAGATTCTGCATCTCCCTCTCTCTGACCCTTCCCCGTTCATGCTCTGTCTCTCTCTGTCTCAAAAATAAATAAACGTTAAAAAAAATAAAAATAAAACAAAAATAAATAAATTTTAGAAAAAAAATAGGTTTATACAACTAACTGACAGAAACTCTTGGAACAGTTACTTTAATTTCAAGGGATCAACGATGTTCTTTTCCTAACCCCAAGTCACTCCTGAAGTCTTAATTTGCCTTAAAAAATGCACTTTTCCCCTCTTTCCTTGGGACTTCGGGAAGAAGATGCTTTTATTGTTGTAATTAAGCATAAAACGAGCACATCACGTTTCCTGCACTGTTTTTAGCTCAAGGCCACTAGGTTTGGGGGACTCTTTAGCATACAACTGACTTGCCCCGGGGGGCTGCTTCCGTTGTGCACTTGACTTCAGTTTAAGTGCAAAATAGCTAGAGGGAGTAGCCAGGGTGACATCCAGGCTACAGCTCACCATTGCTTTATATCGGGGTTGTGTCAAATTTTCTACTGCTACCTCTGTTACCTACATACTTCCCCAATAACCTCTAACTTGTAATGTATGCACATACCTTGCTTTAAGCAACAGATAAACTTCTGAAGAGCAGAGGGTAAATTATATCAAATCATAGTTGACATGCCCTAATAGAGTGCTATCTAAAACATTTTTGAGGGGGAAATCACAGTTATTTATTTATTTATTTATTTATCTATCTATCTATCTAGTCTTTTCTTAAGAGTTAATATTGTCGCGTGTGCAGTGAACTACAGCTTTTTTCCCCCCTAGTCCTAGCTAGCACTCTTCACCGTTCAGTCTTTCTAGAACCGGAACTTTTCTGAACAGATTTGACACTACCCAGATGCTTGTTCTGGAAATCGAGGCCCTTCTGTGTTTTCTCTGACTCTGGCTTGGCTTTGGAAAAACCTCAGCCTCTTCCCTTGCAAGGGCAGTTTAGGATGGAAATGCAATTGTTTTCAGAATTCGGCACAGCCAGGCACACCCAAACAGATAAAGGGCTTTGGAAGAAAGAAAGAAAAAAAAAAAAAGGGAGTGTGTCTGCAGGATGGGGACGCTGAGAAAAGGGGAAGGCTGTGTTGGTTTCCTATGGTGGTGGTAGTGGTAGCGAAAATATCTGTTCATCGCAACGCTAAACGGACAGCATAAACATTTGATACCCCCTGTGCTGGACGAACCAGCACGCGTCATATAACGACCAGGCGTCGGGGCCTTTGGGCGGCAACCGGCAACCACACCCTGGGAGGGGGCTTCCGCGTGGGCGTGGGAGGCCGTACAGCAGTCCCTGCCAGCTTGGGGTGCGTGCGGGCGGCGGGTGGGGGTGCGTGGGGGACCGCCGGCGGCCCCCCCGCGGGGAGGGAACGGTTCTTACAGTCACTGCTCAGCGCGAAGGGCGCGCGGCGGCGGCCGAGGGAGCGGTCTTCGGCGGGCGCCTCGGGAGGCCTCTTACCGGCGGGCAGCGGGAAGGCGGACGCGGTGTGGAGCAGCACCAGGCAGACAGCCACGACATCCCATAACTTCATCTTAGAGTCCCGTCCGGCGGCGGCACCTGCACGGGCGGGGAAGAGGACCGGCGAGTGCGCGTTAGGCCGGGACGCCCGGGACGCGGCATCCCGGCGGGTCCTGGTGCCCCCCTTCAAACTCGTCACCGCCCTCCTCCCGGACGGCTGCAGCCCAGCGGTTCCTTGGGCATCCCGCGCCCTCCTTCCAAGTCCCGTCTGCGTCCCAGGCGCGGCTGGCTCTCCACATCCAATCTATCTACAACTGCCCTTCTCTTCTGCTACTGGATCCGGGGGTCAGATTTCCCAGCGGGCCGCCGCCCCTGCTCGTACCAACACGACGACAGCACGATACCTGGCCAACACGACGAAACCAGTACTGGCGTCCCCACCTCCCCACTCCCTGGGAACGACGAGGCAGCGGCCACCCTGCATCCTCAGCCCCAGTTAGAGACCGCCCCACCTTCCCGGCAGCTCCCGTAGGTCCAGGGAACCAGCCTTCCACCCAAGCAATCGGCCAGCTTTTCATTTTAGGAATAAAATCAAGGTCCCTCTGCCCGGGGTCCTGATCCTGCTGACAGGGGCAGGCCTGGTGGCCCCACTCACTCCACCCCAGCGCTTCATTACTCACACTTATTTATGGAAGTATTTTGTTGCTGGACAAGAAGTTAGTAGGGACTTGGAGAATTTTGGCCTGAACGGGAATACCTGCGTTATGTTATTTCCCAAAGCATCAACTCAGTTTAAATTATTTCTTCCACCTTTTAAGTTATGAACATTAAACAACGTATGAAAGACCTAGAGGAGCATAAAGTAAGCGCTCAATAAATGCCCCAGCATTGCTGTTAGGTTGCATTTGTCTTGAGAATTTTAATCCTTCGTGGTATACCCTAACACGCTCTATTTTATTTTTGCAGTTTTGCGAGATTCTGGCCCCAAATCCCTTCACCTCCCAGAGGAGTCTCGAGATCCTCGTGCCCCTATCACGGTCACTCCGAGACAATTGTACGCCGCCTCTGACGCTGCGGAGGCGCACGGGCACTCGAAGGCCTAGACCACGAAAGGGTGCGGAGTTGGGGCTCAGTTCTCAGGGACCGGGGTTGCGTTTGGCCTACCAGGCCTCAACAGCCCTAGAAAGGCGGACTGCGCAATCGCAGTTGGGGGCGGGCGAGAAAAAGGCACTGTCAACTCGGGGCTTGCCCCACCCAATCAGGAGGTGGAGGGGACCCAGGCACCTCGGGGTGTGATGTTACCCAGTGTCTTCCCAATGCCAGGGTTCCAGTTTCCAAGGGAATTCTCAAGTGGGAACTACGAGATTCATGCAACTGATTATCCCCTCTCCTCCAAATACGATTCTAAGGAAAATCTCCTTGAACTTCTCCCATGGGAGAGAGCAAGACGGTTTCCAGGTAAAAGCAGAAACTTCGGCCTGACATCTTTCTATACGTTCCCAGGCTTACCCGCCTCCCTTCCAGCAGCCCTACCCCCATCTCCACCCAGAACTCCCGCCCAGATTCCCTTGCAGGCCACCCGGGGAAGCGTTTAATTCGGTCTCCACCTCCCACCGCTGCGGAGACGAATGCATTTTCCATCCCTCGGGAGTCTGTTCGCTAAGCAACTGTGGGGCTCGGGGCGTTTGTAGAGGCTGGGAACTCCAGGCAACCTGTAGCTCCGGGCATCTCATGCCGCACTGGCTGGTTTACAGACCCGGGGGGAAAGGTCTGGGTTCTGGCGCAGCGGCCCAGGCAACACTGCACCCACGCCGTGCAAAATGAGCGCACAGAGAGGAATGGGGGGACGCGAGGCTTCCCGCCCCCTCGCCCGGTGCCAGCTCCAGGATGCGTGCGAAATGGCTGGCGGCCCTGAGGAGCAGGGAGCCGCGGGGTTAATGCGCCATTCCAAATCGAGGTGCCCGCCAGCAGGAAGCGACAGAGGCACCAGATTTCCCTTCCGCATTAAGAGGGTTTTTCCTTTTTTTCCTGCTTGGCCGACGGAGAGCTTTTTAAATTGGACGTGGAGATCCTCAATTATAAGTGTGGAGAAGTTGGCAAAAGAGGAAACAGTGGAGAAGTCCCCGCTTGGCCAGAGGAGGCTCCCGGCTCCCATTCCCGCCCGCGGCCGGGTGCGGCGCAGGCCCGGAAAGCACGCTCCCACCTCCCCCGCGACAGGGAGGCGCATTCTTCCCTCGGAGCATCGCCGGGGCCGGCTCTACTCGGAGCGGCTCTTTAGTTCCCGGTATCTGCTGGGCGAAGGAAGAGGCGGGGGGTTGGGGCCTCAGCACACACAGCGATCTACTGGGACGCTTTTCTCAGAGCCCATCTGGGCCCCCCCACTCCCCCCCCCTCCCCCCCCCCCCCGCCCCTTCCCTGTTTGTCCCCTAACCGCTTTCTCAAAGCACAGCTGCGGGACGTGTTTCCGCCTGCAACCAGCCGCCTTTGCTATGCGCGCGAATTGCTTAACGCGCTGCCTGCCACGTGCGGTAACCACGCTTTCCTCCCGAAGTCGGCTCCACCAGGTGCCCCCGCACCCATTTTTGTACCCCACAGGACGCCTCCCCTCCGCGCCCCGGACCATCGCGGCCCGCAGGGAAAGGGCGCGTCGCGGGCGCCCGCACCGGTGGTCCCCAGGCCCGCGGCGGAAAGGGCGCCCCGGAGAGCCGCAGTGCCGGCAAAAGCCGCGGCTCACGGTGGGGCGCTTCTGGGTTCCCAGCACCAGGGGGCACCAGAAACCGTCCGAGTCCTGTAGTGCCCACGCGAAAGAGGCTAGGTCGTCGTCTTTTTAAGTATAAAACCGGTGAACAAGCACCTCCCTCCCTCATTCCCCCTAATACCAAATTACTCCCGAAAATTCCGGATGTGTTCACCAGTGTGCCTGCTCTTCAGGCTCCGACCCTTCATCCTCTCCCCAGTTTTCCCCTTCCCACCTCACCTGAGCTGGTGTCTCAGTAACCTTTTAGAATTCCCCCTCCCCCAATTCCCCGCATCCTCGTGATAGCTTCCCCCGGGGCGAGTGCCTCCGCCGCCCGTGCCCCCGGGCCTTCCTCTGTCTGGCAGGCTGGGAGGTTTGTTTGGGCATTCATTGCCTTCAAGGTCCAGGGCTCCGGGAGAGAAAAGGGAGGCGGGGTGGTGGGGGGCGTGCTGTAACTCCGAGTTTTCTTTTTGGGGTAGGGACACAAGTTGCTGAAAGATGTATTGCTTTTCTTAAGTGTGCCTCGTGTCCTAGCCTGACGGAGAACTTATTTCCCCCTAACTGTTGGGCCCAAGACCAGGGGAAAGAAAAAGGAGGGACGTTTTCTGCGTGCAGTCTGGGGAGAGGTCTCTCTGTAAGGGGCCCGAGGCCATATTCCGGGGGTAGGGGGGACGGCCGAAACCCTTTCGGCAGTGGGCTGGGACGCTGCGGGCTCCCTGGGCATCTGACACTTGTTGAAAAGGCGACCCTGTCCCAAACCCCGCCAAACCGAAGGTGTGGCTAAACAGGGCGCTAGAGTTGGTCCGGGCCGGGCGGAAGCCCAGCGGCTCCTACTTTGAGGTGGAGGAAGGAAGAGGTGCGTGCGTGAAGTTGGAAGCTGCATTTCTTTCTCGGAATACTTTAAATGTACAAAGTACTGTGGAGTACGCTCGAGTACACCGGCGGCAGGGGCCGGAAGAGTTGTGTTTGTCCCCGCCAATGAGCAAAAATGTTGGGAGCAATGGGTTGGGCAGCACCCCCCTCCCCACCCGGGCGCGCGCGTCGGCTCTGCGGGCGGGTTTGCCACAGCCAAAACTAGGGAGGCGCCAGGAGGCTGGGGGTTCCGGTAAAAGGCCACACCACTCCCCGATGAGGGTTCGTTTTCACCGGGTGGGTCTGGTAAACCAAGCCACGGCTCAATCAGCCCAGAGGTGCAAGGTAATGGTGGAGGGTGTTATTGGGGAGGTGGCACAGTACAGGAAAAAAAGGTCACTAAAATAACTTCGATGGCCTGGCGGAGACATTGAAGAGTTTCAAGAAACTGTTGGAGGCGGAGACTCAAGTCCTGGACTGTCCAGGCAACCCCTCTCCTAACGTCGACGGGCATGGTTAGTTGGGGTTGCGGGGATTATCAAAGTGCAAGCAATCGGGTTCAGAAAAGGGCGAGGAATGTAGCTTTGCAAGACAGCGCCCTGGAAGAGGCTAGCCCGCTATTTTTACGTTCTCAGCACCTTTGCAGCAGTCCCTTCCACGGTGTGCGCCTTCCCTCGGAACAGACCCAAATAAGCTCAATAGTAAGTTATACTCCAGACTATGGTATCTCTGCAGCTGCACGTCCAGAGAGGACACTTTGTGGTCGCGGTGGGTTCAAAGATGACCCCAAACCCGCACCGTCCTGGGACTTGACAGAAGAGCGCCCCACCGAGTCGGGGAGGGAAACTGACCCTCTCGGGCATTCCGGGGGTCCACAGGCATCGGGCACCAGCGCTCTTTGCCCACGTGGAAAGGCAACGGCATCTCTGCAAGGCCAGCCCCTCTCCTGTTCAACTTCTCTCTCTCCTCTATCCTCCCGGCGCCTCGGTTCCATATAGTCTTTCCTCTTTCCAATGTTACCGCCTGCTCTGGGGTCCGGCCGCGCCCCCTCTGTCTTCCGCGCCCTGCAGGCCGCCGCGCCCTCCGGCGACTCAGGCGCCACCCGCCCCTTGCACCCCCGGCCCGCTCCCCCACTCACCTCGGATCCGGTCTCCGCAGACCCCCAGTTGGACATTAACTCCAGGAGCCCCGAGTCCCAGCCAGGAGCCCCATCCGGGCCAAGGGCAGGAGCACAGAGCCCCGCCCAACAGGTCAGGGGCACGAGTTCGAAATCCTGGGGCAGCGAGGGCGCGCTGGAGGCGGCAGCCAAGGCTCCCGCCGCCGCCGCCTCGAGAAGGGCGAGGGATGCCGACAGCTCCTCCGCCGATGCCCTGCACCCCCAGAAACCGAGGTCCGAGCAGCCGCCGCTGCCTTGGGTGGGTGGGGGGGGTGACACGGCTGCGCGCGCCGCGCTCTTGGCCGGGGCTGCGCGGGCCCGGGGCGCGGCGGGCGGCTCAGCGGCGGCGGCAGCGCTCTGCGCTTTCTCGGGGCGCAGCGCTTGGTAGCACGAGATGGGCCGGGCTGATGCTGCCGCCGGAGCTGAGGTCTGGCCTGGAAATCCGAACGAGACACCACGTCAACCGGCGCGGGGAGTCCCGTGAAGACATGAGGGCGCCAGGAGCGCAGGCTGGTCCTTGAGAACCCCGGGCCGGGGGGCCGGGTGGGGGAGGGGAGGCGCGGGGCCCCGGGAGGGGAGGGGTGGGGAGGCGGTTGTGAGGGAGCGAAAGGAGAGCAGCGAGGCGGCGCCCGAGCTCCCGAGGAGAGGGCTCGGGGTGCGAGTGGGTGACGCGAGGCGCTCCTCCCCGGGGTGCAGGGAGAGCGCGCTCAGCGCGTGGAGACGCTGCCGGGCTCGCGTCTCCTCCTTGCCGGGTAGATCCGGAGGAATGCGGAGCTCCGAGCAGTCCAACCGAAGGGGGCAATCTGAACTTGACCGCGGCGCCCGCGCCGGGCTATGCCCCCGCGCCCCGCGCTGTGAGGGAGAGCGCTCCGTTGGGTGGAGGGCTACACTGGGCTTTCCTCGCGCCTGTCGAAGGCTTTCCTTTCTTCCCGGGGATCTAGCCCTCTCGCTTTTCTGCGAGGCAGAAGGCAGCGGGGACGAGAGGAGCTGCTTGCTGGAGTCCTCCTAGCACTATGAAGGAGTGTGGAGAGATGTGGAGCGGCCCAGTGAGGGAGGCAGAGTGTTTGCCAGGGGACGCTGAGAGTGGGGATGAATTTATAAGGCTCTCACTCTGTGACGTGCCCTCCAGTGGCTTTTCTGATTCGCTTTCTGACCTAAACACACATTAGTTTAGTCCCCATGCTAGGGCCAACACGGTCTCCAAATACCTGCTGGCTGAAGTCAGAGGCTTTGCATATCATGTATTACATGGCAGGCAACGAAGAAGGCTTCTGAGGCTGGCCGGCTCCTCAGTCCTAGGCTCCATTTTCATGCTGTTGTAATAGAATACCAGACGTGGGGTAGGCACATACATTCAAAATCCCAATTCCACAGGGGTAAGATCATTTTATCAGGAACAGGTCAAGGGAGGTTGGGCTAAACCTGCTTTTATCCAGATTTTCGAAAATGCAGATGGGTAACCAAAGCGAGCACTCCCTTGGGTGCTGGGTTTCCAGTGAGAGCAGGGACCCAGCTCCCATTCCCGATTTCTGTGACACCTTTGAGGCATTCCTTTTGTTGGTTAGCTTACCACCAGAAGCAGCCGGAGCCTTCTTTTGTAGAGGACATGAAGAGGGCAAGTCCTTACACACACCCTGCCCATGACTCTCCCCATAAATTCACACAGTGCATGAAATTAGCTCTGCCTTTAAAATAATGTACTAAATAAGGTACGTCTTTGCTATGCAGAGCCTGCTTTCCGGAAGCCATTGGACCCGAATTCAGTGGGACCTCTTTTATTTTATTAGCTGGGGCCAGGGAAAGGGTAAACAGGCTCAGTTTACATCCATGTATCTCTAATTGTGTGACTCATCCGGTTGTTGGGGAGTATGTGTTCTTCAAGTAGCGAATACAGACAATAGACAAGGGGAATGTGTGGCAATGTGGGGAGAAGATCATGTATTATTAAACTTCTTAAAAGTCAAAGATCAGCTGCTTTGGAGGTTTGTCAGTGAAGCTGGTGTGGGAGGAAAATTGTTCTTACTAATGTTACTGTGATTTAAGATGAAGCGGAGTGAAAATCAAGTCCTCCAAACATACCTTAGCTGAAGTTTGGATGCTCACCGTAGTTCTGCAGAATGTGACATTTCCTTCTTTGATAGGTTTATGGTAGAAATGTGCATGGGCTTGGGAATGGGAGGTCAGAATAAGCTTAATAAGATGTGTCGTAGCTTAGCATTGTTTTTGGAATTTGAAGGCGACCCTAGTCAGTGTTCCTACCATGAACGATTTCTTCATTTTCAGAAGGTTTTTCACTGGGGATGATCATGCTGTCCAGGCACCTGCAATGATTTAGCATTTGTTATGTGCTAGACCCTGGGAATGTGCTGGCTGGGCTTTTTGGGGTTACAGAGAACAGATAGCACTGAGTTTACCCTAAGTAATGGGAGTTTGCTGTGGAAGGAAGGCTGACCGGAATCTCCACCACTCAGCCACGTGTCTCCGAAAAGCCTTCCGGAAAGGCCACCCAGCCAGGCCTCACGAAAACTGGATTGAAGTTCAGGAACTGGAAGGTCATTCAGGATACGGCTCTGTGACTGGGTTATCTCGCTGCCCCCTGAGCAGCAGGCATCTGCGATCCCTACCAGCAGGCTTAGCCGCCAAGGTGATTCAGTTCCTCTCTCTCTCTGTTTTTCTTTAGTTGTCTCTTGGCTTCTGATCCTGCGACCAACTGCTCAGCTTTCTGTTGATCTCACGTTTTAACTCCTTTAGTGAAAGAATCTAATTGGCCTCACCGGGCACTAACCACGTGCTAGAGTTGGACTCAGCATTTGTATCAGGCCTCCTTTGGGTTGCTGGACACCCTGCAGATCACCAGACCTCGGTCAGGTGCTTATTCCCGGGCTAGTTACCTATGTCCAAGTTGTTGGGGTCACATGGTACTGAGCCTGGCCACCTTTGCTTTAGAAACTTCCTGGGGTTCCTCCTTGCCTTCTTTCCACTGGACCTGTGCCTGCAGAAGGAATTGTGTTAACAGTAGGCTCTTGGAATTTAACAAACCTCTGTCTACTACGAGACTCAAAATGAGTAAGATACAACTCCTGGGTCTCCTTCCGCTTAACATCTGTAAGGAGAGGAAGCACACCAGCACACAAGCAGTCGCAGCATAGAGTGCTAAATGCTCAAATAGAGGTGTATGAGGTGCTTGTGTCTGATCTTCTCACTGCCAGTCAAACCCTGGGGAGATTATGAAAACATGCCTGTGCCTTGGGCCTATTCTCGGGCAATTAAATGAGACTTTCTTGGGGGCAGTGGAGCCCAGAGGTCAGTAATTTGTAACATGTACCCTAGTTGTTCTAAGCACAGCTGGGGTTGAAGTATCAATTAGCTTTATTTTTTTTTTCAACGATTATAATCATTTTATGATTCTTTCTCAGAACAAAACTGGGAGACTTACCTAGTTTGATAGCCCTAGAAACTTCCAGGACTAAGACACTTCTAAAATATTAAATTCCTTTTGGAATACTACTAAGTATCTGGCAACTGTAGTATAAAGGAAAATATAAAATTGAATCCAGAGTTAAAGTAAATACTTCTAGTTTTGAAGAAACATTTATTTGCATGATCACAACATTCAGATGACTGCAGAAAAGAGAAGGTCGAAAATTGTCAAAATCTTCTTACTAAGCTCAATATTTAAATGTACCATAATTGGTATTGACAAAAATCTCCTCAGACTCCGATCTTTACAATGAAAAACAAAGTTCTTCCATGAAGCAAGCATTTGATGTCTCAGGGACAAGAAGATGGATGGCCTGATGTCACAATCTCAAAGCCACCAAATGCTGAAAGTAGGGACCCCTCCCTGGCTCATGGCTCCATCTTCTCCTTTTCTGAGGAACCAACAAAAGTTTGATTTGAAACTGTTCCTTAACAAAACCCAGAAAAGAACAATCTGCAGCCCCATTTTTGCTCTGAGTAGGTAGATTGTTCCCTCATAAAGTAACAACACACTATTAAAAATCCTTCCATTGGCCCTAGATCTCAGCATTTCATCTGGAAAACCCTGTCCAAGAATCAGAAAGAGAGAAGCAAGATTTGTTCAAGCATCTCATCTTCTGTTTGAGAAGAAAGGTTCAAAACGCTACTCATTTCCCATTTCATCCTGAACATGTTCGTTGGAATTTATTGTAGGTCTCTAACTGGAAGATGTTTAAATGATGGGTGCTCTCTGTGCTCGAGGATCTTCTAGCCCCAGGGAAGAGAAAGCACAAACATAAGATGACAAAAAGTAATATAGGATATCATGAGGCTGTGGGCCACGACTATTACCATATTTGGAACTCAAACTAGGCCTTTCTTGGGGAAAGTAAGTGGGGGGGGGGTGAGGGGAGCATTCCAGGCTAGGTGGAAGGGGTCTCTGGAGACTCAGCGCTTAACACTCAGCCCACAGGGGCGGTAGGAGCAGCGGGTCAGCCTTTGGCCATTCACAGATCCTCCTCAGGGAGCTCCCAGTGGGGCTTTGCAGCTGCTTTGCCTATAAGGGCCAGGACCCGGGTCCCAGGACTCCCTCATAACATGGGTCATGACGGCTGAAACAGAATCCATCACTTGAGCAGGGCAATTTCCTTTTCAAAGTCACCACTTTATTGGGGAGGGATTTGTTTCATGCTTGCTTGCTCTTTAGCAGTCACTTTCACCGATGATACTATTACTCATACAGAAAAGATAAATTTGCTATCCTTCAGACCACTTATAAAAAGAGAAAAGAAAAAAAAGAAAAAGGGGAAAAATGGGCTATAATGGCCTCTTTGCAAAGTAGTAGGAAAAGACAAATTTTGGGGGGTAAATTGTTTCTCATAAGAAATCAGTTCTGACATTGACATGGTACATTTATCAATGATTTCCAAGAGTTTCTTTTATAAGGATCAGATTGTCTAATTATCCACTAATTTTGTTTGTGGTTCTTGAGATTACTTGACGAGACTCCTCTTTTCCAGAAATAAAACTTCACTCAGGTAAGAGGGTTATGGCAGACTTTGCCGCTATGCAGAGGGTCTCATGGCTTAGATCTGGGATGGGCAAACTTTTTCTGTAAAGGGCAAGCATTTTCTGTAAAGATAGTAACTAGTTTTGGCTTTGTAGGCCAAAATACTGTTTCTGTTGCCATCACTCAACTCTACCCTTATATTACAAAAGCAGCCACTGATAATATGTAAATGAACGTGCAGAGCTGTGTTCCCATAAAACTTTTTATAGACACTGAAATTTGAATTTTATATAATTTTCACCTGTCACGAAATACTATTCTTTTGATTTTTCCCTCAACCATTTAAGAATGTAAAAGTCATTCTTAGCTCATAGAACATCCAGAAGCAGGCAGTGGGCAGGATTTCACCTGAGGGCTATAGTTTGCTGGCTCCAGCTTTGGCTGAAGTTGTAACTTGGGAGATATATCAGCTCTAGAGGTATGAAATACCAAAGATGAAAAGGGACCTGAGGCTTCTAGTCCAGTCTCCTCATTTTACCAGAAAATTGAGGCAGAGAGTAGTTCAGTGACTCATCCAAGACCACTCTTTGAGTGAGTGACATACCCCTACCCTCTGAGAAAACGTGGGATAAAGTTATTTCACTGGTATGTGTGTGTGGTCATGGGCATGCATGGTGGCAGCACAGGAGGGCACATGGGAGTATGTTGTGTCACTGTTCTTTCAAATTATGATTTAGTATATTTCACTGAGGCGAGAAATGAGTCAACATATGGAGAAATCAGTTGGAATCTTTATTGGTAGCAGAGGTTGATGTCAGGCTGAATGGAAACAGAACTTTGAAAAGAGGTCGATTGTTGCCTTTTAGAGCACAGCAGAGCTCCCGGGCAGAGCAGAACCCTAACTAGGTTTTCTCCCCCCTCCTTAAAAAACCATTTTATTCCTGATTAGCTTTCAGACAGCGGCTACCCAGGATCTCATCACAGAGGCACAGAGATATATTGTGTGTGCTTGCGCGTAAGAGAGAGAGAGAGAGAGAGAGAGAGAGAGAGAGAGAGAGAGAGATTTGAGTGGGGAATCGAGATACCTGTATCCGAATTCTTTTGTAAGCCACCTAGTCCCTGCTGCCCTCCTAAAGAATGAAAAACACGGGTGATAGTTAAAGATACTGCCATAGAAGATAGTTGACTTTGGGACAAAAACTCCATATTTGGACCTTCAAGCCAAAATATTCCAAGGGCATATTTGCCATGTATGAATTGCATAATACAGACTTCAATGTAGATTGAATTCAGTCCTTCCTCTTACCTAAAATAGATGAGCTGTTTGACCACTTCCGACTCTGGCAACAAAGCAATATGACAGCCTCTCTTCTCTACCATTATTGGCTCCCATATTTTCGCAGTGTGAGAAAATGAATGAACTAACTAATGAATCCTTATCAGTATGGGTTTATGAGACGCAAGTAGTAACTGTAAGCGTGAATTTTGTGGTCTTTAGACGTTTCAGGCGACCACCCAAATATCCCTCATGAGTCAGTAGCAGAGCCGAGACCAGGATAAAGCAGCTGGGCCTTCTCATTTTGCGGGGCAGGTGCCACGCTAGTCCCCACCCCTGATTAGCAGAAATGTCCAGGTGAGGGCCCCAAATCCTGAAGCCAGGAATAAGGAGGAAGTTATGCCAATGATTAGGCAATTCAAGTTGGACCTCTGCCCCAGACAAGCTGTGGGAAACTTCTAGCATCCTTAGCTTTGCCTAATTTTCTCTTCTTACTCCTCTCTCACTGGACAGTGTGTGAAGAGATGAGATAATAAACCAGATATTCTGAGTTCATAAATTACTCCCTGGGAATAATTTATGTTGCATGTATACTTTCTGGCC
Organism: Panthera uncia; assembly: GCF_023721935.1. Taxonomy (NCBI): domain Eukaryota; kingdom Metazoa; phylum Chordata; class Mammalia; order Carnivora; family Felidae; genus Panthera; species Panthera uncia. The sequence continues at coordinate 122,769,494 of NW_026057577.1, read as the reverse complement.
ACTGGGGTGCTATTTGGTAAATTACTGCCCTCCTGCAGTGCTCTAAGTGACCTGAAAGAGTTAATGCCTCCCTCCAAGTAATTCACTTACTCCTGGGGCATAATTTACACTCCAAGAGGATCTGGCCTGCCTGCTGTATGTGGGGCCGAGGCGCTTGGAGTTCTTTGAGAGAAAGTCAGCTCTAGAAATGTAAAGAATTAATATTACAAAAAAGCACATTTGCAGACCATTCTTTACGGGACCCATCATGCAGCTTCCCAGAACAATCCTGTAAGGTAGGCCATTGTTATCCTTTCCAGAGTTATTCTCTAGCCAATGAAAGATCAGTCCATAATATGCCCAACACGAGGTGAGGGAATAGCATATTTGTAGAATGACTTCACTATTTGAAAAATAATGGGTGAAAGTTTGGGAAGTGCATTTTAGAAAGAAAAAACAAAAGGTGAAAAGTAAGGTAGGTAAATGTAATAAAATATCTGCTTTACAATGTTGAATACTAGGAATATGACCTAAATATAGTGGGTTAATTTTTTATACAAACACAGGAGCACTTGTGTATTAGAATGTGTCATCTGTTTTAAAATGGCCACCCAAGGAGACTATCCATGTATCCTAATACGCAGCTGTTGCTCAAAAACACCTTTCTGACACATAAATATATTTCTTCATTCATCCAACAAATAGTTGTGAAGACACCTTGCTTCGTAAGGACTTGTGTTGGCAGTTGTCAAAGGACATGAAAAGACATGAGACGGCACCCCCATATTTGGTGGTGGTAGTTTTCTGGATTTTGAAGATGGGTTTAATTTTGGGCAAAGACCAAGCCATCTGAAATAAATTCTAGTGAAAGAGGTGGGTTAAAACCAAGAGAAGGCTGCTTCTCGTATGGCTTGGGAGTAAATTGCAGGGAGGGCCTCAATTCTTCATCTTCATTTTCTGTACCCAAGCCCTTTGTCATGTGACTTTGCAAATGCTCTTAGTAACAAGGTGGTATCCACTTCCACATCCCTTGAATCTGAACTGGCATTGTGACTCGTTTTGGCCGGCAAAATGCAATGGTAGTAAGCATTTGCTACTTTTGAGCTTAGGACCCCAAAGGCTGACATGTTCCCACTTACTATTTTTTTTTTAATTTTTAAGTTTTATCTTTATTTATTCTTGAGAAGGGGGAGGGGCAGAGAGAGAGGATGAGTGAGAGAGAGAGAGAGAGAGAGAGAGAATCCCAAGCAGGCTCCATCCACACTGTCAGCACAGAGCCCGATGCAGGGCTTGAACTCACAAACCATGAGATCACGGCCTGAGCTGAAATCAAGAGTCAGACGCGTAACTGACTGAGCCACCCAGGCGCCCTCCCCAACGACTGACTCTTTTAGACTCTGCCATTACCATGAGAACATGCTTGGGCTAGCCTGAGGAAGGGTGAGAGACTGGTGGTCCAGGTAGTTTCGCTCCATTCATCACAGCCAAGGTCAGCTCAGATCTGTTGAGAGTTAGCTCACACCTCCACCCCTAGATGTGTAAGTGAGCTTAGTACAGATCAGCAGAGCCGCCTCACTGACCACCCCTGATAGATGAGCCATAAATGCTTCTTGTTTTATGCTACTGGGATTTTGTGGTTGTTACACAGCATTGTCATGGCCATCGATGACTGATACAGCTTGAAAACTGATTCCAAAAGAGGAACTCCATAACAGCATTTCTGGAAAAAGTGAATGGTATCTCCAGGTGACTGCTAGGAGGTGGTAAGATACATTTGGGGATGTCTGTGTTTGTTTACCGGGCATCCTTCCTCTGTTCCCACTGCACCTGGTACTATATGCGATTGCTTGTATGCATAGCGTGCTTTGTTAGACCAAATGTTCTGCAGGGGCAGGAATCACATCTTTTGTTTTTGCATCCTTAATACCTAGCACATAAATGACATTAAATGATGGAAAGTGGAGAATTTCATTAGAAGTCATAACTTGCATTGTATGTTTTTAATAACTTTGGTCTATTTACAAGATATGTTTGGTATGTAATATGCAATCTTAAAAATTAATTAATGCAGTTACTTGACTAGATTATACATGCCCACGTTATACCTTTCAAAAGGTGCGAAGGTAATTTCAGTGATAAGCGATTCTCACATGCCATCTTCAAGCCATCCATTCCCCTGGTAACACAATTACCGAATTCATATCAGTTCTTCCAGAGAACGTGCAATGCGCAATTATTAAAATACAGCTTTTGTCTAGGAAAGAAAGAGAATTTTCAACCATCATATTTTAAAAGCCTGCACATTTTACAATCCCCTTTCTTTTGACTGGTTGGGCCTACTGTTACAGCCCTTAGGTTCTTTTCTAGAATGTTGGGAGAGCTATTTCCCCCTGGGTTTGTTCCTTTTTAATTCAGCAACTTTCCTTCAGCCTTAAGGTTTGAACGCTGCTGGAATTAACGCAGCTGTTTGTGTTTACTTCTTAGCTTGTGTACTTCTTCTATCACATGTCAGCCCAGCTCCAGGAGCCTGGTAATTACCATGGAACCAGGCAGCTGGGGGAGCAGATAAACTCAAAACATGGAGTTCTCTGTCTGGGTGACAGGGAGCCAGGAGTTCTAAAGCCCTATAAAGAACCTTTTGTCATAGAGAACCCATGCCTCCATTTGATATGATAGTGGGATGGGTATAATTTTAACAAAAATTCTTAAAGGAATCTTTAGAGACTAGCATGTTGCATCTGCTTTAGAACAATGCAAAACCATGTTGGCATAACCATGTTGGCTGCAATAAAGCTGGCATTGTGTCTTTCAAGGCATGTTTTGGGGGTTCTATGAAGTGGTTTAAAACAAAGCCGCAAAAATAAAAAAAAAATTATTTTCAGATGAATTTCAGTAGACTGCCGATTCCTAGCATTTATGTGCTAAAAATGCATACTTTTAAGAAATTTCTTAACAATTAAGTGGTTTAAAAATATTCTCTCCTCCCCAAGTATTCTTCCCCATAATTTATAGAATTTCAGGTTGAACTAATTTTAACAAGTACAAAACATATACTAGGTACCATATTCTACGTTTGTATGTGTACTTTCTCATCCAGTAAAATAGAATGTTCATTAAATATTATGTTACAATGATCAAAACAAAAAAATTAAGTGAAATGATGTATTTGTTTTATATCTGCTTTTTCTGGCTCCTATAATCTTGGTTTGCATAATATGGTTGCCAATAATCTCTCTGTAGAGGAAGTCTTTTGTATGTTTTACACCAGATTTTGCATGATTCATTTACATTCATGTGATGGCCACTCTCAGAGAGAAAAAACTGCTGCAGTGTGGCATGCCTGGGATGTTAGTTTTTTCTTTATGATGGAGGGGCTGTTTCATCAAAACATTGTTTCAAACAGATGTGTTCTGGTGTTTACTGAGGGGAGAATTTAAGCCAGACTGATTAATTAGCAGTTAGTCAAGACGTTGCCCTGCTCCTATCTGGGTAGTCTGGGGATTATGAGGCTGTCAGTAGGTTATACTCAGATGATGAAAAAAATGACAAACAGCAAACAAAACCTCAGATCACTATGCTAGTGTGTAAAATATGGTGTCCTGACCACCCTATGTGGTTTTTATTGGGACATGAGTTTTCTTGAGTCGGCTTGATAGGGCTAGCATGGGAGGTCGGCATACTTTTTCTGTAAAAGGGCCAGGTAGTAAATATTTTAGGCTTTGTGGGCCATATAGCCCGTCACAACGGTGCAGCTCTGCAATTGTAGCATTAAAACAGTCATAGACAGCATGGAAACGAATGGGCTGTGTTTCAATAAAACTTTACTGGGGACATGAAAATGTGAATTTCACATAATTTTCCCGTGTCAGGAAATATTACTGCTGTTCTCCCAGTTTTTCCCCCAGCCATTTAAAAATGCAAAAAAAAAAACAAACAAAAAAACAACCCTCTTTATTTGCTGGCCATATATCTGGCCCATGGACCATAGTTTGCTATCCCTTGGACTAAGGCAGAGTCTAGAATCAGTTTTAGTCCTGTTTCTTTTTTCTTGTTTTCTTTTTCTTTTCTTTACATTCCTTTTCTTTTTTCTTTTCTTTTCTTTTCTTTTCCTTTCTTTCTTTTTTAATTTAATTTAATTTAATTTAATTTAATTTAATTTTAGCATATAGTGCAACAAGGATTTCAGGGGTAGATTCCTTAGTGCCCCTTACCCATTTAGCCCATCCCCCCTTCCACAACCCCTCCAGTAACTCTCTGTTTGTTCTCCATACTTAAGAGTCTTATGTTTTGTCCCCCTCCCTGTTTTTATATTATTTTTGCTTCCCTTCCCTTGTGTTCATCTGTTCTGTGTCTTAAAGTCCTCATATGAATGAAGTCGTATGTTATTTGTCTTTCTCTGACTGACTAATTTCGCTTAGTATCCACTCTAGTTCTACCCACGTAGTTGCAAATGGCAAGATTTCACTCTTGTTGATTGCCGAGTAATACTCCATTGTATATATACCACATCTTCTTTATCCATTCCTCCATCGATGGACATTTGGGCTCTTTCCATACTTTGGCTATTGCAGATAGTGCTGCTATAAACATTGGGGTGCGTGTGCCCCTTTGAAACAGCACACCTGTATCCCTTGGATAAATACCTCATAGTGCAATTGCTGGGTCGTAGGGTATTCTATTTTTAATTTTTCAAGGAACCTCCATACTATTTTCCATCTTTCTTTCTTTCTTTGCAGAAGACTAATTCTTTCTAAATCTTCATTTCTATATTTCTAAAATGAGAGGTAATAGCAGTTCCCCTATCTCTTCCCCAACTCACTCCATGGGTTTTTGTGATGGCCATTCAAATTGAGAACAAGGATCTAGGATCTTCTGACTCCCCCATTCAGTGTGAGGGGCTTTGGAGTCTGACTTCCTAAACTCAATCTCAGGACTGTTGGCAGGAATAAATGAGGTAATGGATGTGACAGCTTTTGAAGAATGTGAAGTGACATGCTGATGTAAGACATTCACTCCATTATTATCTGTATCAAGAATGCATTTGGTTGCAAGTAGCTGAGAACTGAAGTAACAATGGCTTAAACCATAAAGAAATTTAATGTTCCTTTACCTGAATGTACAAGGTCCCAGGATTTGTGCTGTGGCTCCATGATATCATTCAAGACCTGATGTTTGCTGTCTACATTCTGCTGGTATCCATGTATTGGTGATACCTCCTTTCACAGTGCAAGACGGATGTCACAACCCCAAAAGTCTTGTCCTCACATGGCAGTGTCCCAAATAAAAATCCAGAGGGAGGAATGGGGAGACAAGGGCTTTTCCTCGTAGCCCTCTCTCATTTTATCAAGGGGGAAAGTTTCTCCTAGCACTTCCCTCAGCAGCCTTCTCTTCACATCTCATTGAGCAGAACTGGTTCACGTGGCCATCCTAGCCACATCACTGGCAAAGGGGAAGAGGATTGATGTTCCTGTTGTATAAACCACGAGTCAGCTTTGGCTATTGGATACGATGCCGCCTGAACAGTGAGGATTCTGCTAGCAAAGAAGATGAGAGAGCAACTACTGGAGCCTGCCACATTATTTCCCTTTCCTCTTACAAGTGTGTGGCTGACATCAGGTTGGGGAATAGCTGATGAGCTAATTCCCTAAGAACAATCTGAGATGAATCCCCCAGGTGCCATGCCAGCTGTCCAGTACAATGGCACCAAGACCACTGTAGTTAGCTGGCAGGGTCAGGCTATGAGTTGAGACTGCATGAGGGCAGAATCTCCACATCAACCTGCAGAAAGGGGAGGAACCTGATGGTCATCTCTATATGGCTTCTGGAACATACTAGGGAGGACCTGTTCAGTGCCCGTATATTATTCTATATTATGATAAAATGCTCCATAGTCATGTTTCTGAGGAATCTTTTAAATGTAAAATCTGGTACTGGAGGCCCCTTTGTAGGTGTATCTCATTTTCAGGAAGCTCAGATTAAAAATCTGGGCCACGGGGCACCCGGGTGGCTCAGTTGGTTAATCGTCTGACTCCTGATTTCAGCTCAGGTCACGATCTCACGGTTCATGGGTTCAAGCCCTGCCTGGGATTCTCTGTCTCCCTCTCTCTCTGCCCCTCTCCCCTCAAAACAAACAAACAAACAAACAAATGTTAAAAAAAATCTGGGGTCACAAAACACAATTAGGGGTTAAATATTTTCAAGTTTAAAATATTTTTCATCCTCTGGAAGAAAATATTTTGGTGTACTTCAAATGATTTCACTGACGAAAATATGACTTCCACATAATTTATATATGTGTATTTCTATACACACACACATGCACACATATACCTGTTGCATTGATTAAGCTAGGTAGACCTATAAATTGATTAATTGGTTAATTGAAAAAGCATGACTAAAATAACCCTTTAGAATAAAATGTACACTAATGTAAACTAAATTAAACATCTCAGGGTTTGGGGGTACCAGAGCAAATGACATTTTCCAAGGAATTAAAAATAGCTCCTCCAAAAAGAAAGCCTTACCCAAGTAATGCACTCTGTTCATAGAGGTCAAATCTCATTACAATGCAGATTCCTACATTATGTGGGAGGTTGAACAAAAGGTCCCTCAAAACTGAGTAGCGTTTAACCTTGATTTTTCCTTTTCCTAAATACTGCAATTCTAGGATTACAGTAGAAATGTCTTCATAATCCAGTTCCAAGCTCATAGCCCGCTATCCACACATTCACCTCTCCATTCATCTGTTTGTTCATATATGTGTGTATGTATGTATTTGGGTATATATACACATTGTTCCTGCCCTCATGGAACTTAAAGCCTTGATGAGGAGATCAACATGAAACATCTGATTCTATGATGAATGAATAACTACACACAGATCATCAGTGCTCTGAAGAAGGGAACACCGCACTGTGAAAGGAAAATGAAGGAACCTGCCCCCCTTGACTGGGGGATCAGGGGAGGTTTCTTTGAGGAAGCAATGTTTGATCTGATAACCAGCATGTGACTAGGAATTAATTAGGAGAAAGGTGTAGAGTGGGATGGAAAGAGCATTCCTAACAGAGATACTGTATGTGTTCACCTGTCCATCCACCCATCTGTCCATCTGTCTGTCCATCCATCCATCCATCCATCCATCCTGTTTTATGACAGTACAGTACCAAGTGATCATGGAGATGCAAACAAGAAGAAGCTCTCTCTGTTTTCTGAGTCTGTAAGTCCATTTAGGGAGACCGGAGAAGTATGTTTAAAAAAATCCTCAGAAAATGTTAGGTTATTTTAAGAAACAATAGATGTGAGGCAATTTTAGCACTTATTCTTGCTCTTATTGGAATGGGATTTGTCTGAATGAACACCCAAAGGCCCCCCTCCTGGGTATCGACCCCACTCTGCTTTTTTCTCTCGTGGAGAAGGTGTAGAGGATAAGACCCACTGCCAGAAGCCTAACTATATACTTCCATGGAAACTGAGACAAAATCCTGCATTAACAGAGGAATTGATCTAATTTTACAACGAATTACTTTTTTCTAGTGCTTTTAGGATCACCCACAACCCAAAATTCAATATTTAAAAAAATGGGAATTAAATTGGTATCCATTCTACATAAGGAGATTTCACCATCTCACTGTGTCCTCCCACAATACAGTTGCTCATGCTGAAATCTGGTAGTTTGCAGGCCCGCTTTTAGTGATTAGCAAATTATCCGTTCACAGCTGTTGTAAATGTTCCACCGGGCTCACAGAATCTTGGCGTTAAATTTATACCTGGAATGAGCTTAGAGATCCAATATAATTCTCATTTTACATGAGGAGGAATTGAAAGCCAGACAGGTTAAGTGATTTTTTTTCAAGCCACTTAAAAATGTATGCCCCAGCTCACTCCGCAGGCTTTGGTGATGGTTGGGCGAGTCAAGAACAAGCCGCATCTGGGATCTGCTAATGGTTCAGGGTGAGGAGCTTCTAGGTCTGGTTCTCTGCACTCAAATCCTTGCCATTTACTAGTCTTGTAACTTGGAAAAATTGTTTAATTTCCCAAGTCTTGGTTTCTTCAGCTATAAAGGGGGATAATACTTGTGCACACCTCATTGCATTGTTAGAAAGATGAAAATGCACGAGAAGAGTCAGACCTGCGGTAAATGCTCCGTGAATGCTTTGCCACAGGTCTTGCTGTGGCCAAAGAAAAAGGACAGAAGTGGCCCTATGTTAGATCTAGGTGAGACTTCAACAGGCATGACAAGTGTCCTCTGCTTTTTTGTGCTGAGAGACTCTACCATGAGAAAACCGTTGCCTTGGGCAGTCCATCATCCCAGAGAAAGGAGATGGATGGAACAAATATGAGTTATTATGAATGATGTCACCGTGAACATTCTTGTGCAGGTCTTTCTGTGGATATACGCATTTATTTCTTTTTTTTTTAATTTTTTTAAACATTTATTTATTTTTGAGACAGAGAGAGAGAGAGCATGAACGGGGGAGGGTCAGAGAGAGAGGGAGACACAGAATCTGAAACAGGCTCCAGGCTCTGAGCTGTCAGCACAGAGCTCGACGTGGGGCTCGAACTCACGGACTGTGAGATCATGACCTGAGCCGAAGTCGGCCGCTTAACCAACTGAGCCACCCAGGTGCCCCTTTTTAAAGTTTTTTTAATGTTTGTTTAGTTTTTGAGAGAGAGAGAGACAGCACACGAGTGGGGGAGGGGCAGAGAGAGGTTGGCACAGAATCTGAAGCAGGCTCCAGGCTCTGAGCTGTCAGCACAGAGCCCAATGCAGGGCTTGAGCTCACGAACCGTGAGATCATGACCTGAGCAGAAGTCCGACGCTCAACCAACAGAGCCACCCAGGTGCCCCCACAAGTATTTCTTTCAAGTACAAATGTAGGAGTGGAATTACACTAAAAGCAGCCAAACCATCTTCAAGAGTAGCTGTACCATTTTCTACCAGCAGTGTTTGAGCGTTCCCGTTCATCATCCCATTACCAATACTTGATACTGTCAGTTTTTTTGTTTTTTTGTTTTTTTTTTTTTCTACATTTTAGAGAGAGAGAGAGAGAGAGAGAGTGCAAGCAGGGGTGAGGGGTGGAGGGATACAGAGAATCTCCAGCAGATTCCACGCTCAGTGCGGAGCCCACGTGGGGCTTGATCCCAAGCCCCTGGGATCATGACCTGAGCCAAAATCAAGAGTCAGACGCTCAACAACTGAGCCACCCAGGTGCCCCAATAATGTCAGTCTTAAATCGTACCCATTCTGCTGGATGTGTGATGGTATCTCATGGTTTGTAGCCTACTGAGTTGCAAAACATTGCTTGCTTGTTTGAGAACTTCTAATACTAACTTCTGGGTCCTCTGTTTTGTCTTTAAGGATGGGGCACAAGGAATTAGACCAAGCCCATACCCAGACTTGCCACTCAGCCTTGCTCATCAACACCACCAACTGGGAATTGGCCAGATCAAGCACCATTTACCCCCAGAAACACCCAGCCAGCTCACTGGGTAGTTGGTGGACCTTCGAGGTGGCCACACTGCTTCGATGCCAAAGCTCCTTCTCCTATGTGACAACTGTCTCTGAGTGTGATGTAGAGGCATCGAGGGTCTTTTTTTTACACTTTCCGTGTATTTAGTGAATAGCAAGCATACTTTAGATGGACTAACGTCACACTGTCCTTGTGTAGCTCGCAGAGAAGGAACCGCCTCAGGACTTTGCCAAGGATGGAGCACAGGATGCTGAGTGCAGCCAGCCTTCTCAATCCTCTCTCCCCCTGTGCCCCTTCTACTTCCACTGTTTCTTCCGTCTCCCTTTTGTCCTTCTTTCTCCTTTTTTTATTTCCTTCTCACTCTCCCTTTTCTCCTTGCCCTGCTTGTTTTTCTCCTTCATCAACTAAACAAGCATTGAACAAATTTGAAATCACCAGAAAAACTCAAACTCCTGAAACATCATGTTATATGCGCCAGTCCCTTCTAAATTTAATATAGACTTTATTTCATATATAATTTTAACGTGTATATTATTGAGTTCTATTTTGTCCTGTTATCATTACTTCATGTAGTTATTTTCATATGTATAGATCATGCTCATAATTGTGATTCTTTTTTTTAAGTTTATTTATTTTGAGAGACAGAGAGAGAGAGAGGGAGGGTGAGCACAAGTAGGGAGGGGCAGAGAGAAAGGGAGAGAGAGAATCCCAGGCAGGCTCCATGCTGTCAGTGTGCAGGGCCTGATGCAGGGCTCAAACTCATGAACCACGAGATCATGACCTGAGCTGAAGTCAGACGCTTAAACAACTGAACTACCCGGGTGCCCCCTATAATTGTTATTCTTAATGTCAATGTGATAGTCCATTGTATTGACACACCAGTCTGCTGAGCCATTTCATCTAATAGCTATAGACTATTCTAGCATATAGATGCAGCAGAATTTATTTGACTAATCTTCTTTTATTGGACATTTATGCTACTTCCAGTTTGGAACATTAATAGTAATGCTATTAAGAAAGTATCCTCTTACATGTATCTTTATCTGCATTTCTGCTTCTTTCCTTAGGATTCATTTCTAGATGTAGAATTACAGGGCCAAAGGTAATGAAACTTTTATTCTTTCTACACATAACCAGCAATATTCCAGAAAGACCTGATTAATTTTGCTACCAAAAGTAATGTTTGAGAATGCCTATTTCATGCACGGCCAATGAAAACATAAAAAAACTTACATAATTAGATAAAAATCTTTGTTATTGTTTTGAAATTACAAAACTGGCAGGATTTTATAGGCAGCAGGAGCTGCTGCTGAATCAGGACCAGGGTGCAGTCAGTGACGATAGGTGAGATTTTTCAGTGTGTCTTCCTCATTAGCAGTCAGTTGCTGGATTCTTCTCCCTTTCTTCCTCCTCTCTTGGTGGTCATCAGTGCTATTATCCAGATCTTTCTGACTCTTTGACTTCCATGCATGGGGGAGGATTTTACTTCCTGGCCCCCTTGTTATTTGGGTGACTAGGGTTGGGCCACATGACCTATTCTGGGCAGGAAGATGTGAACGGACGTGATGTGTGTCCCCACCAGACCAAGCATGTAATTGCTGGTGCGAGATTGTGCTCTCCTCTCCCACGTGTGTGGCTACATGTGACGATGATGTGCTGGAATGAGAAAGAGGCCTTTTCTTGGCCTTTGAGATTTGAGTAGTGTTTGCTGCCACAGCATAAACTAGCCTGTTCTGAATGTGGTATCTTCTCTTCCCTCCCAACATTTGTGACAGGTCACCCGTATCCAACATACAGTCACAAGGCCTTTGCCATGAGCCTAATGGTTGGGAGTCACCAGAAATGATTTGAGTCTCGTGTTATATAATTGTCATAAGATGCTTAATACAGTTACCACTTAATTTTTTAAAACCATATTTATGTTAAGGAAGCAAAAAGCAAGTACCTTTGTTTATGCAGAGGGGTCCAAGAACAAAGACGCTGATGGTGGCAGGGTGGGAAGGGGAGAGATATTGATGGTGGGCTTGGGGAGAGATGGAGGTCTGACCCGTTGGTCCCGTAGATGCAGAGTCTGTGGCTTTAAGCTTCCCAAGGTAGGACAAAAAGGCTAAACCCAGGAGCCTGTCAAAAAAAAGGTTTCCGCTGTGTGCACAGTGTGTGTGTGAAATCGGGAAGAAACCACATGCCCAGTGGAAAATAATGCTGAGCAGATCTTGATACAAGGCAGTGTGGTCTTGCTCCTCTGTTTACAGAGGAATCCTTTCATGCAGGCATGATAAATGGAGGATTTAAACCACTGAGCTCCTCTAAGCTAACAGGCCGTTTGTCTCGAAGTTTCCAGGTTTCCAGGCTGTCTTCAAGGAGTACACCATTGACTTTGAAATTAGTTGTTATGTGGAAAGATACATTCTAAGTCTCTAAATTATCAAGCTGCAGGAACTTGTCACTCCAGTGCTGTCCTGGAGTCCAGCTCTGGTCCGGCCCTCCCTTCTGTCCTGCGAGGTTGTCCCGTGGGTGAATTCGGCTCTTTTCTGCTTCTAGATGCTGGCACCTGCACTCCTCCTCCTTGCTTTTCTTGAGCATCAGTATTTCCAACTTCTATTTTCTAGTTTTATTTTGTTTGTTTGTTTGTTTCTATGATATAGAGAACTTCTGAATTTCCTTGAAGGGAAAAGGAGTTTTAGAAGAAGTGGATGGTTTCTCAGATTGCGCTCAAGGGTGTTTTCTTTAGTTTGTAGATTTTTCAGGAGCGAAAACACTTTGGTTGATGATATGTGTATGTGTGCGTGTGTGAGAGATCTACCACCACAGGAAAGAAAGGATATGTGTTACACCTTTCTCTTTTAAATTAAAGCAAGTTGTGATCTTTTTAGAGGATGTTTCAGAATGTCCTTGAAGAGATGTCCCAGGATGGCATCACCCAACCAGACCAATTACTTTTCTGGAGGCGCTCAGGGATGAAACTTTTTCTCCTTCCAGAATACTTTCCTTCTAACCCGTGTCCTTAATAATTTATCATCTGCATGACAATGACCAGAGTTGTAGTTTCTATGCAGATTCCTGAGTTATATCCCAGACCCACTGAGTCCGAGCCTTGCGGGCTGTGAGCTGGGTACCTGCATTAAAAAAAAATTTTTTTTAAATGTTTATTTATTTTTGAGAGAGAGAGGGAGACAGAGTGTGAGCAGGGGAGGGGCACAGAGAGGGGGAGACAGAATCCAAAGCAGGCTCCAGGCTCTGAGCTGTCAGCACAGTTGTGGGGCTCGAACTCACCAAACACGAGAACATGAACTGAGCTGAAGTCGGTGGCCTCGGCTGAGCCTCCCAGGTGCCCCAGGAATCTGCATTTTTAATGGGCAGCCCAGCTTTAGAACCCGTTCTCCTAGCAGATCTCCCACTGATTACAGAGCATCTCCTGTCTGCCTCACTTGTAACAAAGCCACAGACCCTTCTGTCTCAGATACAGGACTGGAGGGAGAGAAGATGTCTCCCTACCTCTTCTTCCAAAGCTCTCTTGTGTGGCTGGGCCTCGTGTCTGCAGATGAGAAGGTCATGCGGGAAGGTCAGTGAACAAGGCTCAGGAACCACACAAGGAATGGAGCACTGCGATGTCGGGGCCTCTTCTGGTCCGGGACTACGGAACCAAACACCATTTAGTTTTGTCACTCACTAGTCCTCGAAAACTTACTGAGTGCTTCCTTAATAAATAAACCAGGCGCCATTCTTCAATTTTTTGTCAGATATGAAAAATGAAGCTGAGGTTTAAGTCCCAAATTATTCCCAAATAGGCAGCACCAGCAAAATAATTAGGAGAATTAAGACAGTCCTCTCCCTTTCTCTGAGTGTGTGTGTGGTGCCTTTGTGTCACACACATGTGGGTTAGGGACTTTAGCTTATGGTTTTCCAAACATGTGTGTAGAATTAATTCACTTTAGTACTTCATTCATGCATTTGTTTGTTCGCTTAGTATGCATCCACCCGTCCATTCACTCAACTAGTGTCTGTCGTAAGCCTGCTGTGCGTCAGTCTAGGTGCTACGGATACGGTGATGAACGAGACAAAGTTCTTGCCCTCATGGAGTTTTTATTTTAAGGCAGACAATGCCCTCATATGCTTATTACATAAACATTTTGCAATTTATGTTTCCAGTAGAGATTGGCAGTTCGACAGACTGCAAATTAGAATGCAGGAGCCCTGCCCTTGCTTTCCTCTTCCTGGCTTGAAAGTGTTCTTTCAGGAAAGACACCTTCCCAGATGTTTCATTACATGTTTGAAGTATTTATACACATACCTGGGGAAAATGAACTCTAAGACTGTGAACTCTACAAGGCACGTAAGTCAAAAGGGTAAGTTGAGTTGTTCATCTGTGGGTTTTGACTGGTTCCCACCAGGAAACCCCTTTCAAGAAAAACCTTTACCAGCCACACACTTCAAAGAGGTTCCCAGCACTGCCGTGTTTAAAACGTGTTAATTGGACCTAACTGCAAACAGCTGCCTAGTTTAGCCACTGTTTGGATTGGCATTCACCCATGTAGATCTAGGTCATTTTTTTTGTTATGTGCCATTCAAATTGGGATCTTAATACATTTGTTTTAACCTCAGAATGTGTTGCCATCCAAAGGATTGTGGATAATAAATAAAAACACAGAGACAACATATTTGTCAAGCCCTGAGGTCACTGCCAAGTACAAAAGTACATTTGAGCAGATGCCCTATTTGATAGACTCTGTGGGGTCATGGTCCTCACTTAGACATATGGGGAAATTTCCAAAACTAACAACAAAATCCGTGGTGTTTGCTGGCTTTTGTATGTGGGTGGAAGCATTGAATGATCTTTTATTGTCTGTTCTCTTCCACTTAACTGTTGCATTTTAATGCCACATTGTAGGAAGGAGGAAAGAGTAAATATTTATTAGTTTCTTAGGTGAAATTGCTGCTGGATCGCGTTTTACAGAATGTTGATGTTTTTCAAGAAGCACGTGTGGGGGCAGCTTATTGGTTAAATGTGAAGTGTGGTTTTCAAAATGTTTAACAAGTGCGAAGGCATGAGCACTGGGCGATTAGAAGGCACATTCACTGGGCATAGTAACTGGCGTGGGCGTACTCATGTTTTTGTGTAGCAACCAAAGGAATTAGTATCTAGCAAGTTACCACCAAGAGCAACTATATTGTGACCCTGCTGGGATTCAGTATAGACTGTGCACCCTGGAGTTATCTTCCGCAGGAGTGACAGAGCTGGGACATTTAAGTTCCCATCCGATGTTGGTTGAAGGCTGCATCTTGGACATTAATTCTACGGCACTTCTGTCCTGCCATTCAAGTGGCCAAGTAGGGTCTGGAAGAGGATGCCTTTACACAAAGCAATGCGGGGGCTGGCAGCTGGAAGTCAGGCTGCCGAGTAGTGAGAGCATATGTGCCCAGGGATATGGATGGGGCACCAGCAACGTCTGCTCTGGTGGTTGAGGGGCATTTGAGGATGTTGGTGGGGCTGAAATGGGGATCATGAAATAGCTCTCTATCCATCTGGGGCACATCAATCAGTAGGAATAGCCTTCCTGAGATTCTTTGAAACAAATTGTTCCTTAGAACAGGACTTATAAATTAAATGGGATTAAGGGGATGGAGTATATAATAAACATTGATGGTGAGAATAATGTAAGTAGTTAATATTTATTTGTTTGCACTTTGTGATAGGCATGGCTTCCCCTTTTTCCAGAAGAGGAAATGAGGACTGGAGATGTCGAATAACCTACCCAAGGGCATGCAGGTGGGATGGTAGAGACAGGAGTTGATTTCCAGCCTGACTCCGTAAAACAAACTCCAAACGTGTGAAAGTTTTAACCCGAGCCCTTCCTTTCCCTCTCCCTGCCTCCTCCTTCTTTCCTTCCTTCTTTTCTCTTTCAGCAAATATTTGAGTATATGCCATGTGCTATTCTAAGCACCACACAGCAGAGAAACAATTTTGGTCTTTTTTGATGTAGAGACTTGCCCATCCCTTCCTTCTCCGGGTCCTCCCCTAACTTTTGTGGGGCTTTGGCAGGTGTAAAAACGGAGGCTCACATACCATGTCTAAATATTTAAAAGTTATAAATCAAGCTGACAAATAAAATTATGTTCCATCCTTTTGCGTTGACAAATATACCTGCACAGAGGGCAGATTTGAATCAAGAATTTGGAGGCTCCGGGAGTGCCATGCAGGAGTGCGGTGGCTCAGGGCTTGTGGACTCTGTACCCACTGCCTGTGGCCTCCCTCCCTTCCCTGGCAGCCCCTCACGAGAGGTGCGGCATGCACACACGTGTAGACATCCCAGCCTGCACGTCCAAGCTCCATCCTTGATGGATGGTGGCAAAGAGCCACCCTTTGGCCACTTCTTGGTTCTTGGGCTTAGTGGTGTCTGCACTGGAGATGTGGCCTGCTCTTGAGAGAACGGGTGTAGGAAGGCTCTGGAAGTGGGCTTGGGACCCGTGGAGGGCTGGAGGTGCAGGGTCCAGGGAGCCCTGTTTCCTGAGAGACGGGGGCAATACTACTCCTCTGTGTCCTCTTTTTTAGAGCTCACTTTCACACTCTTTTTTTTGATTTGGCCTTCTGAGGGGTTTTTTTTTTTTTTTTCAAAGGAAAATGTGGAATTCAAACACTCCACTCATTGGACAGAGGAAAGGGTCAGTTGAGGTGACGGATGATAGATATTCTGGGAAGAGGAAGAGCCGGACTGTGGAGAAAGAGCCGGGGGCTGCTGTCTGGCCCGGACAGGCTTCTCCACATCCGGCAGCTCTAGTCTACAGAGGGGACCACGTGCTGCCTGGAGCTCCGTCTTGACATCTCGGTGGGTTCACCCAGATGAAATGGATGAGATTTCAGTATCAGATCTTCAGCCTCTCAGCCATAGCAGCCCAAGGTTCTGGGCAAACTCTGGACATACCCACATATGCCACGCTTGCTTCCACTGGGTCAGGTTATCCTTGGGGAGGGGTGGGGTGAGGTCAGAAGCAGACCTGACCCGACCAGCACATGTGCAGGCGGCATGCATTCCCCTCTCTCCCTCAGGGAATATAGATGGTTTAATGTTTACTAGAATTAGGACTAGGACCCATGCTCACATGTTCAGTAGGTGATAAAGATCTTTATTAATTCAGCCAGTACTGATTACATGTCTGTCTAACGTTTGTGTTCCCCCTTCAGGCGATTACTCTCTCCTGGGTGCAGGTAATGGCCAACAGGTGTGCCTCTTAGGGAATCACCAGTAGATCCAGGATGGTGAGAGCTTATTTAATATGCTGACATATTGGGCAGCGATGGGAAGGATTCCGCAGTCACACCGAGGCTCATTGAACAAGAGTGATGTGAATGCCGTGAGGAGCCCCAACTGACGGACTTACCAAGGCGTTGCCACCGTGGGGACTCCCAGGCTGGAGATCACATGGGAAACGTAGCTGGACCTCAGGAGGTGTATGGCTTCTGTGAGGACTGGAGTGGAGCTCAGGCAGCAGGGCCCTGCAAGGACGGCCCATAGCAGACCCTACCAGCCACCGACTTCAGCATGCAGACCTTCCAGGGAGGACCCGGAGGATGGCACAGAGACCTGCGCGTATGAATCATGTGGGTCGAGGACCTCCGTCCCCTTTCATGCCAGCACCAGGTAAAGTAAACTCTTCCCCTAGGGGCCACCTTGGAGAGAAAAGGGAAAGTGGGGGAGGAAAACTGCAAGATTGAAATATCTAGGAGACTGTTTAAATGATTGGACTGGCTGCTGTTTTAATTTCCCTCCCTACATAGTAAGGTGAAGGGCTCGGGGAAAAAGATTAGATCAATTATAGAAAATAATGAAGCTATATTTTCTTTGTGTCGCTAAATGCAGGATACTTTTGAACTCGCCTTTGCCCTGCATGTGTTCCCCGACGCCTGCAGGCGTGGGCGCACCTGCGCGTTATGCCCGTGAATGCACACACACCTACACACATGGCATCTTTACGGGTTTTGCCTGCCGCTGCCTCCCCCTAAGAATCTGTATCCCCAAGAGCATTAATGAGAAAGGTGGGCTTCACTGGGGATTTCAAGGAGAGATGGAGGAGATGTCACTGCATACTCTGCAGCAAACATGTGTATCATTCCCCTTCAATACTGTATTTTATATCTAAGATGCACCTTTTTCACATTCGAACATTTGCTATCTCTGAGTCAGAATCTGCCTTACTGTGATGGTGTGTCATAGTATAATTGGCACATTGTCATGGCAATACATAAAATAGTAGGGTTTCTTATATTTGGTGAAATCCTTGTAGCTTCCTGCTTTGTTGTCCTTCCTTAACTGTGACCAGAGGTTTACGCACCGGGGCAGTTGCATAGAGGGTTCAAAGCACAGATTCTGGAGCCAGGCTGCAGACTGTTGCTCACTAGCTCCGCCGTTCCCTAGCCAAGTGACCTTGGGCAACTTACTGAACCACTCTGGGCCTTTGTTTCCCCATCTGTGAAATAGGAATAATATTACTAATTACTTGTTAGGGTTGTTGGTAGCGTTAAGAGAGTGATACGTATAGAGAGGTCAGAACAGTGCCAGGTAGAGGCAAACAGTAGATAGTCTCACAGTTAATACTCTTTAGTCCCTCCCACACAGGCCCAGCCTCCTGTCACCTCTCGGCTTTTCCCTCCTTCCTCATTTTATGAATAGTAGTCCAATGACCACTGTTTGCTCTTGGAACAACCCTAGAGATCTTGCCTGTCCTCTCCAACTAGCTTGCTTCACTATTTCATCCAAATAGATCTGTTTTCCCTTTAGAGAAATTCTGAGAGATAAAAATCGCCGTATGTGGAACTGTGTTTTAATCATTATTTCTGAGGCATTTGTGGCAGATGGAAGAGGTGGTGGGATAGGACCCTATCTGGAGTGGTGTATGTTCATTCGGGAGCATATGGGGATAGGATGGGAAAGATAGGTTGGAGCCAGATGGCCATTTGAAGGATCAGTAGGGTATTTCTTCAGTACATCTCCCCACATCCTTTGTGTTTGATGGCAGCCTTCCATGCTATGGACGCCTGGTCGTGCCTACCAGCCCACATGGGGTGAAGTGGGCTTCCACACTCTCCTCAGAGCACTCTGTATGGTGGCAGGTGCCTCTTCTCACGTATAAGGCTGGCTCTAGAAGCTTCCACACTCTCCTCAGAGCACTCTGTATGGTGGCAGGTGCCTCTTCTCACGTATAAGGCTGGCTCTAGAAGACAAGTTAGTGAATGTTAACCAAGAGATTAATTGGGCTTAGGTCAAAACTGGAGATTCAGAAAAAAAATTTTAGATACAGAAGCCTTAGATAAACATATACAAAGACAAAGAGACCCCAGCCCATCTGGATCCAAGGCATGTCCTGGGCCTGAATACTCTCGTAAGATTTCCCAGACCCTCGCTGCCAAAGTTTAAATGGCTGCAGCCCTGGTTTTCTCTTCTGTGAGGCTGGACAAAATAATTAAACTCTAGCAAATGGAAAATTTCTACTGTGTGGGGTTAGCACTTTCAGCTCCAGAAACCAAACACACTGAAAGCAGAGGGTGACTTGGCATAAGGTGACCAATACCTCAATTGGTCAGTAGTCTCCCCTATTAGTTCATTTAGCTGGTGACCTTGTCTAGAACAAAGAGCTTCTAGCTGGTCACCTCTGGAACAAAGTCATGCTGAATGGGGCTTAAAAATATTTTGGGATTTCCTTTTTGGGGGGTTTAATGAGTCATTGCCGTATTTTACCATGAATGTTTATAACCAAACCTAAATGTGCGTTGGGTCTTGAATCTCCTCCCACAACTATTTCCTATTTGTTCCCAGAAAAATTCCAATGCCAGATTTTGTCATAGCAACCAGAGGCAAATATCAAGACAGCAATAAAGAGCAAACTCGGGAAAGGGTTTCCTTCCAATGTGGCTTGAGTTTTTGTAGGGCGTCCACTGTCTGGGTGAAGCCCTTTACGAACCGCAGTGGTTGGCCCCAGAGTCCCTCGTGTGGGGGGATCTAGTGGAGTCCAGCTTTACTGACTTCCAGGACCCGCCAGGAAAATACATCTCTCAGTTTGCTGAGTCTGGAAAAACCGACTTGCTTGCTTCTCAGGCTTTGCACCTGTTGTGTGTTGATCTTTATTTTTCTACGTCCAAGTTTTCAAAATAAAGGGTATTGAATTATTATCGTTCCATCATACATTTCTTCTGAGGATTAAAAAAAATGTTTTTTAACATTTATTCATTTTTGAGAGTGAGAGAGACAGAGCATAAGTGGGGGAGGGGCAGAGAGAGTGGGAGACACAGCATCTGAAGCAGGCTCCAGACTCTGAGCTGTCAACACAGGGCCAGATGCGGGTCTCCAACCCACAAACTGCGAGATCATGACCTGAACTGAAGTCGGATGCTTAACTGACTGAGCCACCTAGGCGCCCCTCTTCTGAGGATTTTAATAAACAAGCATATTGTTTATTCCCTAAGTGGTCCCC
The DNA here is from genome assembly GCF_023721935.1 of Panthera uncia. Lineage (NCBI taxonomy): Eukaryota > Metazoa > Chordata > Mammalia > Carnivora > Felidae > Panthera > Panthera uncia. Next base: position 122,749,581 of record NW_026057577.1, on the reverse strand, counting down.
TCAAATGCTTCCCCAAAGAAGGCAGGGTGTATATGAATAAACAAACAAAGCAACAAGACATGAGAGACTTCCAATACCTGCTCACAGTGTTCCTCGTACTGTTCCTTTCTTCTTTGTTGTTCTTGGCATGGTGGTGCTATGAGGTCAGACTCTTTGCCCATATGTAAAATCATCTCTAGTTTTCCACAATGCAGCCTTCTTGCTGAAAGTGCTTTTGAGTTTTGTTTTGTTTTCTTTTGAGAGCACGCACACACATGTGAATGTGGGTGGGGGTAGGGGGGAGGATGAGAGGGGTAGAGAGAGAGAGAGAGAGCGAGAGTGAGAGAGAGAATCCCAAGCAGGCTCCATGCTCAGTGCAGAGCCCAATGCACGGCTTGATCTCATGACCCTAGTATCATGACCTGACCTGAAATCAAGAGTCACTGACTGACTGAGTGACCTAGGCACCCCACCTTTGAGTTTTGAATCAGGTATATCATGTGCTGGTTCTGAGTAGCGGTGTGTTGGCAGCTGTTTAACAGCTGGATCTCAGCCTGGGGCGCCTGACTGGCTCAGTCGGAAGAGCATACGACGTGATCTCGGGGTCGTGAGTTTGAGCCCCATGTTGGGTGTAGAGATTACTAAAAAAAAAAAAAGAATAAATTAAAAAAAAAAAGTTATCCTAACAGCTGGCTTTCAGAAATAGAATTACCTTGCTTTGTGGAGTGTGCTGATGTCTGTGGTGTAAGTACTCCCCCAATGGTCAATTTCAAGCTGCTAAAGTTATCTTACGAATGAGGAGCTGGAAAAAGATGCATACGATCAACTCTGGGGAGCTGGCTGCACCAAATAGTACTGATTCTGTGGACTACGCCAGGCGTTCTCAACCTTGGTATTGTTGACACTTTGGGCTGGATAATTCTTTGTTGTTGGTGGCTGTCTTGTGCACTGCACGGTGTTTAGCTTCATCTCTGGCTTCTACCTACTAGATGATAAAAATATCCCCCTCCCCACCCAAGTTATGGCAAAAATGTCTCCAGAGGTTGCCAGATGTGCCCTGAGGGGCAAAATTGATCTCCAGCTCTGGGCCACTCTGCCTGGATGGTGTTTAGAAGATCCGTTCAGCGGATAGTAGACTTTCACCAACTGTTCTCCATGAACCATCCTTAACATGCACCTGAAGAAGTTCTCTCTCTGCCTTCTGGATGTGGTATTTTAAAAAATCAGACTATGCTTCCTTGAGGAGTCTTAAGAAGAGTGATGCCACGAAGAATTAAGGCACCAAGACAAAGCACGGCCACTAGGGGAGGATGAAGATAATTCCATGTACTGGATTCAAGAACAGAATAGATTACAATGGACTGTCCCCTTGTCCAGGCTTGTCTTGATATGGATGAGAATGGACACTCAGAGGTGAGCAGTGGCTTGTCCAAGGGCATAAAGCAAGCTGTAGATGTGCTTGGGAGGGTGATGTGGTAAAAGCCTCTGTGACATGCTAGGAATTGGAACTGACACCAACTTGCAGCTATGAGTGTCTTACAGGTAGGCTTTACAATGTTAGGTTTTGATGGCCATATTTGACATCTCCTTGTCCCAAACCTTCCTCCCTCTGCCCCTAAATATCTGCTCAGGCAAACCACATCGTGATGAGGGACTTCTGTTTCAGGCAGAATTAAATTCCCATCAGCTTCAGAAGGGAGTAGTTGATTCAAACGTTCTATTCAGGAGCTGCCTGTCATTAGAGAACAAACGTTGAAGATTGTCACTGATTTCTCTCTCCTTCCTTCCACATCTGCCTTCTCATTGATGAAGTATCTCAGGCCATTCTCAAAGTGATTTAAGGAAAGGACTTGTGGAAGAAACAGACTTTCAGTAAAAATGTTAAGGCTGCAAGATTAATGTGATATGAACTAAGAAAGCCCTTCCTAGTTAGCACTGAAAATGTGTTTTCAATGCACAGAAGTGCCCGGTGAGAAAGGAAGTGTTAGGGAGGGATTATTTTCATCAGCAGAGTTCCTTGGCTTTGGAACTTCCAGTGAAATTAGGGCAATCATACACTAGTAAGTCAATACATTTCAAGTGCCAATAAATTGAACTTAATGAGGACAAGGAGTCTGCTTTTATTAGGAGATTGAATAAAAATGAAAGGAGTGCTTTGAATTGTGGATCTTTGAGAACACATCAACATTTGAAAAGAATTAAGATTTGGTGATTTTGTATGGAATAATTCATCGCTTCACTCCAGATTAGTTTTTTTACAATATGAAGTACTGGCCTTCAAGAAAATTTCCCATAACCAAAGTTCATTGTCATCACCTCAGTCATCTCACCTTGTCCTTTGCTGCTTTCCCACCAGGTCCATGGTGATCATGCAAACCAACCCCATGGGGTTGCCTTACACTGTCCTTCCCGACTTCTGGGCAGTGTGGGCCAGTTGGATTTTTGCTTTCTTTTCCCAGGGGACAATTCAGCTTCAGCATCTTAATCTAAAGAGGTCACTAGTACAGTAGTGTTAGGGGTGGTTAAGGATAGAAGGGGGAGGTGTTTTGGGTTGTGGGCAGGATTTGATGTGACTCTGTAGGGCACACCCTGCTCAGGGCTGCCCCACCAGTAAAGGCCTCATGGACGATGGGAAGAAAATTTTCTTTATTTGGCATGGCTCGTGAATTGATCTAATCTTGTTATTTTTTTAATGAAGAAGCTATCTACTCAGCAACTGATAACTTTTTTAAAGACCAATTAACACTTTACTGTATCATCTTTTGGAAATGTTTTATGCATACCTTGTCAGGAACTTTACACAAGGCTCATTGTATATCTTGCCAAATTACTGTCCAGAGTAACATGCCAATATACACCCCTACCTACTGTATAGAAGTATCTTGATTATTGTAATTAAAAAGTTAATATGTTAGGAAGAAATCTCTCTTTTATTTATTTTTTATTAGAATTTATACAACTCTAATGAGGTTGATTACCATTTTGCATGTTGATTTTTTTATTCGGACTTTATATTTTTAGACCAGTTTTAGGTTCACAAAAAAGATTGATACGGAGGTACAGAGATTTTGCATATACCCCCTACCCCAACACATGTGTAGCCTTCCCCATTACCAACACTCACACCAGAGTGGTGTATTTGTTGCAACTAACGTAGCTACATTGCCACAACATCATCACCCAGAGTCTATAGTTTATAGCTTGTTCTTGGTAGTATAAAATTTATAGATTTGGACAAATGTATAATGACATGTAACCGTCATTATGGTATCATACGGAGTATCTTCGTTGGCATAAAAATCCTCCGTACTCTGTGTGAAGAGTGAATAATGGGTATACCACTCTATTTCACCTGTCCTATTCATCTATCATTCCCCCTTCCAAACCCTGGCAACCACTGTTCTTTTATGAGTTTTTTTTTCTCAAAGTAGAAAAGGTAGGAGCAATAGTTTTCAGTTCTAAGGAAAGGTCCTAATGACCTTCAAAAGCCCTAGGAACTAGGGGGTGCAAAATTGAGGAGAAAATAAGGAATTTGATCGATAATATTTGCCCGTGAGCCAACAGCTGACAGTTCCAGACCTTAACGCTGCACTCTTGCAATGTTACCCACACTACAACAGCATCACCAAGAGATGTCAAGACATGAGAAGTCGTGGTCATTGGAAACAGTTTCCAAATATCTGTCTTGCTAGACTATTCCTTCTAAAGATTCCTTTGTGCCAACTACTTGTCTTTGTCATGTGATCCTTGCTGGCTCTGCAACACAGATGTGAAAAGTGAAGAAAGCATGCCTTTGGATTTCATTTCTAAAAGTAGAAAAGACACAATTAACTTTGGGGCTTTTAAAGTACTAATATAATTCCTTATATGTATCCAGAGCCGTATATAGAAATAGATTGAAAGGAGGGCATGTACATGTACATAGCTCCTTACTATAAAGTGGTTAAAACTCATGGGCTTCAGGCTGAGCTCTGGGGGTTGATTGGACACATGGGACAGGATCTTATACTCAGTTGTAGACTGAGTGCCTTGCTTTTGTCCATTTATTGAAGACTAAATCAGGTGTTGGGGGAGCCACTCACCCCATCTTCACCCATAAGCCTATTTTATTCATCAAAACAATGTACTGTACTGTGAGTACTTGGGGACAGAAATCATAGCTTTTTTTGTATCCTCAGTGCCTAGCATAGTGTCAGGCATGTAATAGATTCTTTTTTTTTTTAAGTGTTTTATAGCTTTATTGAAGTATAAGTGATGTAGAATCAACTGCACATTTTTAAAGTTTTCCATTTGATGAGTTTTTTTTTTTAATTTTTTTTAAACGTTTTTTTTTTTATTTTTGAGACAGAGAGAGACAGAGCGTGAACAGGGGAGGGGCAGAGAGAGAGGGAGACAGAGAATCCGAAACAGGCTCCAGGCTCTGAGCTGTCAGCACAGAGCCCGACGCGGGGCTCGAACTCACAGACCGCGAGATCATGACCTGAGCCGAAGTCGGACACTTAACCGACCGAGCCACCCAGGCTCCCCCCATTTGATGAGTTTTGATACATGTATACACCCATGAAACTATCACCACAATCAAAATGCTGAACATATCCATTGCTCCCAAAGTTTCCTTTGCAATTCTTCTTCCCTTCCTCCCACTGTTCCCAGACAACCAAGGTCCTGCTTTCCACCATTGTAGATTAGTTAGTATTTTCTAGAATTTTATATAAGTGGAATATAACATTTTTATTCTTTGTTGTCTGGCTGTTTTCAATCAGCATAATCATTTTGAGATTCATTGATGTTGTTCCATATATTAATAATTTGTTCCTTTTTATTGCTGAATAGTATTCCATTGTATAAGTCATAGTAGGTATTTAACAAATGTTTGTGGCATTACATTGAATTGAAAATTAATTTTGAAAGTATAATTGGGGGAAGAGTGAATAATGGGGATACCACTCTATTTCAGTTGAATAGTCCACTTAGGAAGTCAAAATAGAAATCAGGAGGTGAGTTGGCACGGTAGAGACTTTTATTGTCTTCCAGTACCTGTTCTCCCTTTTTTTCATAGAAATGGAATGCCTAATTTGACACAGAATTGTCTGGGATAAAGACTACATTTCCCAGCCCTCTGTGCAGCTAAGTGTGGTTTTACTACTAAGTTGTGACCAATATGATGTAAACAGGAGGGGTATGTGAAACTTTAAAAAGTCTTCTTAAAGGAAGGGCAATTCCCTTCTCCCTCCTTCCTGCTGTCTGGCACACAGTCATAATGTCTGGAGCTCTAGCAGCCATTTTGGATCAGAAGGGGTCTTAAAAATGGAAGCCACCTGGGGCAGAGCAATAGGTAGAAGAAGCCTAGATCCCTGAAATCATAGAGTGTTGTGCCAGCCCCGGGCTAACTACCTCCAGACTGTGAGAGAGAAATACATTTTGATCTTGGTTAAGCTTTTTAAAAAGTCTCTTTTGTGTTTTATGTTTTTTGCAGCCAAAACAGTCCTAAGTGATACAGTTAGCAAGGATAGAGTTTGAACAAGAGGGAGTTTGATGTTGCTGAAACGTCAGTTACATCATGCTAATGTGTCCATCTTCACTTTTAAGGATTTTTCTGAATAGAAACATGGCGTCAGCTATCGGAATCTCTTTTGGTGAGTTCTGGAGAAACACTGACAAATCATTGTGACCCATTCTGCTTTTCCCAACCATGCAACTCACTCACATCGATATATATCTATCATTAACATTTTAGATTTCCCAAAATTGTAACTTGTTTTACATTTATTTACATTTAACTTGGTGAGTCTCTGGTGAGACATGAGGTTAGCCTAATCTCATTAAAATTTTTTTTTTTTTTTTACAAATCATACTTATGGTGGCTTATTTGGAAATGCTTTCTGTAGCTGTCTAGTCTCATATATCATGTATGAATTCTTGTTATGCTTAATTCCTAGGGATGGTTTGACTTGTGGCTCTCCCTCTTTTTTTTACATTTGAGATATTTCAAACATACAGAAAAGAGTGTATGTCCCTATGTCATTTATCTGGCAAACATGACTGTAGAACAGTAGCTGTCACTTTATTTATGGATTTAGCAGCGGAACCTTCTTTTCAAATGGTCCTGTATGCAGAGCTCCATTACATAAAACATATATCAGAACTTGTCTGGTTGAAGTGGGAGTGGAGGGCTCGGAGCCTTACTGGGTAAACATCTCTTTGCCCGTTTCCTCCCCCCACCAAGGAGGCCCCTGAGATGCGCTCACAGAGCATGAAGGCCCTCTGGGAGTGGCTGAAAACCACAGATTCAGGATATGTTCAAGATCCTGAAAGAAAGTAAGCAAGAGGCTATCCTCTGATCAGTCAAAATACATGACACAATGCCCAGTTTCAAGCCCATACATTTGGTTCATAAAGGAGCCTGTAGGACTGCCGTTCAAATCTCTGTGCTCTTTTTCTACTCACAGTTATAGCAAACTTTGTAATCTGGTTTCCCAGTCATGGAAGAACAGAACAACTCAGAGGAGGAAGACAGATAGCCAGACATGACTGTGGCTAGCAGTGAGACCAATGAGAGAAGGCAAGAATGTTTTAAAAAGGCAAACACAAGGCATTAAAAACCACCTTCTGAGGTCATTTAGGGTAAATGTCATCTTCCTAATATGTTTCAGTGGGTCACAAAGGCATGTTTTTATATATTTGTGCACATATTTATATATGGGTATGTATTTACATATATTTAGCAAGAGTGGACATATATATATATATAATATGTACATATATATATATATATATAATATGTACATATATATATATATATATATATAGTATTTTGCTTAGTGTTTATGAAAATGACCCTGAGAAAGAGCCTCACTTATCTTTTATATTGTAGATTCTGTCTTATAGTAACAACTTATTGAGATGTTTATTATGTGCCAGGTACGTGAATGTCTTTGTGTAGTTAACTTATTTAACCCTCACCACTATTTATGAACTAGGTACCGTCTCCGGAGATGCAGAGAAGTTAGTCCCCTTGCCCAGTGTCAGACAGTGAGCATGTGGTGGAGCTGGGATTCAAACCCAGGCATCCTGGCTCCAGGGCCCGTGCTCTTAATATATGCCAGTATCTTAAGAGAATTTCCAATATTGAAACAATAATGTGCAAGCATCCTGTGGCTAGCAAGATTTTCAGTTGTCTGGAAAACCCATTTATCCCTGTGAGTGGAAAATTTGTCCTCCACCAATCCTGGGTATATGGAAGAACACATTGAATTGAAACTGGAGTGCACATCTCCTAATGTATCTCAGTAGCTCCCTCTGCCATAGGGCTTTTCACATTTTTTTTTTAAATACTTATTTATTTTTGAGACACACACACACACACACACACACACACACAGAGTGTGAGTGGGGGAGGGGCAGAGAGAGAGGGAGACACAGAATCTGAAGGAGGCTCCAGGCTCTGAGCTGTCAGCACAGAGCCCAACACGGGGCTCGAACTCATGAACCATGAGATCAGACCTGAGCTGAAGTCAGACGCTTAAGCGACTGAGCCACCCAGGCGTCCCTACCATAGGGCTTTTCAGAGGGCCACAGAGAGGCTGACCAACCTGAGTGGTGCTGAGTAACCAGGAAATAGTATCCCGCGGTTGCACTTGACATTGGAAATGAAACACGTGGATCAAACCACCTGCATGATGGTTGCATTTCCTCTGTAGTATTGTCATCTTCCTAGTGGCTCAGCAGGTATTTTGGAGTTGACATAGAAACTCCTGTGTTTTTTAGAGGCATTTTCTTTCTGGCCTGCGTTTATATAAGGTGGTGGAGGAGTCAGAGGCTTCGGGCTTCAAAAGTGAATCCTGTTTCAAGTTGTGAAAGTACCAGGATGTGGGGTACAGGTCCTCAGGTGCTGGGATTGGCCTGACTTCATGGCCAGCCTCAGTTGCTGTCCTTTGCGCTGTGGGTTACAGAAATTCCTTGGCTTTTCCTGTTGTTAAGTTTGTAGGGGTGGGCTTATCCACCTTTCTGGAATGAAACACCAATTCAAGGGAAGCTTCTGATTGTAAAAGGTCTACCCGTTCCAAAGGGGACCCAGAAGCATATTTTCTCATAGGGCTGGTACCTTCGTCAGTTCAGGCTGCCGTAACAAGATACCCCAGGCTGGGTGGCTTCAACAACACACATTTGATTCTCACAGTTCTGGAGACTGCGAGTCAGATCACAGTGCCAGCATGGTTGGGTCCTAGCAAGAGCCCTCTTCCTGGTTTACAGATGGCTGCCTTCCCACTGTATCCTCACATGGTGGAGAGATCATTTCGCTCATCCTTCTTTTTATTTTTTTCAAATTTTAAATGTTTGCTTATTTATTTTTGAGAGAGAGAGAGAGAGAGAGAGAGTGAGAGTGAGAGTGAGCATGCCAGAGGGTGTGTGAATGGGGGAGGGGCAGAGAGAGAGGGAGAGAGAGAATCCCAGGCTTGAGGCTCGGACCCACGAATCGTGAGGTCATGACCCAAACCAAAGTCAAGAGTCAGATGCTTAACCGACTGAGCCACCTAGTGCCCCACATATTTCTTATTGAGAAAGGATTTTATTATCCCCCCACGAGGGCTCTACCCTCATGACTTAATTACTTCTCAAAGAACCCACCTCCAAATACCATTATGCTGAAGACTAGGGCGTCAATATATGAATTTTGAGGGTACACAAACATTCAGCCCATAGCAGTTCGAGTGTTAATTGGTTACACATTCCCCCCTCGGTTTTATTTTCATGGTGGCTGTAAATAGGTGAGTCATGCAGCAAATCTCACACACACATACGTGTGGTCCATCAGCCAGGCTTTAAAGCAATTCATTTCCTTTCTTTTTATTTTAAGAAGATAAGTCAAAATAAAGCAAATAAAAATGCTCAGCACATTTGCTTTAGCTGTTAGCAAAATCCAATTCCTTATAACTGTTAATCACACCATATTGTTTCAAGCCAACCCCATGTAAATGCCCTTTTCCCATACTTGCCTGCCTGCTGAACTCCTATTTATCTCACAAATCCCAGTTTCTCTGTGACCCTTTTTGTGCTTTTCTGAACACAGAACATCCCTCTATTACAGAAAATATCTATGAAGTAATTATTTGTTGCGTATCCACTGCCCTTAATAGGGTATGAGTTTCATGAAGGTAGGATTCATAACTTATATATCACCATGCCCTTGTACAGGTATATGTACAAGGGTCTTCTAAGATTCCCAAGGCCCCCAAGCTTCCCACCTTCCTGGTATACACACCTCCTTGAATGTGAATGGGACCTGTGAATATGAAGGGTGTTGCTCCCCTGACTAGGTTACATTATATGATTAAGGAAAGGGATTTTGCAGATATACTGAAGTTTCCAAATCAGTCGATTTAGAATTAACCTAAATGGAGGTTATCCTGGTGGGCCTGTCTTAATCAGGTGAAAGACCTTTAAACCAGCCTAGACTTTCCCAAAGGAAAAGATTCCCCTTCTGGATTCGAAGAAGTCAACATCCATGTTTTAAGAACAAGGACCCACACAACAAGGACCTGAAGTGGCCTCTGTGAGTTGAGAGCAGTTCATGACCGACAACTATCAAGAATATGGGGAGCTCTGCTATGTAGCCACAAGGAAGTGAATTCTGCCAACAAGTCAAATGAACTTGGAAGTAGATGGTTCCTTAGTCAAGCCTCCGGATGGGAATGTAGCCTGACTGACACCTTAATTGCAACCTTATGAGAGCCTGAGCAGAGACCCAGTTTAGCCATGCGCAGACTCCTGACCCATGGAAACTATGAGATAGTAAATGTATGTTGTTTTAAGCCACTAAAGTTGTGGTAATTTGTTATGCAACAATAGAAAACTAATACAGTAGGCATTTCTTAAATGTTTGTTGAATTTAATCAGGGAAATAGAATAGTTCAAGTGAATCTTTGCTGAAGTTTTGGCCAATTTTAAGAACGTAGACATTGTAAAGAATTGCTGTCTTCTGATGAGTCTTCTACCCGTCCAATCAACTTCACACACTTCCAGGGTTTCCATAAATATCAGCTTCTGATTGTCTGGAAATAGGAAGTGAGATTCTCTCCAGCCGTCTTTCGGCATTCTTGGGAGATAGATTGACTAAAAATTGATGTTGAAATGAGACCACCATCATTTTTCAGTCTGCTCACTATGTACAGAGCTCAGGATGATTAGAAAATGTAAAACACATGTGAATGGCTCAAACCCCTTTAGTTAAATCACATTTACATAGATCAGTTTTCCCGAAGGACACAAGTTAGCTGAACTTAAGCAATTAAAAAAAAAACAAACCCCAAACTAGAACCTTTTGCTAAAGCCAAAAAACATGGATGAGTTAAAGCATATCAGATGTAATGGTTTGTTTTGAGAAGTGTTTGGTTGGTTGTCTATATGTGTGTGTGTGTGTTTAAGGCAGATAGAAAAACAGAACTTGCAAGATCTTTGGCTGCCAAGGTAGAAACCCAGTATATGGGGTTTAGTTCCACCAAAGTAGTTGATACCATCAGGATCACCGGTGACCCAGGTCAGGGACGTGCTTCTGGCTCTCCATTACATTCCAGAGCCACTGTAGGGGCCGTGGCAGCAGAGGGACTGTGAATGTGGCTGAAAACAAAATTGGACCCAACCCTGGCCTTGGTGTTCCAACCAGAGCAAGTTTCTAGGATCTTGATGTACTACCTCGGGGGCCTCTCCTTGCTTTTCTGCCTTGTGGAGAATAAGAATAAACTTTTTGGTCCTAGAACCTCTTCCTTCCTATTGACATTTTCCATTCTACTTGCCCTTAGCTAAATGTAGCTTCCTATTTCTAAGAAAAGAGCCTGAAGGAGCCTTTTGAAGGCCTCACAGACAGTCTCAGAAGGCTTCATGGGCAGCAAACAACTCCCAGCAAACTACAAGTTGATGAGTTAAGTGTAAACGGATCAGACACATATGGATTACATTTTTGGGGAAATACACATGGGCTTACAATGTAAAGCGGGGCAGTGGGGGTGGGGTTGGGGTGGAGAAGAGAATGCTTGGAAAAATGTGGTTTGGGTCTTGCCAATTGTAAAATGTTAGAAACAAATAATTTGAGATGTTTTGCCCAACCTAGAGCGCGTCTGGATTCACCCTTTCCTTCTATTTACGTGCCATTTTCAGACTTGACGTGCATGCCAGTGCTGGTTTGGGTCATGGGTGGATTTTTTTGAATGCAGTTCTTTTGAAAGATGATTGCATGTGTAGCTTCTGAGTGTGCAGGATGGAGTGGTGTTGGGAAGAGATGGGCATTTAGACATATCTTCCCGCCTCTGGGCCTAACTGTCCTAAGCCCCTCTGGTATATTCTACTTGGAGGTTCCCAGTCCAGGCTGTGCTAGTGGGGAAATGTGGCAGCATGAGAAAGTTACTCAACCTCAGTCTCCCCACCTGTAAAGTGGGGAGAATATTACCTACCCCAGGGCACGTGGGGACTGAGATGCTGTATAGTGTGGTGTTAGGAGTGTGAACTCTGGAGGAATATTCCTGGGATACCATCGCAGCTCTGACAATTGTGTGAACTTGGGCAACTTCTTCGGCCTCTCTGTACCTCAGTTTCTGTTCACCTGTATGATGGGGAAAATGTTAACACCCACCACATAGACTTGCTTTAAGCATTAAAAGAGTTATTCCACGTAAAGAACTTCGCATGGTGCTGGGCACATGATAAGTGTTTGGCAAATGTTAACAATTGCTATTGTTGCTTATAAATGCTCTTGTTACATTAAGCCTTGGACATGGTAGAAAATAAGTCAAGTTCACCTTGAGGCTGAGGACAAGGACAATTACAAGGATAAGCACCTTACTCTAGCTGCAAGGGTCTTCTCCGGATTATGTTCCTTTTCTTACTGCTTCAGTTTATAGATTAATTCTCTAGTTCTTCCACCCCAGAATAAGAAGCAGGTAAATTTTCCATCAAAACTTAGGCTCATCTTTTTCTCCATTCTAGGGAGGATCCTTTTCTCTCCTCTGCTTTACCACCATCTAGCATCCAGAGTCACCTAATTCAAGAGCCCAACTAAGTCATCCCAGAGTGTGAGGTAACTCCCGGGGCACAGATGGAAGGAAGTCATGAGCTTAGTGTTGTTCTGGTTTAATGCATTGCTTCTCAATCCTTTTCACACTTCAGGATGAACTGGGGAGCGTTAAAGAGATAATAGAGGTTTTGAGTGTGGAGCTTGGGGATTAATACATTTAAAACTCTCCAGATGCTTCTAATGTGCAGTGAGGGCTAAGAGCCACTCTGGCTTAAGCATGAAGAGTGGTCATTGTGGGTGCTTCCCCTGGTCATTTCTTTTTCTTTCTTTTTTTTTTTTTAATTTTTTAATGTATTTATTTTGAGACAGAGAGAGACAGAGCATGAGCAGGGGAGGGTCAGAGAGAGAGGGAGACACAGAATTCAAAGCAAGCTCCAGGCTCTGAGCTGTCAGCACAAAGCCCGATGCGGGGCTCGAACTCACAGACCATGAGACCACGACCTGAGCCGAAGTCAGACGCTTAAACCGACTGAGCCACCCAGGCGCCCCTCCCCTGGTCATTTCTGACCCTCGCCTCTTTTAACTCATTGGCCTGTCCTTGGAAGGCCAAATGGGATTTCTGTCCTCCTGATCTCTGACCTTCACTCAGTGGGCAAGCTTTCCTCTGGGGCTCTGAACTTGAGGTCTACAGAAGCAAGGCCACTTTGTCTCTGAACCCCGGGCAGGTTTTGGGTCAGTGCTGCCACCCAGGTGGTTGGCATCCCCACTCCCACCCCAGCGCGTCTCTGGGGGTCTTGTCTGAATCCATGCCTTCTTTTTCTGCTAACAAAGAGTGGTGGTGATGGTGATGGTGGTAGCAGTGACGGTCATTTGGGGGTGGTGGAGGTGATGGTGACCATATGGTGGTGATGATGGTTTGGTGGTGATAAAAGTTCAGTCAAGAAAGCAGAAGCTTGGAGGAAGTATCGATGTTCTGTTCAGAGGAACCACATGGTGAGCCAAACAGAAGTATCTTTGTTTGCATTTGCTGAGGCAATGGCAATAGCTGGTTGGATCAGTTAGCATTTGGTGAGGAAAGCAGAGCTACTCTGGGTGACATGGAATAAGGGATTTATTATAGAGATTAGACTTCCTCAATGTGGAAGCCAGTGGAAAAGTCTATGCAAGGCTGTTGCCTCTGTGTCTGATGTTGGGCCTAAAGTTTCTACAGGTCAGCAGGGCCTGCACGTGGGATGGAAAGTTGGATATGAAGTGGGGGAGAGCAAGAACAGACTGGAACCTGCCTCTGACTCTCACCGCCTCCAATCTTGATAACACAGGTGACCTGCAGGACAAGTGGGTGCCCATCACTGCAGAGCCACACATGCACCTGGACCAGGAACCAGAGAAGCTGGAGGAGACCCAGTGGGTAGTGGAGATGCTGTGGGCCCAGCCAGTGTCCACAGCACCCAGGTGAGCCACAGGTCTGAGACAGCGTGTGTGGGCTCCTGCTATGCCTGGTGCCCTAATCAGACCTCCCGAGTGGGGTGGTTACTGCTTCACCCTGCCTTCCAAATCTCATGCAGATTTCTCTTGTTGCCAGCCTGAATTCAGAGCCATACAGGGAAAGAACTCTGGGACATTGTTTAGTTCTTGTGACATGGGACACGGTCACCATGGTGGGGGCCTCACGTAGCTCAGGTGGAGTAAAAGCTTCATCGCCCAGAATGGCCTGTGCATGACACTCACCTTTAACATTTCAAGTGGGGAGAGGCAAGGGTAACCAGACCTGAGCCAAGGGGCAGCTGAAGACTGGACACCAGAGCCCTTTATACTCTCAGGTCAAGGAATAGCCTGGCCATTTCATCTCATCCTCAGAAGCTGGAGTCTTTGGCATCCCCTCTACCCCCTAAGCACTGAAGGCTCACGTCTCGTCCACTAATCCTTGACTTTGCACAGGGGCTGGGTAAGGCTGAAGACACCTGTCCCTCTTTGGGATTCTGGTGTGCCTCTGACCTCGCCCTGGTGTCTCTTTGAATGGCTCTTTTCTTGGTATTGACCCTACTCTCTACTTCTGACGCCTATTCCTGCTAAATCCTCTAGCTGGACCTATAGGTCTTTTTGGTGGCCAAATCCTCAGATGGTGGGCAATCCCTTTGGTGGCTCTAAAGTGCTCAGGAGTTACAGCCCTGGGAAAGCTTCTACCCTCTTCCTAATACTGGCTTCTGAAGGCTTCATTTACCAACCAATATAATTATCATATAGTTTCTATTCTTGAATTTGAGAATTGCCTTCACCAAAGATGCATTTAGAATTTAACTCAGCCATGTGCTCTCTTATTGTGTCCATCATTGCTCTAACCCATGTGAAATCATGGATGGGTAGCCAGGAATGGAAGCAGCTGGTTTTGAGTTTTGTACTGTGAAATGAGTAGTTTGGGATTTGGTAGTCAGAACTGTATTCGCCCCTCCCTCTTTTTCTCATTTGCTATGCTACCTTGTTTGTGAACATTTTCTCCACCTGCAAGCAATTTACACAAATCGTAAACTATGTAACTGTTGTCATCTCTGTAGCTATGACTTGAGACTGGAAAATGACCAGTTGTCATCAGATTTGAAAACTCCTAGAAAAGGTCCTCTCACTTGTGGTCTCATGCCTGATACTTCTCAGATGGTAGACAAGTTGTTAGAATTGTTTGCACCTCAGTTTTCTTGTCTCTAAAGTGAGTGGGTTTGCCTTGCATTTCATGCCATGTTCTTTGAAGTCCCCGGCATTGCCAGAGGACTCATTGGGACATTGGAGTTGGGGAACAGGATGGGGTCTAGGCTCCCTTCATCCCTCACTCAACTAGCAAAGAATCACCTATGTCTATTTTATATATTTGGTTTCTGTGATAGATTGGATTATTGGTCAGCTAACAATCACTCCCTGCCCTGTCTTCCTTACAGCAGACTGTACTCTCCTGTCCTACTGACTTTGGGTTTGGCCATGAGATTTACCCTGACCAATGGAATATGAGAGGATGTGACATAGGTAGAGGTTTTAAATGTACTTGCAGGATTTGTCTTGCCTCTTGTGCTCTTTCATTTACTAGGAGAATGTGCCCACAGGTAGTCACAGTAGAAAGAGAGAGTTGTGCAGCAGACCCAAACCTGACCATAGCCTGAGTCCCACCTACACTCGTTTATTATCCTCAATCTGCAATCTGTAAGCATGAGAATAAATGTTGTTAAAAGCATTTTGTTTTGGGGAGTGGTTTGTTACACAGCATTATTATAGTCATAGCTAGCATAGCTTACAAATAAGTTTTAATAAATAATCATATCTTTTGGTTTAAAAGAAGTTTGAATAGCTCTGGCTTTGCTGATTTTTCAGCTCTCCCACCCAGTTCTAACATCCTAAGTTTCTGTCTCTGTATGTATCTAGGAAAGAGAGAGAGGGATAAAGAGTTTTAGAAACAAAAAACTTAAGGAAAGGAAGAAAAGATAAGAGAAAGTAGAAGATTTTCTTTTTGGGGGAAGGGACGCTTATCAGGGAGCAGGGAGCAGAGATGGACAGATCCATAGTTAAAGTGTGTTTTATTTCTTTGAATCATCAAGTAAGCAGATTTCACCCCTGGTATTATTTTGCACTGTTACATTATTTTGTCCATTTCTGTATTCCATTTGCACAACCTCTGAAATTCCAGGAAGAAGGTAAAAGAATAACATTGTACATAGCCGTGGGTTGTGCTGTGTTTATTTCATCATGGACCGTTCACTTGGGCTTAACCTCAAACTGACCTTTCTGACTCCAGAGAAGACAGCAAAGCTTTGTCAACAGATTCAAAATCATACTCTAAAGGAACAGAAATAGCTCACTTCCTCGGCTAGAGATGTTTTCCATTCTCACTTTTCGTGTCTGTGGTCATAGGGAGATCATTTTTAGGAATTCCTAGACAACTTTATTACTGAAGTGCATGCATAGATACCCTGGGGTCTTAGACAACTGGCACCCCACCCTAAACCCTGAATGTATTAGCAGCAGGTTGGAGGGAGGATGAAAGTCTTAGGCTATTTTCAAGCCTATTTTGCTCCAGCGCTTTTCAACATGGCTTCATTTTATTGTTAAAGTTTGAGAACATCTCAAATGTAAATATAAAACTATAGTCTAGGGGCACCGGGGTGGCTTAGTCGGTTAAGCATCCGACTTCAGCTCAGGTCATGGTCTCGCGGTTCATGAGTTCGAACCCCACGTCGGGCTCTGTGCCGACAGCTCAGAGCCTGGAGCCTGCTTCAGATTCTGTCTCCCTCTCCCTCTGCCCCTCCCCTGCTCACGCTCTGTCTCTCTCTGTCTCTCAATAATAAATAAACGTTAAAAAAACAAACACTATAGTCCAAAGCCAAGAATAAGGGATATTTGGATGCCCTCAGTTCGAATGAATAATTAAAAGGTTACCATATCCTCTGCAAGGATGAACGATATTTTGGACCAGATCATTAGATGATGGTTCTATTTCCCAGAAAGGGTCTTCTGAGGTTTGTGAGGGCAGCATGAGGCAGGCTGGGCTTGTCTATGGCATGGGCTGGGTTTGAGGTCATCTCTGCCATCAGCCTGTGCTCAGGTTGTGTCTTACACTGATGGCCATCTGATTTTGGGTATTGAATGATTTACCTGTTTGTTTGTACTGGATTGAACGCCTTTGAGGACAACAGGAGCTGCTTAATATTTTACAGCCAGAAGTTGGCACTACCTATGTGTAGGGAATTCTGCATGACCCACAATGTCGTGTAGGGAGAAGAGGGCTCTAGGAGATTATTTAATTTAGGTTGATTAATGAGTATCTAGCAAAAAAAATGTGCCAATAGTTGTAATTATTGAGTGCCAGGAGATTTTATAATAAAGACCCTTTTCCGATAACCTCTAAAAAGAATAAAAGAATATATGCCCGCCCCCCACCCCCCCAGCTACTAGAAAGGAAAGATGCAATTTAAAGAGACAAAACCAATCTGGATAAAGGCAAGAAAAAAGAGGAACGCCTGGGTGGTTCAGTCGGTTGAGCATCCGACTTCGGCTCAGGTCATGATCTCACGGTCCGTGAGTTCGAGCCCCACATCGGGCTCTGTGCTGACCGCTCAGAGCCTGGAGCCTGTTTCCGATTCTGTGTCTCCCTCTCTCTCTGACCCTGCCCATTCATGCTCTGTGTCTCTCTGTCTCAAAAATAAATAAACGTTAAAAAAAAAAAGGCAAGAAAAAAGAGAAAAGGAACACAGAACAGTTTGGACAAATAGTAAGGTAGGGTATTTAAATAGAAATGAGCCAGTTATTACATTAAATATTAGTGAACTAAATATTACAATTGAACGGTAAAGGTTGTCATAGTGAATAAAAAACAAAACTGGAGTCTATGCACCTTGTAAGTGATATACCTTAAAATAAGGTGTATGGCCATGGTCCTTTCTGAAAGCAGCATGGCATGTACCAAGAGTCATAAGTTCACTTATACCCTTTGATCGTATAAGTCATTATAGTTAAGACCTCAGAATGTGGAGTGGGATAGACCTTAGTTCAAATCCCATCTCTGCCCTGTATAAGCTATGTGATCTTGGGCAAGTAACAATCTTTTGCTTTTTCATCTGTAAAATGAGGGTAATTTGTACTTTTCGCATAAGGATGTTGTAAGGAATGCATGGCAATTTGGGTATAAAGTTCTTAGCACACAGCCTGGCATGTAATAACTGCTCAGTAAATGTTAGCTATTATAATCACGGCTGCTGCTGCTGCTACTGTATTTTATTAATGGGTTAAAAGCAGTTTCTAATATCAGGGAAACAATTATATCAGGGAAATAGTAAGCTAAAGACAAATGTAGTATGCATGAAGATGTTTATTGCATCTACCTATAGCAATAAGAAATTAGTAACAACCTGTCTCATTCATTCATTCATTCATTCAATTCAACAAATATTTACTGAGATCTTATTACATGCTAAACGCTGTTTCCCACTGTTTGGGATACATCAGTGAACAAGACAAAAGTCGCTGCTTTTGTGATGGGGAATGTGTAGCTAAACTGTGGGGCAGTAACCCAATGGAATGTTCTGCAACTGTTAAAAAAAAATAGCAGTGAAGGCATAGAAAGTTGTTTGTAGTACGTAAAATCAAAAAACAGACAAGGAAAACAGAGATGCCTTAAAATATGCCTGGGTAGACAGAGACTGAAATGGAGCCTTTGAAAATACAGATGCCTGTAAGGGTGATGGGATTGTGTTCTTTATTTTCAATAACATATGACATGGTTTTATGAAATTATGAAAAAATATATGTAAGTAATTGAAAAAAGTGAATTGGCACAAAGAAAAGCTTCTTATGGTTTAGGAATCAAAGTGAGGCTCTAGGCAGAAGAGGAAATTGCCTATGTAACAGGGAAGGGAAAATTGCTCTTTCAAAACAGAAATGACCGTTGTAGCTTCCCTGTGTGCTGGGAACAGAAGATTTCATGCCAGGGAAAGGCAGTTCTTTGTTAAGGAAACCTTATTAAGCCGATAAGTAGAAGAGGTCCCGAAGTCCCTAGAAAGGGGTAGTTCATACTTAAACATGTCTGTATAATAAAGTAACAGAAACTCCAGTTTTCCCTCAGCAGTTTGAGGGTAGAGGGAGAAACAGGGATTTGGAACCTGGAATATGGGGAGAAGATGAGCAAGGAGAGATTCAGCTCGAGAGGGCTAGAGTGGTGGGGATAGAACAGCAACTTTAAGAACACTGATAACTAATATTCAATTTTAAGCTCTTTTCTGTTTTTTTTTTTTTTCCCCACCTTTCCCTAACAGTATGACTATGGGATTGAAAGAGGGGGTAATGTCCTAGGAGGAGAGCACATACAGGTGTTCAGAGGAGAACACAGAGGCAGGAGGCAAGATGGCGACTACAGACCAAGAAGTCTCTGGAAGGGAGAACTTAAGTGTGGGGTAGCTAGGAGACCTCAAGTTCTGCCCCCCACCCTCCAACATGCCCTCCCTTGGGAATCCTGAGGAGAGTACTGTATTCCCATGGGATGTGGGCTCAGGACAGTTTGTTTGGATATTAAAAGAAGGCTGGTGCCATAGGACATTCAGAATTCACACACACAAGGTGATCCTAGCATCCTGTTCAGAGGCTATTTTTCCCGTACTGACCCTTCTTAAAGCCTCAAAATGCTTCATTGCCACCACTACCAATATAATCTTTTGCAAACAGACACCCTTCTACCTAGGAATCTTGCTATTAAAAAAAAATGTTTATTTATTTATTTTGAGAGAGAGAGAGAGAGAGGGTGAAGGGAGGGACAGAGAGAGGGAAAGAGAATCCTAAGCAGACTCAGCCATCAGCACCGAGCACGACGCAGGGCTTGAACCCATGAACCGCGAGATCATGACCTGAGCCGAAACCAAGAGGCGGACGCCCAACCGTCTGAGCCACCCAGGCGCCCCAGGAGGCCTGTTATTTTAGGTGCAGCAAGGTCTGGGAGCAGTTCTGCCTCTCCATGAAGGACTTAGGGAGGATGAGTTTGTCAGATCATTTGGTTACATGGGCAGGAGGTTGGGCAGGTTTTGATGGGTGGTGGGCTGAGGAGAGAAGGGAACAGCAAGCAGACATGAATAAGCGTGAACCTGGGGCACTGAGGCTGATCGCTTGTGGAGGTTGGTGGTGGTGGTGATGGAAAGGGGAAGCCGCATGAAGTCTCCTGGGACAAGGAGGGGACTGGTATCTAGACCCTGACTCCTGCTCCCAGGGAACCTTGTGACAACAGTCCTTTTAAGGATGGTGCTCAACTCAAAGGCTTCTAGAATAGCAACCCTGTGTGGCCTTGGTGTACCAAGGTGCGGGTGGGTGGGAACCATCTGTCCCAGGTGCAGACCATAGGGGGAGGGGAGGGGAGTGCATTGTCTGTGGAGAATTTAAAAGCAGTAACAAAGCATACGGATTGTTGCTATCATCAGGTGCCAGCAGTTCACTGTAGGGTGATAAAATGCCTCTCCCTGCTGGGACAGCCTTTTCAGGTCGTCCCTGTCCTCTGGCCCTCTGCCGCTGGGGGATGGAGAACAGCAGAGGTGGGGAGTCCAAAAGAGGCACGTGCAGGAGAGAAACCCAAATTCCTCAAACTGGTAAATAAGAGGATTTCAGGACTGAACTTGAAAAACATGAGCCTGGCCAAGGGCGGGGCAAGAATATCCTCAGAAGGCGGCAGCTGAGCAAAGGTTAAGCAAATATCGGTGCCAAGCCAGTGGCGGCTTGGTGAATAGGCGACTCACATCCTCTGCAAGCTCTCAAGATTAGTGTCTTTTCAGAGAAAAGAAAGGACCTGATCTCATCTGTGGCGGGGAGAGAGGGCCAGCGCCTCTTTTGTGCAAGATAAAGGCTCCAGCAAGATCTCGAGAGACTGTTCTAAGAAAAACTGGAGAAGGTGCACTTGGCCATCCTGTAGACCCCGGGACATTCCACAGGGGTGGGAAGAAGCCCAGATCTCTTCCAAATTGAGGTGTATATAGGAACAGGGTGGCGGGGGTACAATACACAGTAAGTATACTGACACGTCCCAGAGTGAGGTCCCCACCAGCAGCATCGGCATCACCTGGAAATTGGTTAGACACGCAAATTCTCAGATCCCACCATGACCTACCTGCCGAATTAGAGACTTGGAGGCTGGCACCAGCAATCTGTTTTTAAATAAGCCCTCCTGGTGATTCTGATGCCCACTGAGTTTTGAGAACCACAGGTTGGGAGCTGACTCTGGGGTTTGACTCCCTCTGGGAGGTAGTGGCAGCTCCCCTCTCTGCCCTCTCCCCCATTCTAGGTCTCTGGGGCTGTGGGAAGGATGAGTGATATGACAGCACTAATGAAGAAGACGCAGGTCAGTTTGTGAATGTTAATTTGTGAACATTAGTTAGCTCCTGGGTTTGTATTGTGAAAGATTCCAAGGAAAGACAATTCTGTTCTGGTGCCTCATTCATTTTAATCGAATGGTCTAACTCAATCCGTATTATTTGGGCAAGTTCTTCCAATTGTCTAACCTAACCTAAATCTTTCCTACTGTACATACAAATCTAAATTTGTGGTAATATGTTGTAGCAGCTATGGGAAAGTAATAAATGAGGCTCTGGGCCTGTAGTTGGACCAAGGCTATGCATCTGTCCCCAACTCCAAGAAAGGTCCTGCAGTCTCTGTACCCGAGGTATTAGGTTGGGATGTGAGGCTTTCTTTGAGAAACTGGCTGCACTGAATCTCTGGAAGTCCTGGATTGGGTGTGGTGGGAAGTCTGGATCCAGGGGCACTTTCGAGGACACTCTCGGGGTAGCACTGATAGCTGGGGTATCAATATGGCGGGTGGTGTGGAGAGGCACAGCTCTGGTGGCATTTTCCAGGTCTTCCCAGGAACAAGTCAGGCAGGAGGGGCTCCAACTCCCATTTGGATTCGTTTGAAATATTCCATCTCTCTTGGGTCTTGAATATCCCTTGCTGCCATGGAGACAGCACAGGCCTTAGACTTGGTTCTGTCCTAGCCAGATCACTTCATGTTGGTGCAACCTCAGACAAAGTATGTAACTTCTCCTTTCTTCCACTTGCTCATTTAGAAAATGCACTTTGCCATGTTGTTATAAAGGGGGCTATTACAAAGTATAAATAAGACAATAATATAAAGTGCCTGGCACATCATGGGACAGTGAATCTTTCTGCAGAAGGACAATTGTGGCATTCTCTACAGCTTGGTGAATGGTGGTAGAACCAAGTGTGAGTACGTTTCTGCTGGCTTATGTGGGAACCATGGTTAGTCAGAGATTTGAAGCTGCTGGGAGTGCAACCAAGCAGGCAGTCTATTCCTTTGTCCCTTTGAAATAAGATCTACAGCTGGTTTATTCCTCTAGGTTTTAGGGAAAGGATGTGAGAGAGGAGATTGCACAGCTCAAGGCATTGATGATCTGGGTTCTTGGTTGCCTCAGTGGTGGCTCTAGCAGGGAAGAAAAGAAGAAGAGCTTTGTGAGCCCTGAAAACACATACACCATCACCCTGGCCAATGACTCCATGGAACAGGCATCTTTCTTTCTCCTACTAGCCCCCTGGAATAGCACTGCCCGGGCCTCCCCATGCCTGGTCTTCCTGACATTTGTATCCTTCCATAGTCAAAGGGCTTTTATGGGGTCCGGGAAGCAGAAGACCTACCGTCCAAACTTGACCCTAGGCTGCTCTTTCATATCTACCACTCTGGAACGAACTCACCATGGCAGGAGTCTGTTCCTCAGCCACACTTAAGTTAAAAGAGAATGACTTGGGAAGGTAGTTCTGGAAAGGCAGAAATGCCAAGTGAGCCTGCATTTGGCTTCCACCTCCTAGCCACTCCTGCGGCAAGCCCGTGATCTCAGGGTGCTCGACGCCCTTCAGTCTGGACCCTGACTCATTGGACTCCCATCCAATGTGCTCTTGGGTTAGTGAGAGTTTACAATAGACCATTAAGGATCCAGAGGATGATTCTCTAGAACTTTCTGACTCCGTAAATTTGAGAATAAAATGAGAATAAGAAAATGTATCATGTCTTGATTTACTCTTAATTCATATTTCCACAGAGAGTTACATGTTCCTGTGCTTGCCCTCACATTGCTTGTTAATTGTAGTTAACCACTTTTCCAAATTTCCCTGAAGTTTAATCTCTCACTTGATAGCATTTTTCACATAGAAACAAATTTTTAAAAATCAGCTGCCAGAGTTACTTTGCACATGTCTTCAGATAGAAGAGATCAGTGGAACTGAGTCCAACCATGGTCACTGATCAGCTGTCAGGGCTTTTTTCCAGCTTCAGATTGGTACCTTAACCAAGTTACAAATGGCTACATCCCCTAGGACTTTGGAGTTGTATCATACTGGGAGTTTATTTTTTAAATTCATTTATTATTATTATTATTATTAATTTTTTATTATTTTTGTTTTAGAGAGAGAGAGCTCACAGGGGGAGGGGCAGAGAGAGAGAGAGAGAGAGAGGGACAATGTCAAGCTGGCTCCACGTTCAGCATGGAACCCAATGCAGGACTCAATCCCATGACCCTGGGGTCACGACCTGAGCTGAAATCAAGAGTCAGATGCTCAACTTACTGAAACACCCAGGTGCTCATTAAGCTCACATTTAAACTGTGAGTTTAAATGAAATGAAACTGGTATTCTGAAATGCCAAAACCCTATCCCCTCTCTACACCCCACATGACCACTTAGGTCTTCATTAGCTAGAGCTAGGTGCCATCTGACTGCACTAACGCAAGCTAATCCACCTGAGGGTGTTTGCCCAATAATCAAAATGAATTTTAATTTGCTAAAGGATCAAATGTGAATGTGGTTTTTGTTTTGAATTGTTATTTGGAGGGATTGTTTTTATTCCACATTTATATACTTTGTATAGTCTTCAGGTTATGATTTCTAAAATAAAAAACCTGTTGAATTCAAGTATAGTTGACATGTAATATGAAATTATTTTCAGGTGTACAAAATAGTGATTCTATATATACATTACAAAATGCTCACCACGATGAGCGTATAATGATATTATTGACTACATTCCTTATGCTGTACTTTTCATCCCCATGACATTTATTTTGTAACTGGAAGTTTGTATCTCTTAATTCCCTTCACTCATTTTGCTCATCCCTTCACTGCCCTCCCCTTTGGTAACCATCAGTTTTTTCTCTGTGTTTATGAGTCTGTTTCTGTCTTTGTTGTTTTTGTTTGTTTTGTGTTTTAGTTGCCACATATAAATGAAATTGTATAGTACTTGTCTTTCTATGTGTGGCTTATTTTACTTAGTATAATACCGTCTAGGTCTGTCCATGTTGTTACAAATGGCAAGATTTGCATGGTTGAATAATATTCCATTGTAAATGTATACCACATTTTCTTTATCCATTCACCTATCAATGGACACTTGGGCTACTTCCATGAATTGGCCATTGTAAATAATGCTGCAATATACAAGGTGTACATCTATCTTTCTGCATTAGTGCTTTTGTTTTCTTTGGGTAAATACCCAGCAGCGGAATTGTGTGGTGCTTCTGTTTTTAGTTTTTTGAGTAACATCCATGGTGTTTTCCATAGTGGCTGCATCAATTTGCATTCCCACCAACAGTGCATGATGGTTCCCTTTTCTCCATATCCTCGCCAACACTTATCATTTCTTGTTTTTTTTGATACTAGCCATTCTGACAGATTTGAGATGATATCTCATTGTGGTTTTGATTTGCATTTCCCTGATGATTAGGGATGTTGAGCACCTTTTCATGTGTCTGTTGGCCATCTGTATGCCTTCTATGGAAAAATGTCTGTTCAGGTCTTCTGCCCATTTTAACTAGATTATTTGATTTTCTGGTGTTGAGTTGTGTTGTGTTCTTTATGTATTTTGGATATTGACTCCTTATCAGATATGCCATTTGTAAGTGTCTTCTGGGTTGCCTTTTTGTCTTGTTGATGATTTCTTTTGCTATGCAAAACTTTTTAGTTTGATGTAGGTTTTTAAAAAGAACTGCAATGACCATTAGGCAAAGAATTCCACCTGTGCACTAGGAGTAAGAAATGAAAGAAAATTATTTTCATGTAGACTTGAAGCATCCCGAAGATTTTTATTAACTCATAAATTAACATTTGTTAGTAATAAGTATCAATTATTAATTATATTAATTTCTAAGAAGACGTGATATTAGTTTTTTGTACCAGGAATGGTTATAGGTACTGGAGTGACAATATCAGGTCTTTCTGTTTATGTCTCTAGGTGTTACTTCCTCACCATTAATACAAACATATCATGCAGTTCAATGACGCTTATAGAGCTTTGAACAGGTATCATATTAATTTTGCTTGAAATCAGTGGCTCTAAATTGGGGTGATTTAGCTCCCCAGGGGACATTTGGCAGTGTCTGGAGAACCAAACTAGAAGCTACTGGCATCTCCTGGGTAGAGGCCAGAGATACTGCAACGCATTTTATAATGCATCCCCTCTTACGTCCACATGAAAGGTTATCAAGAATTATCCGCACAAAAATGTCCGTAATGCTGAAGTTGAGAATCCCTGCTATAAAGCACAGATTCTTTACTTTTGAGAGCTAATGTATAATGAGAAATGTTACTGATATGAATGTGTCGAATTTGGGCCCCAGGAGGCAGGAACCTTCAACATTCTGAAATCTGGTTTGTATGTAACTACGACACCAAACGCTAAAACACTGCCCTGTGTCTGTAAACGATACTTAGGGTCATTTGCTGGAATTTTAAAAAGAGTAAAAAAGAAAATTGATTCTGATTTTTCCCCTGATTAGGTGTGTGACCTGGGTTTGTCACTTAAACGCCCTGGGCCTCAGTTTCCTCATATAAAATGGAAAGTTTACAACACAGGATCTGTAAGGTACTGTTCAGTTTTTATATTCTGTGCCTATAAAAGCGAATGAAACACTCAAATGTTGCCCTTCCTGTCCTCTGGGTGCTTATAACCCAGGCCCCCTGGTCTGCTGATCCTTCAAATCAGGGTGACTTTCCTTTTCCCTTCTCTCATTAACTGATCAATTTCTGGGCCCATTTTTATAAAAATGTTACAGTCCTAAGGCCCCGGGGTTTCAAATAGCTCCTGGTAAGTTAGAACTCAATAAATATTTCATAGTTAAACCCAAAATAGCAACCTGGCTCCTCCCTAGTATTAAACAGATTGAAAAAGTCTCCACAGTGGGAAGTGGTGGGAAAAGAATATCTCAGCAATTGAAGACATATGTGGAGAGGGCGGTTTTATCCTCCTGGCTGTATCAAAGAGGCAGACTCCTAAAGCGTATTCAAGAATGACCTGCCAATAACAGCACTTTGTCCAGACAAATGCAAGGCCTGTAGTCAAGAGGTAAGGCATATGTATATGTTTGCACTTTGGGAAGGAGAGGCTATAGGTTCCCAGTCCTTGTTATTATGGCTATGTCCAAATAAGCACATTAATAAATCAGAACTTAGTAATAAGCACTGTATAACTAAGTTTAATAACCCTCTCTGACTTGAATCCAACTATCAAGACTACAAACAGTTGGTTGAAACCTGTCCCTTCTGTGAAAGATAAACTTGGTAGAATAGAAATATCCTTCTGAGAAATTAAAAGCCTTCTCACTGACAACTAGCCACTGGAGACATTAATCTAAAAACCAAAAAATTTGGAGCACCTGGGTGGCTCAGTTGGTTAAGTGACTCTTGATCTTGTCTTAGGTCACGATCTCGTGGTTTGTGGGTTTGAGCCCTGCATCGGGCTCTGTGCTGACAACACAGTGCTTGCTTGGGATTCTCTCTCTCTCTCCTCTCCCTCTCTCTCTCTGCTCCCTGCCCCCTCTCAAAATAAATAAACTTAAAAAGAAAAGCAAAAAAGAGCCCCCAAATTGCTACCTTTGTCCATAGTAATCTTTTATTCTATTATGGATTTGCTAATAGTTGGTTAGCTCTGGCACTTAATAATAATCCAAGGTGGACAGAGAAGTTGTGAGCCACTGGCTAGAAGGGGAGGAAGATTTGGAAATGACTGGCTTGGGCTTGCTTCCATAGTTTCTTGGCCATCCAGGAGCCCATTTGCCTGCCCATCAGATTGGTCTGGGCAGTCTTCCTCCAATCTGGCCCATTCTGCAGAACTTTAAGGCAAAGCTGGCACTTGGAAACCCCAGTTTTATGAATGTCTCAGTTACGGATTTCTGGTCTTAATTACGGGGTTGGAGAAGTGATGTGTGCTTTCTAAGATTAGCTTTTACACCAGCTACTGTAACTGGCTAGGCTCTTGCAGAAGCAGCCTGGCAGCTGGAGAGAAATGGCTTTATGTAATGGGGCAAAGAGTCATCGGCATGCTTGGGGGAAGCTTTTTACAGAAACCCTTTTTGCTCTGTGGTTTATGTGTGCTGGCTGAGGATTTTTACTTGGAAAGGAAAAAGGTAAATAAATGATAGTAGTGGGTCAGTTATATTTTTAAAAGTTTGGAAGTTAATGATTTCATGACCATTCTGAGAACCATTACAGTATAGGATCTGTTTCAAACAGATGTTTCTTTCATCCAGCACGTATTATTGAGGACTGGTGATTGTCTTCGTGCAAAGGGGATACAGTCAGCGGGGAACTGCATAAGTCCTTGCCCTCAGGGGTCCTGCAGTCTTCGTCTTTGCCCACTCGTTCTCACCCCTCTTGAATGACTGCTATACAGTTTTTAGTTTGGGCACTTGGATCGTCTCTTTTGCCACAGTAATGTAACAAACCACCCAAAACTCAGTGACCGAAAAGAAAAGAGTTGGTCTTGATTAAGCCTATACTTTTGCAGGATGGCAGTTCAGGCTAGGCTTGTCCGGGCAGTTCTGGTCTTCCTTGGGCGCATTAATAGCATACTCTCACCGGGTGGTGATCTAAGATGGACTCAGCCACGAGATTCTTCCGGTCTCAGCCAAGTTCACGCATATAAAAGACTGACAGTTGATTGGTTGTTGGCCTGGAGCGGATGTGTGTGTGTTTATTGGGGGGAGGAGGGAGGAAGGAGGCTGTTACTGGGTCACGTGCTTCTCCTCCTCCAATGGGCTACCCCGGGGATGTCCTCCAATCACAGCCGAGCAAGCCCTTGAGGGCTTCTGTTTAAGCTTTGGCTTGTGTCAAAGCTCTGCCCGAGAGTTAAAGCAATAAGGAACTGAGTGAAGGAATGGGGATCAGTGGAGCTGGATCTTTTCTTTTAATGTGAGTAACGGAGAAATATTAAAAATAATCTGAGAACAGGGTATGAAAGTTGAGTGGAGTTAAATAACGTAAGTGCTTTTATTGAAACACTAGTGTCCGTGGGTGGATGGACATGCAGTGGTGTGGGGGTTCAGCTGGCTCCAGAACAATTTTCATTAAACAGAGCCCCCCCCCCCAGTTCCCTGTGCCTCCAGTTCAGTCCCTTGGTGGGCCCAAAGTCTTTCTTCTTTTCTGTGACTTTTTGCACACGTAATGTCATACAGCTACCGTGTAAATGTGTCCTTTGTAAGAAGGACCAAATCAGTTAAGTGTGGATAAGATGAACCGGTGAGCATCTCCTCCAAACACAGGAAAAACACTTTTTTTTTTCCAATATATGAAGTTTATTGTCAGATTGGTTTCCATACAACACCCAGTGCTCATCCCAAAAGGTGCCCTCCCTCAATACCCATCACCCACCCTGCCCTCCCTCCCACCCCCCATCAACCCTCAGTTTGTTCTCAGTTTTTAAGAGTCTCTTATGCTTTGGCTCTCTTCTACTCTAACCTCTTTTTAGGAAAAACACTTTTAAATACATATTTTACCACTAGCACCAGGAAAATGGATATATATCTGTCTCTGTATCTATACTTAGGCCTAGCAAATGAAGGTATGCCTGAATGTTCATTAGGATGTTTATATTTCAAACAAATTACTTTTCAGGGTTGAGAGTCATGCTCAGTGAAACCTTTCTGGAGTTGATATTTGTAGTGGAGATAAAACATTTTTTCTTTTTTTCTTTTTTCCAAACTTCAGCAACAAAATCTATTGCTATGGTTTTCAACCTGGGCTGCACATTAGAATCATCCAGGGACCTTAACATAAAAATCCCAATGCTAGAATCCCTGAGGTTAGGACCCAGGTATCAGGATTTAAAAAAACTCCCAGGTGATTCTAATGTATAAGCAATGTTAAGAATCACTACAATGATGAATAAATTGGAGCTTGGTTCGTGAACATCCCTGATGTGGACGTTTTCTTTGTTGGGCTCGTAGCTTTCACAAAGCATTTCTGTCAATGTTTCTGTGCTGTAAGAACCACCCATCCCTGATTGCTAATATTTCCTGTAGCTGTGGTTTTCCTAGGAAGCTACTACACAGCAAAACAAATTCCCTGCGACTGTTTTTTGCATTTCCTCCATTGGTTTCTGCTTCGGTGTTGGGGTCTGCTCACTCATTACCCATGTATGATATTGTGGTGCAAAGCACCGCCCTGTTCCCCTGGGAGGCTGGCACACTGGGTGCCATGACTTGGTACTGATGAGCCTGTGTTCAGGTCCCTTTCAGTCAAGGCCACCTTTCTGGACTCAGTGGGAAGAAGCAGAGAGTTACATTATTCTTGTCCACCATTGCTTTTCAGACAGTTTCTTTTGGCCTTTCCTTCCCTATCCCTGGAAAATTTCATAGATGTTTGGTCACTTTCAGGTATTTTAGTTTTGCTCTCTGATTAAAAAATTATAATGCAAATCAAAATTTCAAGTTTCTTCCAACCCTAGGCCTGATCCATTCTTGGGAACTTGCACTGGAAAGGTGAAAGGGTGGAGTGACCTTTGTTCTGTGATTTCTTTTTCTTGTTCTTAATTTCTCTCTCTCTCTCTCTCTCTCCCTCTCCCTCTCACTCTCTCTCTCTCTTTTTTTTTTTTTTTTTTTCTGCTGCTAGTTCTTTGTACTTTTAGTCTGATATTAGTGCAGTTGTATTCTGGGGTTGATGGCCTCTGGGTATCGGATACCTAAATGGTGGCTTTTTCTCTTGGGGAGCTTTGTAGATTTTAGGACCCCTCTCCCTTTTAAAGGGGTGTCAGGTACTGCCCACTGCATTGTTCCCTGGCTTGTGGCTCACCTTCCTGCTGACCACCATGGTTCCCCTCCCTTAAGCTTTTTGCTGCTGGGATCACTTTGCCTTTGGAGTTGAATTTTTTTAAGGTGGCTCAAGTATAGCTGTCCTCCATGATGTCTGCTGCTCCGGGAGATAGTTTCTATTTTCTGCTCACCCAACTCTGGAAGGGCAGGCTGTGCCCAAACCTTTTCATACTCTGCTTTGGTTGCAGTGCTAAGAGCTCTGAGTTTCTGCAGCTTCACACGCATCACGCTGAGGGGCAAAATGTTAATCTCTCTTTCAGGCAGATACCCTTTAAGAGCGGAGGTGGGAATGGCTCTCCATGTCACCCAACTGAAATGAACAGGATTCTTTAAATACAAGGTCACACCCCTCTTCAAAGAAATCCTTGCTCCCCAATCTTCTTTACTTATTTTTATTTCCTCATATTGGCTACATGTAAGTGATGGACTATATAGATGACAGAATCAGCCTTTTCCCCTCTTATTAAATTATGAAACAATCCTGAACTTTAAAAAAAACCCTGGAAGATCATTATAAAGAACTTCCTGAACCCCGAACCTTTGAGAGTAAATTTCCAACCTGTTGGAGTGCCTGGGTGGCTCAATTGATTGAACATTCAACTCTTGATTTTGACTCAGGTCACGATCCTCGGGTTGTGGGATCAAGCCCTGTGTCAGGCTCCACACTGAGCATGGGGCCTGCTTGAGATTCTCTCTCTCTCTCCCTCTGCCCCTTTCTGGTTCTCTCTCTCTCTCTCTAACAAACAAACCCAGGAAGATCACTGTAAAGAACTTCCCACACCCCAAACCCTTGAGAGTAAATTTCCAACCTGCATACTTTTACCCTAGAATCTTTTAGAGGGTGTTTCCTACAAAGAAAAGGACATTTTCCTATGTAGCTACAATATAACCAATAAAATTAGGAAATTTACATTGATAACTTTGCTATCATCTAACCTCATAGCCTATTCAGTGTTTTCCAGTTATCCAAATAACATCCTTATGGCAACAGGATATGGTTCAGAATCCTGTACTGGATTTCGTTGTCATCCCTTAGGCCTTCTTCAGTCTGGAACCTACCTTGATTTTTATCACCTTGACACTTGGAAATTTGTAGGCCAATTATTTTGTAGCACATCCCTCAGTTTAGATTTGTCTGAGGTTTCCTCATTGTCTCTTATCAAGTGGCACAGATGTGTCTTTATGCTCTTACTGGTGTTGTTACCTTTGATCACTTAATTAAGTTGGTGTCTTCTAGGTCCCACTGTAAACTTCCTCTCTTCCCCTGTGTAATTGA
Organism: Panthera uncia; assembly: GCF_023721935.1. Lineage (NCBI taxonomy): Eukaryota > Metazoa > Chordata > Mammalia > Carnivora > Felidae > Panthera > Panthera uncia. Next base: position 122,718,728 of record NW_026057577.1, on the reverse strand, counting down.
TACATATTTTGTGGGAAGGTAGTTTGAAACTGTATAAACATCTCATTCCTTATCAGACATTCAGTTGATTCATGTGTTTATTTACATCTGTACAGACTCATGGTTTCCCATTATATTGAATGAATTTTAATTCTTATTTATTTTGATGCTCAGATTGTCCCTGGTTTGGCCAGTGGGATCGCATTCAAGCTGGATTCTGTATTCCTTTCACAGAACCCTATCATTCTTTGAGTGATCCCTGGCTTTCTGGCACAATAAGATGTTCTAGGGTCACCTGTGCTCCAGCCCTGGAATCAGCCATTTCTCCAAGGAACCCTGGTCTCTTTTAGTAGAAAATGTTATTTAGAAGCCAATGTCTGAGTGCTAAATATACTCCTTGTTCTTGGGGGATTGTTGCTCCCAGACCTTCTCAATGGCCAGAGCTCTGTGTGTGTGTGTGTGTGTGTGTGTGTGTGTGTTGGTGTAACACATAATAACATCTCCATCTTTTGAACTGAATTCACACAGATGTCTCCAATTGTAACCCAACACCAGGGCTCATGCCTGCCTTCCCCCTTTCTGTATAACTTTTCCAACAGTGGCGAACCTTGCTTTCGTTATATATGTATTTATTCATTTGATCAATTTCCTGGTATCAAACCAATCTCCCAAATCTGCTGCCGTACCTTCCTAGCAGGGTCGCCCTCCCCACTCTGTTGAAACTCTGATACCCTACTCTGAGCCACTGTGGCTTTCCCCACGCCCACCACGGAACTACTACCTTGCTTTGCCCCCAACTAATGGCTCTCGGACTGAATTGTTCAGGAAGGGAATGCAAGCTCAAGAGGCCACTGATCCAATTTTGAGCCACCAATTAGCAAGTCTCACATAAAGCACAGGGGTTCTCCCTGGGGTCCATAGATGCCCAGAAAGTGCATGTAGAAAATTCAGGAGTCTGTCAACTTTGGGAAATCACATCTTTATTCTCTAACTTATAACTGCATTTTACTCTTTCCTTCTATTACAACGGTGGGCAACCCACCACAGCAGTATCAGCGGTGACTGTGATTTTGTCAACAAAAATTATACCTGTTCTCATACCATATAACAGTTATTACAGAAACTATTAATGCTCATCACTCATTTAAAAATATGGTAGTTATGAGCTGTTCTTTTAGGTCTTACTCTAAAATAAGTCTGTGTTATGATGTCACAAAATTGCTTTTAAGTTGTTTTGATGCTTGTCTTCAACATACTTAGTGTCCTTTATAGTCCTTATATATTCTGTGCCTTAAGAATAATTATCCTGAGAAGAGGTCCACAGTCTTCACCAAATAGCTGAAGGAGTCCAGGGGAACAAAAATGGCTCAAACCTCCCCTTTAGTTCTTCTCTTTTAAATATAAAAGCATGTTCCCTTATTTTAAAACTTGGGATCTGAACTTGATAAGAAAATCACCCTCTAAGACAGTGTGGCATGCCTCTGAAATTAGTCTCCCCGGTAGGTTGAGGGTCGTTTTGGGGTAATAACTCCCTGGCATGTCTGGCCCATCTGCCTGTGGGTTGAGCATGCTCCTGAAGCCAGAGGACATCCTTAGGCAGGGAGAGGTGGGAAGTCATGGCCAGGTAGACCTGTTTGGAGGTGACCTTTGGGGTGATCCCTTTGAAGGGACCACCAATTGTGTCTGTCAGCCCCATTGCTTTCTCTCTGGGGCTCAGCTCCTTCCTCTGGAAAATGAGGAGGGATAGTCGCTAATACAATTTGAAGACAATGCTTGGCCCTGGACAAGAACAGTGGGAGCCATGGGAATGGAAAGGCCCTATGCTTTGCCTCTTCTCAGGTGGCAGGGTTGAGTGTGCCGCCCTGAGCCTTCCTTCTGTCCTCACTCCCTCTTTCCTGAGGTGCCAGAAGAAGGGAGAGAGGAGGAAGGCCATAGAGCTGTAACAGCCTGGCCGGTGGTCAGCCCACTTGGGGGTGAGTCTGCCCCTCCTCCCCTCTCGTCTGGGCCCCAGAAAGTCTATTCTGCAAATGAGCTGTTCTGTCTCTACTCACTCTTCCCAGATTGAGTTTCTAGACCTTCATGATGCTCAGGTTACTTCTCGGCCTGGTTCAGGGTATCACTTTCTGTGACATCCTCTCTATAAAGCCTCTTCGTCACTCTCTCCCCAGAGGTTCTTGACCCACATACTCAGCACAGTTGGCTCTCCTTGGCAGAAAAGCAACATAAAGTGAATCAGTGAAGCGGGAGGTATAGCAGGGGACCTCTAAGGACTGCTATTTCTACGATTTCTATTTCTATTATTTCTATCATTGGGACTCCATGGAATTAGCAAATATGTCATAATGTATGAAGCCAAGTGTTGCCCTCCCAAGTGGTCACATAGGAAGTACCATTGCTTAAAACATGAGTGTTGCTTTTTTTTTTCTTATCCCAGAATTATTTTGTGGAGCTGGTTTACGAACCACAAAAGAGAATCACACATATTGCACTATCTTCCCACTTTTTGAGTAGAGATACTATTACTTTATTTACCATGCTTTAGTTCCAGTGGCTTTTTGGTTATTTTCAAAAGTCTAGTTTACCCACCAAGGCTGAAGATAATAGATACCATCCACAGGGTTCTTTCTGTGTTCTGAGTGCAGTGTGATATGAATTTTCTCATCAAAAGTCCTGCAAAGTAATTGCAGTTATTCCCCCCCCCCATTTTTACAGATGGATAAATTGAGGCATAAAAAAGTTAAGAAACTTGTTCAAAGTCACACAGCTCATAGAAGTTGAATCTGAGATTTGAACTCAGCAGTAAGACCAGGGTCTAGACTCTTCACTGATGAACTTCTTATTAATTACTTCATCCATTCCATAATATATGTCAGGCGCTGTTCTAGGCATGGAGGGTTGGTTCATTGCTGAACAGGATAGACAACAATTCCTGCCCTCTTGGAGCTTAAATTTTAGTAGATGAGACAGAAATAAAGAATAGCATACTAGATAAGTAGGTTAGATAGTATGTTAGAATATGATTTAGGAAAACAGGGAAAGGGGATTGGATGACCGGATGAAAGTTGAAATTATAAATGGATTGGTCTGCATAAGCCATTTGAACAAAGATTTGATGGAGTAGAAGGAATGAACCATGTTATCTGGGAGAAACTCTTTCAGGCAGAGGACAAGCCAATGCAAAGATCCTGAGGCAGGTGCATGCCTCGTTGTTTGAGAAACTGTTGGATACACCTCCAATTTTGAAGGAACTCCAAACCATTGGGAAGACTTTGGCTTTTATCCTGAGATAAATGGGAGAAGAGTTGCAGGATTTTGAGCACATATATGACATGATCAGACTTCTATTTGAATAAACTTCTATGGAGAAGAACTGTACAGCAGAAAGGGCAGTAATCTGTTATTACAGACAGATGTAACCAGGCCCTGTCACAGGTGAGTTGGTGGTAGTTCACATCAGACCCAGAAGGCACCTATGCACTCAGCAGTTGCATTAGAAGTTGCTAATAGGTATGTTAATTTTTCTTCAAATTGGGCAAAACCTGAGTAATTTTGAGGGCCTGGCCAAGTCTCTCTTTAACAAAAGATTTAGAAGCAGCAGAATCAACAAGAGAATATGCAGAGAAACAGAAAACAGTCACCAGTGTGACTGCTCACCATGCTTCCAATGGAACCTTGGAACAGGAGTTCCATGACAGGAGACTCTAGACTCAGCTGAGCCTAGGGACGGTCAAGAGAGCACCTGAGACAGGCTTCTAGTTGTAAATTGGGCAGGTGGAGAAAAATGCAAAATAGGGGGACCTGGTAAATTTGTGAAAGTTTGCGCGGTGGCTCTTTAACTCCAGAGGAAACTAGTGTCTGTGTTCCCACAGCAGATGTGGGCTCATGTATGGTGAGGGGCATGGGCAGAATATGGCCAGAGACTGGTGGCCAAAGGTCCAGTACAGTGACAAAGGTGGAGCAGCAGAGGAGTCTTCGTGTTTGGACATGGGATGGGGCTTGGGATACCAGGTTTGGAGAGACATAGTGGATCCACCAGTAGTACATCTGGGCTGTGCTAGTCGAACTGAGGACTCTTGCCTCTGGCCTGGTTTTCAGGAGGTTTCCTTTGGGCGTGGGCTAACCAACCATTGGCATGAGGCATGGTTGTGGGCGTGGGCTAACCAACCATTGGCATGAGGCATGGTCGTGTGGAGATGCAATGGAGAGTGTTGCAACTCTACACCAACCCAGCTTAATGCAGGGGTTTTGAAACATTCTTAGGATGAGTTCTGGTTCTTGTTAGCAGATCAGGAGGTTTTAATGAATAACTAACATGGGGTTTCAAGTTATCTGTCAGTTGCCTTTCTCCGTGCTCTCTCTTTCCTGCCAGCAGGGAGGGAGGAAAGGTCATTGTAGCTATTGGGCTCGGGAAATGCCAAACGTGGAATCAGGAAGATCAGAGATCACAGAGCTGTTGGCAGAGTATCAGCCTTCACAGGGCTCATTCTGAAGTTCTCTCTTGGACATGGAGCTGGAAGAAGGAAGGAGAAAGGAGAAAATAATATCATGCAATAAACTGTCAGGGGATAGCAGGCTTCATCATTTTTAGTACAAAATGATCTGACTTATTGCATGTAAACCACACATCAAACTTTGAATAGACATGAAAAAAAAAGTGGGCACTGACTCCCAGAATGGTAGGACTCCATCCTATTGCCTTGGAAAAATGGGGACATCTGATACATGGCAGTGCTGGTCATGGGGTTGGCATGCTACTTTCTTCCTTAAAGACCCCTAAGGAGCAGGACCCCTGCTCTACCTGCTGCTTCCCTGCGATGTTGCTGTATCTTCACTTACTGATGTGAGGGCTTGGGCTAGGGAAAACCTCCCCGCCAAGCTCTCCATCAAAGTGTTTTTTTGGCTCAGAGAGCTGCAGTTACCACTTTCTGGTTTTGCTGATTCTAGCTTATCTGGGAACATCAAGGGACACACAATCGCGGTCCTGGAATGTTTGAGCTGGAAGGGACTTTGGTGAACACCTCATCTAAATCTGTCATTGTAATGATGAGAGCCGAGAACCAGAGGCCCAAAGGCTTGTCTAGGGTTCTGCAGCTCCTTGGTCCCAGAACATGTCCTAAAGCTCAAGTTTAGTATATTTAAAAATTTATCTTGGTTCTCCTTTCAGCAGATATTTATTTATCATGTATTAGATGGTAGGCCCTGTGCTAGGCATATTGGTAAATAAGGCAAAGTCCCTGCCCTCACAGGACTAACAATCTGGTGGGAGACACAAGTCATTAGCTAAATAAGCCCATAAGTAGAACAATTACAGATGGTGATAAGAACCATGAGGGAGGTAAACAGGGATAAGAGACTGGGAATAGCTGAGGATTTTGGGGTGGCTTTTTTAGAGGGACATCAGTGAAGGCTATGACCTCCCTGGGTCCCTGGGTATATAAAGGACAGCACCAGCTACCCAGCTGGTGGTTCAGCCTTTGAACCTAACAGTCATCCTTGATGCCTCTCTTAACTTACCTCCTATGTCCATCCTACCAGCAACTCAACTTAAACCAGTTGAAAGTTGTCCAGTTGAACTTAAACCAGTTGAAACTGTCCCCTTTTTTCCACCTTGTCTGCAACCACCATTCCTGGCTCAAGCCACAGTCCTCTCACTTGGACAACATCAGTGGCCTGATGCTACCCTTGTCCCTGACAATTCGTTCTCCACACTGCGGCCAGATAGATCTTTTAAAAGATAAATCAGATCTTGTCACTCACCCAGGTAACTCACCCATCCCCATGCCAATGGGACCTCATCACACCTGGAAAGAAGTTCAAGTTCCTGACTGCTCCTGCCTCATTTCCCCACACTCTCTCTGTTCCAGTCATATTGGTCTTCTTGCTATTTCTTGTGTTCTCCAAGCCTGTTTAAATAATAGTTTTTGGAAAATAACAAAGGCAGATCCTTTTTAATGCCTTATTCTTTCATATGTAACTGGCCATTGAGTAGGGTGGCTATTAGCTTGGGCCAGTATTAGCACCCTCTGTTACTCTCTAAGTTGTCCCAGTTTGGGCAATAAAATGATATGGTTATCCTGTTATTAAGGATTTGGGGGTAGTCCTGTACATGGCTTCCTCCCTTCCTCCTTCCCACTCTCCCTTTTTAAAATATATGTAGAGTAGCTACCAGGTACCAGAAATGTACTAAGTACTGGAAGGTGGGGATACCTGAAAATAAGCCTTGGTTATGCCCTCATGGAACTTTCAAACATCTGCACAATGAAAAATAAAATTAAACAAAATTAAAGTGATGTGACCTAAGCATTTTCAGATTCGATGTTTGTTGTTCTATAGACAAAATGGCTGGCTGTTGGCTTAAACATTTTACAGTTTACCCAGATGTTCGGCACCACCTAGACACAGCCTGACTTCCCTCTCCCCACCAGTCCCTCTCAGCCCTCCCTCTCTTTCCTCCCTCGTTTCTTCCCATTACTCAAGGTTTGGCAGGTTTCGTGCACGCACCATGCCAGAACTTCACATGGAGCATGATTAAGACCAAGGCCTTGGGTCTTTCCTGCCTTCTGACAATTCACTACATAATTTTCTTGTTCTCTCTCTGTTCCTTCCAGACCCAAGGCAGCCAGGCAAGAATCTAAATTAGCTTCTTGATGGCCCTTGTATTCCTGCCAAAAGTGTTTTTGATTGCCTGGCCTCCCAGTTCCGTGTATTCCAGCTCTTCCGTGGTGCCCTTGGGGAAGCACACGGAGGCTTCCTGGCCCCGGGAGTGCTGTTTGTCTACTGGACTCCCCTACCGCAGGGTGAAGGAGCCCACTCTCCACGTGGGAGCTGAGAAAGGCTCCATGTGTGGTTCTAAGAGAGGTCAGGGGTTGGAGGTTAAGGACCAGGAATGGTTAACCTACTCTTTTTGGAGAAGTGCTTTCTGGTGACCATCTATCCCTCTTCCTGGCTTTGCTGGGTATAGAGTTGGTGACTATTTACATGGGATAGCATAAGAGGATCCAAATTTTACTCCTCCCACAGTGACTCCTTTCTAATCTGCATTGGATTCTTAGAACTCCACCTCTGATTTTACCTTCTTTTGATCTTCTGTTTGATAAGAGATAACCCATTAGCTAGCAAATGCATCAGGTGATAATTAAATGAACCAAGTAACATCATCTTCTATCACCTCTAGAGATGTGGAACTCAGAAGATCAATATGTTTTTGATGAGCATGAAGACAGTTTAAGGGGAATTCAGGATGATTGGTCTCTTGGGCATGGTGGGGGGGGGGGTTGCCCCTGGGTTGAGACTGGGCAATTGAGAAAGTGGGGTAGTGGAGAAGATCTACATTCTATACTCAGGAGAGGTCTAAAGAGAGATGGAGAACCAGGGAATGTGGCACCAGGAGAGTGGGCACATATAGGGACATAAACCCTTTACCAGGTAGAGAATTTCCCACATTTTCTCAAGGGCAGCAGGGTCATATTTATATAATAGAGCCTAAATCCATGCCCTCTTAAGAGACTCTGTAACACAGGGAGACAAATGACTTTCACCATGACCAGAGGGGATGTGACTTGATCCCAGCTACAGCAGGTCCTTCATTATAAGGTGTTATTGGGTCCAGATGTTACATGTCTGATAGAGGCAGCCTGGGTGAGACTTACCACCAAAATCTGCACTCTGGTTAGGCAGAAAAAGGCCCTCGGAAGGAAGGATTTGAGGCTGATAGAGATAGTCACCTAGGACCAGGATAGGGCTGCCTTGGGCTGTCTACAGAGAAGGATGGTGTGAGTCATGGCCCTGCAAAAGTGGAAGGGACTTGGCTTTTCCCAGTAAGTGCAGGTGATCTGTGGAGAGGAGGGAAGGAGCTGTAGGTTCAGCATTTCCTTGCTGGAGGAAGGAAACAACCAGGGAATAATAAACCATGTAAATGGAAAACATGTTTCCTAAAACAAGGCCTTATGCCAGCTACAGACAGGGCTCACGAGACAGATTCTTTTGTAAGGCTGAAGCTTCACAAGGACACGCACATATATCACACATGTGAATCATTCAGTGCTTGTATATGTTACATATGTCCCCACATACACATCCATATACATAGAAATATATACATGTCAACCTCATGTTAAAAGTAAACATGAATGTATACTCAGATATATACATATATGTACATATACAATATTTGCATTGATTTGCTACATGTATATGTATATACATACTCAGATATATATGGAGACACACACACATGATAAGCCAACTCCCTGTTATCTACTATTATCCACTCTTTTATCCAGCATACTTTTCATCTGAGAGTGACTTCTTTCTTTTATCAAGTATAAATCTGCAACCATCACTTGGTCTGGGTATATGGGATGTAATTATATTGTAATTGCCACTCCCTTCTAATACAAATGCTAAAGATTAACTGCAAAGGAAAAGAACAAAAAAAATCCCTAACCTAAATGTCAACTTGTATTATTCATTCTGAAGTTAGATAAAAATGAAGTTTGTAGAAATGTGTCATTTGAATTTATTTACACCTTCTTGAGTATTGGTACTTGCTGTAGACTGTTTATGCCCCCTGCCCAAAATTCGTATGTTGAAATCATGACCTCCTATGTAATGGTACTAGGAGGTGGGGCATTTGGGAGGTGATTAGGTCATGAGCGTGGAGCCATCATGAAAGGGATTAGTGCCTTTATGAAAGAGCCCTGGGAGAGCTCCCTTGCTCCTGAGGACACAGTGAGGGGATGGCTGTCTATGACACAGAAATCTGCCAGGGCCTTGATTTTAGATTTCCCAGTCTCCAGAACTGTAAGAAATAGATTTCTGTTGTTTGTAATCTATCCACTCTATGGTATTCTGTTAGCAAGTTGGGTTGGGTTTCATTGATGCTTTAAAGTCTTCCTTCTAGGGTGCCTGGGTGTCTCAGCCAGTTAAGCGTCCCACTTCAGCTCAGGTCATGATCTCATGGTCTGTGAGTTCAAGCCCCGCGTTGGGCTCTGTGCTGACAGAGCCTGGAGCCTGCTTCGGATTCTGTGACTCCCACTCTCTTGTCCCTCCCCTGCTCACACTCTGTCTCTCAAAAACTAAAAAATGTTAAAAATTAAAAAAAATAATAAAGTCTTTCTTTCCTCTTCTACCCCCTTCTTTCTGGCATAGATGAACTGACTGGTACAAGTTGGGAGCATCTTTGTCATGATAGGCAGAGCCAGGTGTGGGCCATGACTCATAATCCTCACACCTGCTCTTGTGTTTGTGAACGTGAGCACACACACACACGCACACACACCATACACTTGTGTTTAAATGTCAGATCTTTAGCCCTTGAAAAGCTATAATAAAATGGAGAACAGCTTTGTCCTGCTGAGTTTTTCAAGCTTCTGGTGATAGAGTGCTGTCTTCAGTGACGGACTGTGTTACTACAAAGTCCATGAACTTGGAGTTGGTGCTTGACGTTGGTACTTCATTTTTAATGCCAAAAAAAGGCCTCCTCTTGGGGTGTGTATTCAATTACTCCAGACTGTTGGGGACATAACAAGTGGAAACTCTCTGATGTAACTTCTAGAAAAAAATCTGTATTTAGGCAGTCTCTCAGGCCTCCTGAAACTAATAAACAATTCAAGCTTAGAACTAAGCTCTTAGGGTGTGGGGTTTTCCTGGTAATTGAATGTTCGGGAAAGAAACCTTTGTGGTCTCAACCATTTGGCTGAAAAGTTTGATCAAATGTGTTAATGTCCTTCTTATAAAATACCATGACCATAATTGGATCTTTCTGTCATTATTGAGGATTCTACGGAGAGACGAGTGCATTTGATAAATAATAGGGAAGGCTGTTGCCCAGAGTTCAGGAGATTTCTTCCTATAACTAGGACTTTTCCCTTTCTTCCTAAATTCGTGGCATACTTTTGTTTTCTTGTTATTGTGATGACAGTTAGGATCCTGAAGACTGCTCCCATCACTGCCACCTACCACCTAGGGAGCCCTTTCTCTGTGCCTGGCGCTGTGCTGAGATCTTTAATGTGTAGCACTCATGAAGCCTTGTGACAGCCCATTTTCCTGCTGGAGACACTGAAGCTTGGGGAGTTTGAGTAACTTGCTCAAGGCCTCACAGCTGGAAGGCTGGAGAGTGGGATTCAATTCAGGTCTGACATCTAACCGTGTGCTCTCAATTACTGTGGCTTTTGCTTCTTTTCCTAAAAGGGAGCAAGTTGAGGTTATGGCAAATTAGGTTAATAGTTGCTTTACTATATGTGTGTTTGTATTTGTTTCTAGATCCATTAAGGATAAGCCCGGATATTTTCCTAAACTCTTTTTTTGCCCCATTATGCAGTTAAAATACTTGGACAGGCTGGTGATTTTATATCCCCCCTCCCTCCAAATTTTTTGCTCTCTTAGAGACCCCTTTAGTTTTACTTTTTTTGCTTTTCTCTTTCAAGTAACCTGAAATTTGAGCTCAAGACCTCTGAAATGCCTATAGTCATTTTGCTTGAGGGTGAATTTTGGTGACTTAAAGGCTACCAAAAAGATATTTAAAGTTTCTATCCATTTCTTTGGAAATAGCAGGAGAACTTAAAGACTGGAATTTCCCTCTCTTAGTGGCTACTTTCTAGAGGAAATCTAATCTCTGGAGATTCTTGCCAAGAATAAATGCAGAGGAGATATTGCTTGCAGACCATTGTCCTTGGGTTCAGACAGCATCCTCCTGTCTCCTGGCCCCAGAGTATAAATAGAGACACAGAGGAGACTGGCAGAGATCTTGCTGACGGTCCTTCCAAACTTCCAGAAAAGATGAGTCGTTGCCTACAGAAAAGTCTGTCTCATGGTTGGCATCTCTTCTGTCTCCTGTAGATGGAGATTCCTTTTCAGAGCAGTGCCTCTCTGGATTCCCCTGGAATCTTTGTGTCTGTTGGCCAGTCTGTTCCCTTAGTAAGCATTTATTAGGTACCGGGGATGAGCAAATGAACAAAGTCTAGCTCTTACCTCTGGAAGCTTACTTGGGGATACACACACATAACTAGGTGACAACATCACAGTATGTCTGTAGAGTGTGGATGAAGGCCTTGGGAACAAAGGAGGAAAGCTCTAGGTTCTGCTTGGGTGAATCTAGGGGGGGCCGCTCAGAGGGGGTGACATTTGAGCTGGGTCCCAAGGGATAAGAAGGAGATTATCAGGTAGAAGGACCAGCACAGGCAAGAGACCCGATTTGCCAAACTGGCTATTGTATTTGGAAAAGGGTGACTGGCTATTGTATTTGGAAAAGGTAAATTTAACTGACTCATGCTGCCATCCATTTCCATGAAATTCATAACTATGTTCTTGGGTGAGAAGAGAGGTGAGAAAAACAGGGAATCCCCTCCCCTGTGTAGTTTGGCAGCGTTGTTCTGTTCTCTTGCTGAATGCAATGAATTTTCTTCTTCCATCTGGTCTTCCAGAACATTTGTGCTCCTCTTCTATCTGCATGTTGTTTTATTTTTTGAAAACTGTTTTGAGGGATTTAAAAGACAAAGCTTCTGTACCATTTACTTCCCTTAATCAAAAGCCTCTGTAGCCATGGCAGTTGAGTGTTTCCTCCTCTCCAGCACCACCCCCCCACAAGAGATGCACTTGGAGGTGGGAGATGGGCTGAAAGTGTGGCTAGCACAGCAAGTGGAGACCAAGGTGGCCAGCGCTGAGCCAGTTCTGACTCCCTAGTGGCTGTGTTCCTTTAGGCACATTCGACCCCCTATTATGTAGGGGCTTTCCCTCGGTTGGGGCTCTGGTCTCCATTGAAGATTTTCCTCATCCTCCTTGGAAATGATCATTTTCTGGGCCTTTGTCCTTCCACGGGACCACCAGCCCTTGCCATCCATCCTCCATCCACTCTGCATTGTTTGCTGATGTGTTCTCTCCGTCCCTTTGGGGCCCAATTTGGTGTCTGTGTGTGAGCAGGGGAGTGTGTGCCTGGGGGCAGGGGAAGGGTGGGATTGTTCTGGATTGGAGAGACAGGACAGAAAAGCAAACAGGTAGACTTACACTATAATGAGAGCTTGGTGCAACTGATGATTAATTGCCAGTGTTCGTGGAAAGGAAAATTAAATATTACTTGATTTTAGGATGAATTTCTTAATTGAACTTTGATTGATTTATTGTTTGGTCAGGAACCATGTGGTGAAATTTCAGGATTTTGAAGAGTGCTGGTTTCCCATTAGTAATGCCACATCCTTGTGCAGCAATAAAACCAGGAAACTAAACTCCGGTATGGGAGTTGGGAAAGGCAGGAGTATGCTTCATCCTGGCTCACCATCCCAGACAAGATGCTTTATTTTGGGAAAATCTTTGGCCCAGACTTACTCTGCTTGAGCATTCTTTATCAGGATGTTTTAGCAGCTCTTAGCTGCCGTTCTTCTGAAAACATGACCTCACACCATCCAGGGGGCTTCCTTAGTGGCTGCCAAAGTGTAACTCCTACAGCAGAGCTCCCAACGTTAGCAGACACAGACTCAGGGGGAGGAATGAACTTGGAGACCATCTGTCCTAACCCTCAGGAGCCCGTACTGTGCAGCAGCTTTTCCAGTGGCAGACCCCCAGACTCCCCAATTCCTAGTCCCATGGCTTTGCCACCTGTCTTAGCCACTGCTCTGTGTGTGAGTGATCTTTCAACACCCACGGAGCAATCAGGTGGATTCCAGCTAACTAATCACTGCTCAGGCTTCCAGTGCAGTGCTTCTCAGCCCTGGTTACACTTAGAATCAGCTTGGAGCATTTAAAAATACCCACACCCGGCTCTCACCAACCAATTGGATCTGAATCTCTGAGTGTGCCCACCCCCAACATAAGTTTGCTAACAACTTAGCTGATTCTAAAAATGCAGAGAGAATTCAGAACGCCTGTTCTAGTGTGGAGAAAGCAAGCAAGTTTTGCCTAAGAATCTTTAATTTGCTGACTGGACAATAGTTTGCTAACACAAACCTAATGTCTTTTATTGCCCTGAGAAAATAGTTCTCTCCAGGGGCAGGTTAAAGCCTAGAGCAAATTTTTCTCTCATCCCAGATTTACAAGTGAGCCAGGTATGCCCTGACTGATTCACAGAGGGATACTGGGCTTGGAAACTGAAACAAATACTGAGAATGGAGCTTCCTTCCCTCCACCAATGACTTGGAGGACCATCAGTGGGACTGGGGACTCCATCTTCCCCTGTCTGCTCTCCCCCCCCCCCCCATGGAAATTTGACAGTAAATTTGCTTTGCATTAGAGATAATTAATGTCAGATCTTGGATCAGTTTGTTACAATAAGGCAGCTGTTTATAATGCAAATGCCTCAGTATTTCTCAGGACCTGTTTTTTCAAAAGCCCTGCAAAGGTGTTTAAAGGACACTGCCTAAAGCCATCTAAATTGTCCCTACTTCCTCTCTTCATCTTCTGAACAGAGTGGGGGGCTTGGGGGAAGGGGTCCCTGCAGTGGCGTCCTAGAGCTGCTGCTCGCTCTGTATGTGGGAGACAATTGTGCCCATCTCCTCCCCTCGCCACATTCAGTGGCTTCATGTTGGTAGCCTGAAGTTGGCCACAATGAGTATTTACACCATGGAAATAGGCAAATGCAACAAATTAGGGACTTCTCCCTCCCCCCTCCTCCAACCCCCCAGAGAGCAGATTATTAAACCTTATCCAGCATGCCACTAGTCACAGGTATTCTCTGGACAGTTCCCAAGTAGAAGATATTGAGTGTTGTCACTGGGAATTATATTTTAAGTTATTCTCCAAAGAAGATTCTAGAAGCTGGTGGTATTAATATCACAGTTTCATAAGGTATCTAACAGACCTCTCAAACTTCTTGTGCCCCAAATGAAACATCCAGATTTCTATCTCTTACCACCCAAAATGTGTTCCTTTCATAGTCTTTTCCAGCTCAGCAACTGGAAATTCCGCCACTGCACTCATCCTCTGTCAGCCATGCTAACTTCCTTGCAGGTTTTTGAATATTGAATAGGTCAGTATGGTTCCCCCTCAGGGCCTTTGCCCATGGTGTTGCTTCTACCTGGAACCTCCTTGCCACGAATATCCAGTGGTTCATTCCTTTACCTTATATCTTTCAGAGCTCTGCCCAAATATCCTATTCAAAGGGTCCTTTCCCAATCACATATCAGATAGAACAGCCTACCCAACACTGACAGTCTCCATTTTTTCCATAGCAGTTATTACTACCTGACATGTATTTGTTGATTATTTTGCTTCTGGCCAGCTCTAGAAAGTTATCTCCAGGCAAGCAGGGCTTTGGCTGTGTTGTTTGCTGCTGTATCCTCGGTGCCTAGAAGAGTGTTTGGCATCTAGCCGGCAATACTTATCTATTGAATGAATGAGTAACTGTGAGGGTGTAGGCACGGTGAGGATATGTGTGTGTAATCTGCATATCCAAGCATAGGAAATTGTCAATATTGGACTACTTTTGACAGCTGTTGTTACTAGATGGAATGGGACCTTCAGCAGTCATGTAGTTCAACTCTTCATTTTACAGAGGATGTCCTCAAGCTTGTACAAGGGCAGATGACTTGTTCCAAGGGACAGTTAGTGATGGGAATGCATTTTTCTTTTTTCTTTTTAATTTTTTTTAATGTTTATTCATTTTTTGAGAGACAGAGACCGAGTGTGAGTGGGGGAGGGGCGGAGAGAGAGGGAAACACAGAATCCGAAGCAAGCTCCAGGCTCTGAACTGACAGCACAGAGCCTGACGCGGGGCTCAAACTCATGGACCATGAGACCATGACCTGGGCTGAAGTCGGACACTTAACCCACTGAGCCACGCAGGCGCCCTGCATTTTTCTTTTATAAACAAAGTATTTTCAAAAGCAGAATTCCCGAATAATATCAGGCAGCAGTTTGAGGGATATTGGTCCTCCCCATGTGTTATGGTTTTTGTCTTCATCTCTGACCAGGCTCGGAGAAAAGCTTTCAAAGAGACTTACATCCCCTTTGGGTAGGATAATGCTTTCCAGAGTGCTCTTAGAGAAGGCTCAGAGCCACTCCAGCACCACTGTCAACACAGGGTCCTTCCATACAGGCTGAGTCAGGGCCAGGAAGCACCTTGAACTTACTGCTTTGGGCCTTTGGCAAGAATGCTGGTAGCTGGTGCTTTTAGGAGTCCATTGTGAAGCCTGGACATAACTATAGGTCTTGAACTAATAACACTCAGAGCATGGCTGGAGCCTCAGCCTTTTAAATGCAGAAGTCTCAGCTCTGCAAGCTTTCACTTCTTTTATGTGCCAAGTCCCCTTCCTGAAAGTCATACCCAGGGTGGGGTGGGGGGTGTTGGGAAGATCTTTCTGGCCTTCCCTATGAAAAAGCGTGGAAGAGGAATGTTGATTTATTTGGAGTGTTCACTGTATAGTGAATTCGACTAGTGTCATCTGAAGTTTCCGAATGTATATTTGTGAATTTATTGCTCAACGAAACTTATTAGAAGAATATGGGGCTGGTGGGGAGACATTTGGATTGATTTTCAAATAATCAGGATTTGAGAACAATTTGAAATGAGGTCTCTCATGCTGATGCTGAACAAACACCAGGAGTCCTTTTCAACAAAGCTTGCTGTTCTTTTTATGTGAATTATTTCCCTGAATTATCTAAAGATGCTTTTGGCTTCACCGGGAAAACTCTTTGCCCTTGGAGTAAAATTTAGCTACAGACTTGCACGTTCAGATTTGGGTACTTATGTTAAGAATTTTTCTTAAAAATGGATGCACAGTCCCCTAAATGACAGGCTCAATTTGTTGGTATATATTTTTACAAATCTTCTCCCTGACTGTTTTACCACTGGACTTTTCAAGACTATAGTTAAGGAAGCTTTCAGGATGGTGGTATTGAAAACCCCAGACTCTTCTGAGATCTGGAAAAGTTTGCTGGACTCATTCTGTGCTCACAGCTGTGGTAAGAGTTAGACCTTCATAAGTCTTACTCCATAGCTGGGTCTATACTTGTATGCCTGGCTACAGAGTTTCCTATCAGGATTTCACCCTCCCTAGGAGCTGGGAACCTGTGTATCTGTTCATTTCTTTAATAGGCTCCCATTTCTTCCATTATAGGCTCTATAACTACTTTTTCACCGAGGCTGGACTGCTTCCAGCCTGGAAATACATCCAGATCATGTGATCTGCAGTTTAAGCTCATCAGAGCATTTCTGGTGGACAGTTAATGCCTGGGTTCAAACCTTAGTGCTGTCACCTATGAGACCGAGGGGAAGTTATATATCTTCCCTTTACCTCAGTTTCTCATCTATGAAATGGGAATAACAATAATCCTGACCTCACAGAGTTTTTGTAGGGATTAAGTAAGCTAATATAGATAGTGTTTACAGCCCAACACATAGGAAACAATATATATATATATATATATATATATATATATATATATATATATATAATTATTATAGTAATATCCAAACTTGCCTACATTTAACACGATTCTCCTGATCACCAGTGATTCTGTCCATTCCACTTGCTTTTCTGGGATAAATACATGTCTGTTCAGATCCTCTGTGGGGTTGGATCCTCCACATGTGTCTTTGGGATGTCCTTCATTTCATAAATGCTATGTGATGGTGTTTTCCTTGAGTGTCCTTTCTTTATGTACCTCCAGAACTTTCTGGTTCATTCAGTTATCAGCCTGGAAGCACTGGCATGGTCTCTCTCACCACCTTCCCTCCTACTCTAAAGAATTAGTGCTTTTTATTTCCAATTATACAATTAATGTATCTATAAGTAAGCACTGGAATATTATCTAGCTGTAAAGCAGTTAACTGGAGAATGCTCATTGACAAGCCCTGTGAGTGTTGGGCTGGTGTTATCTCAAGAAAGGTGAAGCTGCCTCTGCTTCAGGAACTGTTCCTGTCATGTGCACCCACAGGTGGGAGCAGCACACCTTATGGACCCCAGGAGCAGGTGGGGACACATAGACAGGCACCTGGTGAATGTTAGATCCAGTCCAAGAAGCAAAGGACAGAGTCTCAATGTAAGTAAGAATTGGTTATCTGGGGGCACCTGGGTAGCTCAGTCAGTTAAGTGTCTGACTCTTGATTTTGGTTCAGGTCATGATCTCATGGTTCGTGAGATCAAGCCCTGTGTCTGACTCTGCTCTGACAGCATGGAGCCTTCTTGGGATTCTCTGTTTCCCTCTCTCTCTCTCTCTGCCCCCCACCCCACATGTGCAATTCTCTCTCAAGTAAATAAACATTAAAAAAAATTAGGGGGTGCCTATGTGGTTCAGTAGGTTGGGCATCTGACTTTGGCTTAGGTCACGATCTTGTGGCTTGTGGGTTCAAGCCCTGCACTGGGCTCTGTGCTGACAGCTCAGAGCCTGGGGCCTGCTTCAGATTCTCTGTCTCCCTCTCTCTATGCCCCTGCCCCCCTTATGCTTACTCACTCTGTCTCTTTCTCTCTCAAGGATAAATAAACATTAACAAAAAAAATTTTTTTAAACTAGAATATCTGAATAGAAGCCACAGAGAACTGGGGAAGGAAAGTCCCAGAATCCTACCCTTGAAACAGAGGCCCAAGTTCACAGCCTTTGGGGCAGGGGAGGGTGGGTAGTTGGGGAGGCAGGTGGTCATGGAAGGGCTGAGCTGTTTCTGAGAGACTTTGTTGGCTCAGGCTGCTTTCCCAAGACCAGATACATATTGACCTGCTCTGACGGCACAACAGCAAAATCTGTAGCTGGGTGCTTAACAATTCCAGAACCTTCACTAGGTCTTGGCCTGCCTGTGTAGGGGAGAATGATAAGTGGATACAAGCATGTGTAGTTGCTCAGTAAAAGTCTCGCCCTACCTTGACCCCACAGCAGGTGAGAACTCAGCCTCCTCTGGTTTCCCTGGAGCCCTTTTGGGGTTGTCTTTCTGCCTCTTTGATGTTGCCTCCTCAGTCTTGGTTTGTAGTCCTCATCCTTTGCCCTTTAAACGTTGATATTCCGTAGAATTCCCAGGATCCTTCACTTCTCATTCATCTTCCTCTCCCTGCATAATCTTACACATGTCTCTATTTTCTCCTGTTTCTTAAAAATTCTATTTAAGAATAGTTTTGAAAGGCTTAAAATGCACAAATCAGCCTCCTACACAGCTTTATCCTGTGTCCATTTCCACTCTGTGGAGACAATACTTGTTCATTCTTTTGGCAGTTTCTTTTCATAGTTGTCCCCTTAGTTCAATAATATTTGATATCACTAGCTCTCATTTGTCAATTTCAGACAATGCTTGAAATTAATAAATTTCTTACAGTGTTGACGAGGACTTAACTCTCTTGCATCTCCTTGTGTCGTAGACTCTGGGTCTGGAGTTTTCTCTTGTGCAGCAAGAGAGGGGATGCAGGATTGAAGTGTAAGAGAGGCTAATGTCCAGGAGGAGACAAAAGCCCTGATCAAGGGTCCTTGCTCTGTTTTTATTAGGATCAGGAGGCTTACAAGCATGATGCACAAAGAGACAATGAAACCATGAACATTAACTCATGGGTGTGGGGGAAAGGGAGTTTTGAAGATACTCGGTGTTAGGGGTTTGGGTCAATGCAAAACAAAATCCTGGTATCAATGGTTGTTTACAACAGGCGTGAGGGCCACCTCAGTTTACCTAAACTTGCCTAGGGGGCAAAAAGGACAGAGCATGCTACCTCAGGGTCAACAAGGCACCTCCCTTTTGCTAATTAGCTCCCCTCTGGGCAACTTTGCCCTGCCTGCAGTCTATACCCCTTTTTACCTTTTCACCCATTTTGGTCCTTCCTTCCTGTGAAAGCAGCTTTCTGCTATTGTACTAAATTGGGGGGTGCTTCCTCCCCTGAATACCTAATCTTGTTTACCTAATTTTGGATGTGTATATCCTGAGATTTCCTGTTTCTATACCTTTGTCCTATACTGGGGGCCTTTGCCCTATTTACCTAATCTGTTATGTCTAATCATGTTTACCTAATCTTGGATGCATACATCCTGAGATTTCTGTTTCTTTATGCCTTGTTAACCCATCAGTGCAAGCTCAGGGAATTCCTAAGCTTATTCCTCACATCCTTGTACTTGCTTCCCTCATGACCCAAAGATAATTATATTTTTTGTTAAGCCGATGATCAGCATACAAGATTCCTGTATTAATGTTCATTTTATACCCAAGTAGAGGACTGTTGATATTTGCTCTCTCGTATCATTTTTATTTCTCCTAGTGTCAGTTGCTGCTCCTAATTTGCACTTGCAGATTTTTGAATGTAGCAATTTCTTTTGTTCCTGAAAGCCATATTATATATCTGTCACAAACCTATCTTTTTTTTTTTTTTTTCTAAATGCTCACTTATATCTGGTTACATTTCAATTCTCCTTTTCTTTTTCCTGAATACCTTCCACCTTGGCCCTCCCTCCTCCTACTCCGGTCGCATTCCTTTTTCTTTGGACCCACTGGGTTCTCCCGTGTTTGGCGGAGAAACCTTCTGAAGCTTCTAAAGAAAAAATGCATGGGAGTTAAATTTTTCTTTTTGAGTGCTTGCTCATCCTCATCTGAAAATGTTTCTAATTTAACCTCACACTTGACTGAAAGTTTGAATGGGTCTGGAATTCTAGATTTGAAGCTATTTTCTCTCAGAATTTTGAAGACATTCCTTCATGGTCTTTTAGATTCCTGTGTTGCAATTGATAAGCCCTGATGCCATTCTTTCTTTTTTTCTTTTTCTTATTTCCTTTTATTTTTTAAAAAGCAGGCATAATCTTATAAAATATAATGTCTTTTTAAAATATAAAAAATAAATATTAAATATATAGCTTGATAGATTTTTACAGATCTGTCTACCTGTGCAATGCTATCCAGATCACCACCCAAGAAGGTGCCTTGGTACCTGTTCCCTGTGAGTACTATCTCACCCCCACCCTAGAGAGAACTACTTATCTGACTTCTATGACACAAATTTGCTTTATTAGTTCTTGAACTTCATATATGGAATCATATAGTACTCTTTTGTGCCTGGCTGCTTCTGCTCAATAAAAAAGCTGCGATTCATCCATGTGGTTGTGGATATTAGTTGTTTGCTTATATTTATAGTACGTTGTATTCCACAACTTCTATCCATTCTCCTGTTCTTAGACTTTTGGGTGGTTTTCAGATTTTGATTACTATGAATAAAATTGTTAAGAACATTCTGTGCGTGTCTTTTTGAGGACATACACTTTTACTTCTCTTGAGTAAATACCTAGAAATAGAATTTCTGGACACTGGGGTTATAGATATTATCAGAAAGTTTGATGATTTTCCAAAGTAGATGAACCATTTTTCCCAATTATGAGACTTCCATTTGCTCTATATCTTCCCTAACATATGGAATGGTCAGCCTTTTTTTTTTTTTTTAATGTTTATTTATTTTTGAGAGAGAGAGAGACAGACAGAGTGTGAGCGAGGGAGGGGCAGAGAGAGAGGGAGACACAAAATCCGAAGCAGGCTCCAGGGGCTCAAACTCACAAACTGTGAGATCATGACCTGAGCCGAAGTCGGTCGCTTAACCGACTGAGCCACCCAGACGCCCCTAAAACTTCAGTCATTCTTTTGGGTAAGTAGTGATATCTCATTGAAGCTGTCATTTGCATTTTCCTAATGAATAACTATACATTAAATATTTTTTATTTACCGGCCAACTAGAAACCCCCCTTTTTTTAAATGTGTATTCAATTCTTTTGTCCATTAAAAAAATTAGCTTGCTTGTCTTTATTCATTTGAAGGAATTCTTTATATATTCTGGATACAAGTCATTTGTCAGACATATGTATTCAGACTATCTTCTTACAGGCTATGACTTGCTTGTTTAGTTTGTTAGTGGTGTATTTATTTTTACAAAGGTACAGTTTATTCATTTTTTTAAGTAGTTGGCATGTTTTTTGTCCTGTTTAAGAAATCTTTGCCCACCTCAATGACACAAAGATACTTTTCTTGTGATTCTTCTGGATTCTGTATTGTTTTACTTTTACATTTAGATCTGTGATCTACCTTCTGTTATCATTATGACTCCTATTCCTTTGTGTATGAGCTATGGTTGTATCACTGGGAGATTTTGGTTTTATGTTTATAACCTAGGTGTTTTGAAATTTTACTTTCTATATTTTTTTTAATCACAAGATTTATTTTTTTCAAGCAGTTATTCTTTGGCTGCATAACAAATTACCAAATTTTACCAGTTTATGGAACTTTTTTGGTTGTTAAATCCCTTATATAAATCCTACAACTGTTAAATCCCAGTTGTATAAATTCCTAGTCAAAGCAAGCTCAAATGGATTTTCTGAAGACAGTGAATCAAGTCCAAAATCAAGGTCTTGGTCAGGTGAGGCTCTTATGGAAGTTCTGAGAATCTTTTTTAAAGCTCACTCACCGACATAGTCACTGTCAGCTGTGTCAAACTAAGGTGGTTGGACTCACGTCCCCACCTCTCTGCTGGCTGACAGGGTTCATTCTTTGCTCCTAAAGACTGCTTACATTCATTCTCATGTGCCATCTTCTAGCCAGTGGTCTGTCAGTTATCTGTCAAATCTTCCTCATGCTACGTGTCTTTGATTTCCTCTTCTGCCACTAGTCAGAGAATTGGATCCCCAGTTTTTGAAGTAACGGTTTATTAAGATGTAATTCACACGTCATACAATTGACATATTTAAGCTACAAAATTAGATAAGTTTTAATATATGCAGAGCTATGTAACCATCACCATGATAGATTTTAGAATATTATATCATTCCAACATTGGTAAACTTCCTCATTACTTTCTATGTTTCGATGGAGCTCTGTATTTGGTCATTGTGTATGTACTTAGAGGACCCTTTCAATCTGGGGATTTGTTCTTCAATTCTGGGACATCTTCTGGGTATTATTTCATGATAATTTCCTGTATCCTCGCATTCCATTCTCTTTCTAAAGTTCCTGTTAGTCAGCAGGTGGATCACCAGGATTGATTATCTAAGTCTTCAATCTTTTCTTTCTTATTTTTCATTTCTCTTTTTATACACTTTCTAGATTTCTTCAACATCATTGTCTTCCTTTACTTCTAGTTATTTTAGTTATCACTTTTTATTTCCAACAGCATTTTCTAAAGTGTTTTTGGAAGGCAAGTGAGCCCCTTTGCAAGCACTTTTGGTTGAGCCTTCTCTTTTGTGAAATCGGTTTGCCTTCTTCCAACCACTTACTGTTGTTCAGTGTTATCCACTTTCTTGTTCCCTGTGCGGTTGTATGTTTATATATATTTTTAATGTTTATTTATTTTTGAGAGAGAGAGAGAGTAAAAATATGGGAGGGGCATAGAGAGAGGGGGACAGAGGATCTGAAGTGGGCTCCGTGCTGACAGCAGAGAGCCCAGTGTGGTGCTCAAACCAAGAAACTGTGAGATCATGACCTGAGCTAAAGTTGGATGCTCAACTGACTGAGCCACCCAGGTGCCCCACATATCTTCTTAAATATCCTAATATCATGCTAGAGTGGTCTTGGGAGTGAGAGAACATCTATGCTTGCCATTAGTCTACATTTGCCCC
This sequence comes from Panthera uncia, assembly GCF_023721935.1. Taxonomy (NCBI): domain Eukaryota; kingdom Metazoa; phylum Chordata; class Mammalia; order Carnivora; family Felidae; genus Panthera; species Panthera uncia. The sequence goes on along the minus strand of NW_026057577.1, from coordinate 122,696,267 downwards.
CATTTTCTGTTCCCTTCTGTTTATTCCCCAATGCTATATATATGTTTTCAGTGTATAGCCATTTCTTGAGTTCCAGATACACAAATTCCTGTGGGGAAAAATTCCACCCAAAAGTCCTTACATTTGTGGCAAAACCCATCACTTCTTTCTAACCTGTTTGTTCTTCTGAGTTCTCAGTCTTGGTGAATGGCATTGACATTTATCTAGTTTTCCATGCAGGAAAACAGAATCATTCTTAATTTCTCCCACTTCTTTACTCTTATGTTGCATTGTTCCCAAGTTCTGTTGATTCTTTCAATGTCTCTTATCTGTCCTCAACTTAGCATTCTTGCTGCTATGTATAGTTGAGGTCCCTATTATAACTGGCCTATAATATTGCAGTAACCTTGTCTTTGGTTTCTCTGCTTCTCACGTCAACCAGTTCCTTCTAATCCATTCCCCATAATGCTGCCACACTGCCTTTTCCAACATTGGTGTTTGAATTCTATGAGGGCAAGAAATTTTGTCTTTGTTCACCAATATATCCTCAACTCTTTGAACAGTGCCTTGCTCTTGATAGGCACTCATTGGTTATTTGTTGATTGAATAGGTGAGCACATCTGATTTTGTCACTCTCATGCTCAGGATTTTCAATGCCATACCCTACCCCTCATCACCAAGATGATCAAATATGAGTTTCTTATCATGGCATGATCTAGCACAGGTCTAACCTCAGGTCTCACTTCTTTCCAAATCACGCTTTTCTCCTGTTAATACTGAATAACTTGTCCCAGAGAGCATTGTGCTCTTTCAAGTCTCCAACTCTTTGCTCTCTGTGTGGGATACCTCCTGTTCCTTTGCCTAGTTGGAAAGTTAAATTTAATTGTTAGAGTTTCATCACAAGAATTACCTCCCTGACAGAGGCTCTTCTGGACACTCAATAAAACCTCAGGCTTTCCTTTCTTTATGACCTCATCATACATTGTATACCTTCTGTGGGAGACATGAGTACTTTCATCAATCTTGGGTTCCACTCTACTTCTGGGCATTCAGGAACATTAAATTTCCCTGTTTCTCTGAAATTACATATGGCTGGGTGACTCTCTCTGGCCAATATATGAATGGAGTTGTGTTGACATGTATTGAAGAGCTGGAGTGTGATTCTCTATCTCCTCCTCCATCTACCAAGACTGCCAGCCAGCGTGGAGTCTCTTAGCCTGTGTGTCTGAATGAGGATGAAGCAGAGCCCCCCATTTGCTCATGATGGACACAGAATATGAGCAAGAAATAAACCTTTATTGTTTTAAGCCACTGAGATGTTGGGGTTGTTTGTTGCTGCAGCATAACCTGATCTATCCTGACTAATATATCTTTATCATAGTCATTACCTTATCTTTTAACATCAGTTGACCATTTCTTTGAGGTCAAGGACTATGGAGTGGGCACTTAAAACATTTGTTAGCTAGTGCTAGGCTGGAATTCATGTATTTTTGAGCATCTGCAGCATACTTGGCACTATGCTAAGGATTTTCCCTGTGTTATTTCGTTGAATTTTTATAACAATCCTGTGAGATAGGAATGACTATTACAGTTTTTCTGGAAGGAAAGGAAGCTCAGAGGGGTTTAGGTAACTTCCTCAATGGTCCAACCTCTGGGGAGAGGCAGAACCAGCAGTCAAACCTCAGTGGATCTGATTCTGAAGCCCAACCGATTCCATCGCATGCAAACCTAGGAGTGACAGATGAAGAAAGATCTGGCTGCTGGGAGGTTCCTGTCAAAGCAGACTTTCCTGTCATGAGCCTTGTAAAGGACAAATAAATAAGCACCGAACACATGTAAGTAAATAAACAAAATTGGAAACATATTTTTAGCATCTAATGGGAAATGGGGAATTCTTTAGATAACTTTACAGTTTTTGAGGAAAAGCCAGTCACATACTGTGCATTCATCAAAAATTCCATCCGCAGTCCCGAGTGAAAACTAGCCCAGAGCACTGCTTGCTTGGCCCAGTTCTGGTTGGCAGGGCTGACTTCTGGACCGGTTTCCTTGGTGGCCTCTGTGAACATGTACTGATGACCAATGACAAGGCATGATCACATGGCCCAGCCTCTAGCCTTGGTACGGTGTTCTCAGAAACACGTTTCCTCAAGAATGCATCAGCTGGGGACACCTGGGTGGCTCAGTCGGTTAAGCATCTGACTCTTGGTTTTGGCTCAGGTCATGATCTTGTGGTTTGTGAGTTTGAGCCCTCCATTGGGTTCTAACCCCATATTGGGCAGAGCCTGATTGGGATTCTCTCTCTTCTCTCTCTCTGCCCCTTTCCTGCTCTCTCTTTCTTTCTCCCTCTCAAAATAAATAAACATTAAAAAAAAGAGTGCATAAGCTGGATTTTCAGGCAGTTTTTAGGTGATGCATTGAAGTGGATGGATGACGGAATGAACACATGCTCAAAGCCTCACTGAAGTATGGGTGGATCATGGCCCACTGAGGGAACAGCCGCAATTGAGGGGCTGGGCTCAGGCCAGAGAGTGCTTTCAAGAAGGAAGCAATAGCAGTCAGAGAGATAAAGGGACTGAATGCCAAGAATTGCCAAGTGGAGGGTTTTCCCTTGTGTGTAAGAGCACCATGGAAATCAACCTCAGAATTGGAGTTGGACCTAGAACAGTCTCATTTTCTTTAAGCTGTTATGTTAGACTCCCTGTTTACTTTTATTTGTATTATTGGTGCTTTCTTCCTACTCTGAATTTTGGTAGCATGTAACATTCATGTGGTATTTTTCATGTACTACTGTATATAATGTATATAATAAACACATGTACTTGGCAAGTTGAATGTCATTTGCGCAGTTTCCATGTCTTTTGAAAGCAAAGAGCAGAGCTTCTATACCTTTATGAGAGTCTCTGACATGAGGCTTCACACATTTATAGCTCTGCTGGCTTTCCAGTTTGTGCCACCTCTTTGGGGAAATAGCTGCTGGTCTCCAGAAGTATCTTTGATCTTGAGAGTATTAAGGACTCAGCCTATATAACATAAGCATCCTTTGGTGGTCAGATTTACCTTGGGAAATTTACAGGGAAGGGTAAATGCCTTAAGATTGGCTAGTTTGAATAATTTTGGCAAGCTCTGGACTTTAGGGGTTGGTCTCCAGATGTCTAGTACCTGGCCATGGGGTGATTTAGGGCAGAGGAAACCTTGGCTTGGTGTGTGTGAGTTAGATAGTGGAGGTGGTTCAGGACACTGGCTCTGGATTTGTTGGTGTGCAGATGAAAACCATCACAGGCAAGTTGTTTCTGTCCCTAGGGGCAGTCTCTCCCAGCCAGCAAGGTCCTCAAGATGTCAAAGCATCATAAAATATAGAGAGTAAAAAAAAAAACAAAACAAAAAAAAACCCCATGATTAATATGACCTTACTTTTGTAGGGACTACTGCAGAAAATTCGGAGAGCCCTTTCATGTAGACCCTTCCTTCAGTTACTCTTCTCAGCAAATGTGATGAATGGAGATGATCATCCCCATTTCACAGGTGAAGAAACCAAAACGGCTTGCCCCTGGGCATACAGCCGGCAGCTGATGGAGTAGGGATTTATTCTCACATTCTGCTATTCCCTGGGGGTTTATTGCATCTCACAGGGGAGATGCTTTTGTTCCATCTGCCACTTGAGGCACCACTGAGGTTGTTATGGTGCAGGGAATGTAAATGGTGGTAATTAGGCCTGTGGGTTTAGCCCACACTAAGCAAAGGGAAGGAAGTTCCTCTTGTCTGGACTAGTGCTCATCATCCCTCCACTTCCTTTATTCAACTTTAGTGTCAGCTGGAAGGGTTTCCTTTTTCTCCCTTAAACTAAGCTTCCACTTTGGACCTACATCAAAATCCAAGGCGAGACCTAAAAACCCAGGGGTGCTGCAGATTTAACATGCTTGTAGTTGCTTGGGGCAGCCTGAAGGGCGGCAGACAGGGCTGGGGGGTGGCCAGGCTGCACCCACCGAAGTGTGCCCATAGCTGGACACTCCAGTCAAGCCCAGTGGAGAGAGGCCCAGGATGGGGTATCGCCTCCCTTGTGAGGTGTTTGGCCCAAGGGGGAGTGAGCAGAGAGTCTCTGTGCTGCTTTCCTTCCCTCCGAGGACAGTCCCCAGCTCTTGCTGTATGTTGGTGACACATTGGTGACTTAAAACTTCAGCATCTATTTGTTTTAGAATGCTGTACGGAGGCAAGGTTGTTGTTGCTTTATAATGTTTGCTTAAATGACTGCCCAGAGGATATCTTTAGATTCAAATAGAATGCCTTTGGGTGTGTTACAAGGGCCAGCTAGATAGGTCGTGTTGTCAGGGTCGGGTAGATTTTAGGTGTGGGGGCTTTGGTGTGACACTGTTGACCTTCAGTTCTTGGCACTGCCCCTTCCTGACCTTGTGGCCTTGGGCAAATGACTTAACAAGACCTAGCGCTTTACAGTGTATGTCAAGGGCCATCTACTGTTTCTAAGCTTTGTGCGTAAATAAAGGATTCTTGGCTGCATATGTTTCCCGTTCATCACATTGAAAATTTCTGCCACTCCTTTCTGGCCTGCCAAGTTTCAGTAGATAATAGGTCTGCTACTACCCTTATGTGTCTACCCTTGCAGGTTAGGGCTCGTTTATCCCTAGCTGCTTTCAGAATTCTCTATCTTTGTATTTTGCCAGTTTCATTATGATATGTTGTACAGAAGATCAATTCAAGTTACATCTGAAGGGAGTTCTCTATGCCTCCTGCATAGAGTAACTTTTAGTCCTTACCATCACCTGGTGAGGAAGGTATGCATACTGTCCTCATTTTGCCAGTAAGGCAAACTGAGGCACAGGGAGGTTCTGTAACATGCCAAGGTCAGACACTAGTAAATGACAGAACCAGGATTCACATCCTTACAGTCTGGCTCCTGAGTCCATGGTCTGAACCAGTGTGCTCCACTATTGCACTTGAGCTTGTAGAATTTTGGTTTCCTTATCCGTAAAATGTGTGCTGTCCTAATCCCTGCTATGTGAGGTTGCTGGAAGATTGAGATACTACGTAGAAAGAGGTCAGCACATAGTAAGCGCTCAATATGTTTGCTTTTATTACCATTCATTGTAAGCCAGTGTGTGCTCTTATTTTCCCCCAGCTGTCTTTCCCTGTGCCCCCTCTTTGTGGCCATAGGAAGTAGATAAGACTAGAGGGCTTATGATCCTGGATAAATTTAGAAAACAAAAAATATTCCAGAGCTTATAATAACTGCTTGAATGTGCCGTTGTCCCTGGTGCCTCCTGACTCTGGTCAACCTCTGATGGGGACCTTACACCACCTTTCAAGCATATGTGGTGCATCCATGTTTTAAAACCAACACAAGTCCCCCCCACCCGCACAGTTTCACTAGCCACACACACTCTGCCCAGCCCCAGGACTTGCAGATGAGGGGATAAGTCCAAAGCAATGCCCGGAGAAGCCCTGGCTTAACTTGGCGTGACTTGACCTGGAATGGTGTCCCATCTTGCAGGAGGAGTGCCTTCTCTTTGGGCGGGACGGGGCCGGGGGGGGGGGGGGGGGAGAGAATCTGCTGCATCTGCCCATCCTTGGCCCCACCCTGCTTCTAGATTCCCTCTATGTTCAGGTGCATTAGTCCAGCAGGGAGGAGGGGAGCCCAAGACTTCCTGTAGGTGGATTCTCTGCGGCCACAGGAGGAGTTGAAGTAGTTTTCCTGGTTACTTTTCTGCCATTGTTACAGTAATCTAAGGAGACACCATGCCTCTCTTAACCCCATCCCCTCTTTTTTTTGTAAGCCAGACAGGATGCAACAGATTTATACTACTATAAAAAAGAGTTTAATGAGATGTAAGGGAAGATTCTTGCCTAGAAGACTGATTAAAAGGCAATGAGAGGATGAAAAACTCTCATCCATGTGGACTTTAAAACCTTGAAAAAATAGCGTTGCTAGTTAAAAGAATATGCATACATTCTTCTCTTAAAAACCTAAGAACATATCAATCAATTCTCCTTCCACTTTCCGGAAAAAAAACGCTCTATCATTTTGAAGTCTTTTTTTTGACCCATTAAAAGCTGCATATGTGAATATTTTGTTTCACAAAATTGAGATTATTCTGTGTTACAGAACATTCTTTTATTTACACATTATATTTAACTTAAGAATTCTTTCTCATCTTTAACTGTATTTTGTTAGAATCACATCGACAGTTTAAGTACTAGGCAGCCACTGGTCTTGCGTGGTTTGCAATGAGTGAGTCAAGATGTTGGATCAGGAAATCTTGGAGAAATAATCCTTTCTTTAATAGACTCTGCCTATTAATGTTGTGCAACGTGTGTTTCCATGATACATTTCTAGCACCGACTTTGGAAGGAAGGTTGTTTCTGTGTCTGGGCAGTTAGGAAAGGCTGAGACACAGAAGAGGATGGAGGAGGAAGGTTGTGAGTGCACTGGATGGAGACTCACAAGCACCTGGGGAAGTGAGGAGGAGGGGCTGACGATCTGAACCCAAGAAGATTTGACAGCCCACTTGAGGTGTGTCCATCAGCTTTGCAGGTAAGCTGAGAGAACTTGGGGTAATGGTCAGTGCTGGTCACCAGACATTCACCAGCTGATCTCCTTCTAGGTACATGGTGGGGTGGTACTTCCTCTGCTCCCTTGTGGTTCATATGGCCATGTGACATGGTTTGGCCAATGAAACGTGAATGGAAGGGATGAGTGTCATTTTCAGATGGCAGCTTTAAGAGTCGGGGCATGGTTTTCCATTTTCCCTCTGCCCTAGTGACTGGCAAGATTCCAAAGAATCGCAGACCCATGTGGGTCTTAGAGCAAGGTTGACACAGACATGGGCCCACAGCGACCTATAACAGACACTATCCTTTGAAGGAGGAAGTGGAGTATGCTCATGGGTCCTTATAGGGGGCTGATGAGGGACTCTGGGTAGTGGTATTTGCCCCCTGTGAACCCAGATATTAGAACAAAAAATTCAAGAGACTGAGCCTCAAAGGAGGGTAGAGTCATCTTTCCCAAGAGAACATATCAGAGAGAAGAGGACCAGAGGGTAGTAGAAGGCATTTAGGAGTCACAGAGAATAGACCTGATGTGGGCCACATTAACACAACCACCGTGGCACTATCTGTGCAACCAGATAGTGGTAATGGGACCCAAGAGTACTAGAACAGCAGTGGAGAAAAAATTCCAGCCTGGGGCCAAAGAGGGTGAGCTAGGATCCTACCTGTGATGGTTAATTTTATGTGTCAGGTTAGCTATGGTGACCAGTTGTCTGGCCAAACACTGGTCTAGATGTTGCTGTGGAGATATTGTGGGGAAGGGATTAACATCCACAGTCAGTTTACTTTAAAGGAGATTACTCTTGATGATGTGCGTGGGCCACATCTAATTAGTTGAATGCCTTAAGAGCAGAATCTGGGGTTTCCAGGGAAGAAGAAATTCTGCCTCAGGATTGCAGAGTTAATTCCTATTGAGTTTCTGACTTGCTGGCCTGCCTTAGAAATTTCAGACTTGCTGTCCCCAAAATTGTGTGAACTAATTCCTTAATATAAATATCTTTACATAAATAGATATCTCATCTCTGTCTCTCTCTCTCTGTGTGTCTCTGTCTCTGTCTGTGTGTCTTTGTGTCTCTGAACTTTGAATGCATGAATCATCACCTTTAGTGAGAAGACTTGCAAACAGGTTCTTAGAGATACTGGCAAAAATTTCACCAGACTTGGCCACAGTATGGGCCTGAATCTGCCTCCAATTAGAATCTTAGTAGTTCTCAATGCTCCGGATAAGAGGATGTTGATTCCCTCGAGCAAGAGTGAGGAAGGTGCCAGTAGGAGCTGAGAGGAGGGAAACCTAGTGTTTAATAGTCACCTCTATTTATCATCTATCCATTCATCCCACTGAAATGAAAATGTCTTATTTAAAAATTTTATATTAAAAGTAATCAAATTAAGAGCCTTAGCAGGCCCAGGGGACCCATAGTCAGGCTACTGAATGGTAAAGCCCTGTTCTAAGGAGCAATTCAGAATTTCAAAAACTCCATTTTGCCACAGTTCTCATTTCCCTCAAATTGTTAATCAGACCCATTAAACAAAAGCCAAGTTGCTCTTCAGGGATTTTTTTTCAGTCTTTTAAAAATCTTTTTCCCATCCCAAAGCTGTTCCATATGTGTAGAAAGGAGCTATCAGCTTGAGTTCACATTCCTGCAATCACTTTCCTGGGGGGGACAGACCACAGGACAGAAAACCATATCTTTATGGTTGTTTTCCTTGGAAGCCAAATGAAAGTTTTCAGGAAACTCAATTCAACAAACACGTATCAGTTGAAGGTGAAGTTGTGAAATGAGCCTGTTTTGTACTTGGCTGCTTTTGGGGGGAACCTCTGTCATCTTCATCTCATCTCTTACCCTCAGGTTCTCCCTCTCTGTCCCCAACTTCCCTCTGTGGCCCTTTGTGCCCTCAGCTTGCCTGTATTCAGTCCCTCCCTGCCCTCCAATGTCTGGACAACACCTGGCTGAGCATGGGAATTTCCTCTTTGAACTATCAACTTTTCTTTGGCTTCTGTCCTAAGGCCATTGGTTCTCATCTTCAGATGTGTAACAAGAGTGACTTAATGTACCCTTGCTGATGTGCTTGCTTGCTCTCACCCAAGTCAGGGAGTTACCTAGCCCCACCAAAAGGCCTTCTTTCTTACCAACTGATGAGGATCGGAGCAGTCACTTCTCAAATGCCACTCCTCTGATGGTGTGTAGGAGCTATTCACACGTGCTCATGAAAACTAGTAGTTGAATACTTAAGAATTTTCTTATCTGGTTATACTAAACTGTTAGCAGTTTGAAATTGGCCAGAGCAGGAGTATTTGCCCCATTGGAAACTGGTAACTGCTGCAAATCAGATTTTTTTTTCTCCTTCAGAGAGCCAGCTTATCAACATGTCATTGTGCCTATCCCTCCTCACTTGCTATAAGGTATCCAAGTGATGTGTCACCAAAAAAATCTCTGTAGCCACAGGGTATGGGGTGTGGAAGTTGAAAGTTGGAGTAGAGGAACTTCTCACCTTTTCTGTAGACAAGAAGCCCTTTTATCATTTTTCCCTTGTGTCCTCATTAAATTTTATGATGCTTTTGATTACCCTATTTTATGATTATGATCTGCCATTTATTTCTTGTTTGAATAACACCTTAATTGTTTTCTTCTGGGTCTTGATTGGAATCTCCTTTGGGAAAGGTGATATCTTATAATAAGAGAAATATTTCAAGAGCAACAGAGTACGATTAAAATTATCATATACTGAGGAATCATGGAACACAAAGGAGGATATGTTTTGGTTTGTTGAATGTTAACTGAAGCTGAAGGATACAACTTAAAGGTCAAAGTGAGCCTGGGACTTATTGACTGAGCATCAAAGGAGAGCATCTTGGAGACTGAGAAAGGCCCAGGCCACTTCTAATTTTTAGGTTTCTAGAAAAAAAAAAGGACAAATGCCTTCTTGTAGGCACACCCCTTCAAAAGGATGAGAGGTTGAGTTCTGGAGGACCAGATGCTCCTTTTTGTGGAACCCACCATGGTTGGAACATGGAAACAATGGCTTTTTAAATAGGATAACTGTCTGCTTGCCTCTTTCCTAGACCTTAGGCAAACTGATAATGACATCTGTATATTGTGTCTGTAATCCCAACTCCTGGTATAATGCTAGGTACCCAATGGGTGCCTCCATAAATAATGGTTTAAAGTAAGGTCCAAATGAGAGTAAAGGGCAGAGATATAATGTTAGTACTAATTAGGTCTACATTCTCCAGCCAGTGGTTCCCAAGCTTTGATTTTATAGGTGGATCCAATTTTTGAATAATTTTGAGGAAACAGGATAGCCGGACTTCTTATTTTGTCAAGTAATACCATTAAAAACTAGTTGACAGCTACTATCTCCTAGACTAGTAATTTATTAAGAAGAAAAATATTTTGACATGAAAAATGAGGAACAATGGACAGTTCTTCCCAAGGAAGGAGATGGTAACTTTCTACTGATAATATATATTGATATATTGATATTTATTTATATGGTAAATGTGCTTATATCTTTCCTGGATATTGGAGAACTTGAGTCCTGAGGACTTAGAGTCCAAAGAAAGTCTTTAGATAAGCCCTACTTCTTATTAAAACAGCAAAGACAAAATAAGGTAACAATCATAGGGACCACTCATTGATTATCTGCCTATTAAGTAGATACAGGTTATTCATGTATTCATTCGGCCTATGAAACAATGAATATGGAAGCCATTCAATGGGGTAAATGCCTGAAACTGGATATCCTTGAACAGCTGCAAGTCAGGACTGGTCTGGTTTTGGGTTCCGAGGGCACTGGGAGATGGGAGGGATGTCCTATTACCCACTTTGGGTTGACAAAGACAAAATGATTCTGGGTAGTCCCAAATTCAAGAATTTTCCAAGGTCCTTAGGATCAAGCATGATATAGTTGGAATGGCAAACCTAGGGACACTCTGGGGGATTTTGGGGTCTCTATCCCATTATCTCTAAATGTGAGAGTTTAACTGGCATACTGGTAATGTCTACAAACTTGATGTAGACCTAATTCTAGGGATTTGGCTGAGTCTTAGGAATAATGTGAATATATAGATTAGCTGTTTGTTTTACTAAAGAGGAATCTGTTCCTACGTTTGAAAACATACTTTGGGTTTCTTTGTCTGGAATCTTCACTTCTCAAACATTATCAACAGACTTTTATTGAGTCAGCTACTCTGTATAAAGATAGTGGTAGATGCTACAGGTGATCCACAAAAGTTTAAGGTATCTTCCTTGCAACCCTCTTGGCCATTGACATTGAAGCCTTCAGTCTAGTGGGGGAACTAGGATAGGTAGATGTTATATTAAAGTTCAAGCCAAATAAACTGAAAATCTCAACCAGCAAATTAGTATGTAAAAATGGCAAGTTAAGAAGAGTATAAGCCAGAAGATCTAACATTCATAGGAAGTAGAGAGATTTCTGGCTGGAATGTTTAGGAAGGTTTTAAGGAAGAGGCGGGCATTGGGATTTGAATGTTGGAAAGAATTTCAGAGGTAGGGGATGCATCCCAAGTAGGAACTGTATAAGGTGGGAGAGAGGGGCATAAGGGATAGAAATTAAAACAGCTTGGTTCTGGCAGAGGCTAAGGGAGCAGTGGGAGATGAGGTTGGGATGGACATCCATGGGTTGCTGGTATAGAATGTTGGTCAAAGGAAAATGGGTTAAATTTCTGAAAAAATGAGAACCATCAAATATTACTTGTTTCCTTTTTTAGAACAAAATGGCAATATGATAAATGGGAGGGATCCCAGTTTGTATAGTCTGGCTTCCTAATGAGACGGTGCCCATTTCCTTTGGATTGGAGGATATGCACGTGGACCACCAGGTCCAGCCACTGAGAATGGGGTGGATTAGCTTGAATTCTTTGGGCACTGAGTTCATGCTTGCTGGAGTTTGGGGGCTGGGTATAATTTCCTTTAGACAGAGCATTGCTTTGAGCCTCCTCCACTCAACTTGTTTATAAAAATCCTGGAGAATGATTTTCCAGACCATGGGTGGAGGAAGCCAGTATGTTTAGTAGTGATCCTATAAACAAATGAAGATGCTTTTTTGCAATAGGAGCAGACAGAGAACTTATTTTTGTGATTTGAGGAAACTGCTAATTTCTGGGATGGCTGAGGCAGAAATGGTTGATTTCTTCCTGTGCTGATTTTTTTTTTCTCCCAGGGAGAAAATTACTTATCTTTACAGGCAACACTTAAAATCTTCTCATTTCAAACTCAATGTGAGTGTCTAGAAATTGACACAGCATGGCTGTGTGATTCTCCTGGGAGTTCAGCTCCATTCCCCCTGAGTGAAGGGAGGGAAGAGAGGAAAAAGGAATGATAGCCTTTGTTTCTCCAGAGGGTGTGTCGTGATTTCATATCAGAATTGCATCTTGCAGAAATCGTTGTGATATTGAATCTTCAGTTTTTCATTAATCTGACCAGTCCGAAGAACTATGGACTGTATCAATTAGTCTATATAACAAGCTTATATATCCTAAAAATTACTGTTTTTTCTTCTGTTATTTTTTAGAACAACAACTGGCGCATACTGTTTGGAAATTAGAATGAGTTAAAGTAGAGAGTGTGGCCCAAAGTAGGGTGACGCCCAATAGCTAATCTTTTACTGAGATAGTAATGTTGGGATCCTGGCCAGAGGACAAATCTTCCATTCTGTCTTGTCAGGCAGTGGTGAGTATTATGGGACAAGTGGTCCCCGGCAGGGTTGACTTTGTATACAGATGGACAGAAGGTTGTGCCATGCAGGCATCTCTACCTGGTACCTGAAATTCATCATGCCCAGAAAATAGGGATTTAAGTGATAATGTCTGATCTGGAACACTTGACACATCATTGACCTAGCAGAGTACAAGAGAAACCCAAGAATGGGTGGAGGAAGAAGACCTAAAGACAGAATAGCTGAGGGGCCTGTGCAACCCGCCCCTGAGCAGTGTAGACATTAGAGGAGGGACAGGGTCAGAGGAGAGGGCTGTGGGCCACCAGGCACTCCTGTGAAAATTCCCATGCAATTCTGCCCCTTGCAGAAAATGCCCCTGATATACAGTCCCTCTCGCATTATTTTTCTTCAATAGTGATTAAACTGGTTATCCAGATTTGCTGTCAGATACCTAGGAGTAAGGGTGGTAGGATAGGAGGTGGGTTCTGAAACAAGGAAGAAAAATCTGAGAGAACTTTTGGAATAATCCATCATTCTAGGCAATACACATTTAGGCTTTTTCTGTAAGATGCCAGGTTTGTGATCTAGTTTTAGTCCCTTTTCATCTACCTATCTAACAGTGTGCCAGGCCCAATGTGGCTGTCACAAAACACAGATTTCTAAAATGTTCCAGCAAGAATTGTTAGTGATCATTTGGTCTAGAGGCTTTTGAACTTTTTTTTTTTTTTTAAAGCGGTGTAATCTTTTCTTCAAAGGAAACTAAACCAAAAAGTCCAACATAACATTTTTAAAAGGAGCAGTGCTGGTTAACCCCAGGGGCTCTTCTGAGGGGGCTGAGCAGAGAGGTGAGATGATTTTCCCAAAGTCGTAGAAGTTGGGAGTGATTCAGCAGCCCCCAGTCTTGGTCTCTGAGGATCCAGTTCCCCATCCACTGCGCCATGTGGCATTAAATAAACTGACAGTCCACAAGGCTGAGTTGGAGATCTGTTGGTGGGAAGGAATGGTTTGGTGCTGCATGTAGTTTGTTTGTTTGTTTGTTTGTTTGTTTTAATCTTCAGAGGAGGGCAAGATGAAACCTGGGATGGTGAGGTTTCTTGCATATTTGACTCCGAGACATTGGAGAGAGAAAGAGTAACGCTGTACCAGAAGGAAATTCTGCTTAAGTCCATTCATGGGATGGTGATTCCCTCTTTTGTTGCTTTGTACTCATATCTTTTATTTCTTTAATTTATAGTACATATGAAAGTGTGTACAACGTCTGTGTATAGTTTAAGAATAAAAATATGTGGGGTGCCTGGGTGGCTCAGTTGGTTAAGCGTCTGACTTCGGCTCAGGTCATGATCTCACACTCCGTGAGTTCGAGCCCCGCGTCAGGCTCTGTGCTGACAGCTCGGAGCCTGGAGACTGCTTCGGATTCTGTGTCTCCCCCTCTCTCTGCCCCGCCCCCCCCCCCTCATGCTCTGTCTCTCTCTGTCTCAAAAATAAATAAAAACATTTAAAAAAGAAAGAATAAAAATATGAATGCCTATGGATCTCCCCCTCCACTTTAGAATATTTCTAAACTATCAAATCTCCCTGCTCCTCTTGAATCCCCACCCTGCTTCCCCTAACCACCAGTGTAAATTTTGCATATTTTCTCACTTTTCAGTATAGTTTTACTACCATATTTGCATTTCTAATCAGTATACTGTTTAGTTTTGTCTGCCTTTAGCTTCATAGATACAGAGCCATTTCTTGTCTTCTGCTCAGCATCATGCTCTAGAACATTTATATCATTGCAGAAAGTTCTGTTGGACTGTACATCTCTAGATATTTATCCATGGTGTCAAGTGGAGATTCATCCATGATGTTAGTCACTAGTATTCATCACTGTATAATGTTCTACTTCCTGAATAACCACCATGTACTTATTCATTTTATAGTTGCTGGATATTTGTATATTTCTAGTTTTTTTTCTCCCCTAAAATGTTTGTATGAATATTGTACCTGTCTCCTAGTGCTAGAGCTTCTCTAAGGAGAAGCTCCTTCTACCCAGAAGTAGATGTGCTAGGTGACGGATGGAAATAAGTTCAAATTTTACCAAGTAGTAACCTAATAACTTCTTCCTTCCATCTTTCCTCTCTCCCTTCCTTCTTTCTCTCGACGTTTCTTTCCTTCCTACCTTCCCTCCCTCATCTCTTCCTTTTCCCCTTCTCTCTCCTTCCCTTTTATTTCTTTCCTTATCATTGGACATCTGCTTAAAATGGATTAAATATAATTTTTGCTCATGAAACACTATCATCATTGGGCTATGCAGGATCCTCTCTGTTATTCATCTATCTACCTGTTAAAGAACATTACCATCCAACCAAGATGTGGATATTCACTGATTACTTATTAATTATTCATATCATCTTATCCTACCCTGCTTTTTTGCCTCCCATGCAGAGGTAACCACTACCTTGAATTTTATATTATAATTTTTTTTTGCTTTTCCAAGAAAAGTTATCTTTGCATACATATATGCTGTGATATTTACCAATTGGTGTAGCGAATTACCTCACAATGCCAGTATCTTTAAATAACAGCTATCATTATCTTCTAGTTACTGTGGGCCAGGAATTCAGAGAGGGTGAGGGCACAGCAGGGGTGGTTTGTCTCTGCTCCATGATGTCTGAAGTCTCAGCTAGAAGACCCAAAACTGGGGGCTGGAATCATCTAAAGGCTTGATAGAGGGTGGAGGATCTGCTTTGATGGTGGGTCACTCACGTGGCTGGCAAGGTGAGGCTCTTTGCTTCCTCTCCATGTGGTCTGTGTGTATATGGGCTTTCCCACAGGACTGCCGAGTGCCCCCCATGACAGGGCAGCTTGCTTTAGTGAGGGTTTCAGCCACAGTTTCTTCTGGCCTAGATGCCATCTCAAGGAGTGACATGATGAAAATCATAACATTTTTCCATTTTCTTGTTCAAAATAGATAAAGGTCTTGAATATGTGGGAGAATAAGCTATTCAGGTGAATTAATCATTTCTGGATTACCAGATGCAATCTAGAAAAGGGCACAGGAGTCAACGAAGACGTTGGTTGCAAAAGATCCAGCAAATTCTGGTCATCATTTAGGCATGTTGGAAACGGAACAGTATTGTGTTACCATTATGGGAGAGAAAGATGGATTCACCCCCTGAAAAACTTTGTTCTGTGTTTGAACACAGGCACTGTGCCACAAGAAAAGAAAAGATGCTGACGGAAAAGAAGGCTATGGGGAGATAAATAAAATTGAAGCATGAAGGTGGGAGGTAAAGAGATGGAAGGGGCCAGGGAGAGGCAGGGGCTGTATTTATGAGAACAGGTGAGAAGGCCAGTATTGTTCAGCCTATAAAAGTAAAGGCTAAGAGTTCACAAGTTCTGAATTTCTAAAGAAATATTCTTTGAAAGGCAAACTTAACATAATATAAAGAAGTCCTACTTCATATGGGGTAATGTACTTTTGTTTCTCATTAGTCGAGAATTAAGGGAAGCTCTGTAAATACAAATTTACAATGGTTATATGTTTATGGTTAATAGAGTTGGCTGTGGAGGGAACAGATTTTTAATTTTTTTTTAAGTTAGGATCTGACTTTTTGAGACCACATCAAAGATCATACTGTATTCTTCCATAAGATGCTTCTTGGGATCTCTGTCACAGCTATTATCCTGATCTAGAAGAGCAGCTCTTTCGTCTTTACAGAAGAATTTGCACATGTCTTAAGCATCTTCTGGTCTTCCAGGATTGGTTATATTGGAGAATCCACAGATGATGCTAGCATTTGGGGTAGTGATAAGAGCTGGTGCTATGACAGCCATTGGTAGTTCATACCTTTTTGCTAAAAATGGAATGAGGGGGGCCAGCCCCTAGAGGTTGGCAGAGATCACAGAGAAGACTGTGGGCTCATAATTACTGCTGATATCCAGTGACATTGGCCACCAGGTTTGAACTCTGTGCAGATGGAATCAACATTAAGACATAGAGTAAGAATTTAAAAAAAAAAAAAAGCATCCTATTAATATAATCCCCTCTTGGACAACCATCATTTCTATAAAGAGACCAATATAACAGTGGATAAGAATGAGATTTTCTTATGTATTTAACATGCACCATCCAGAAAATACAAGGACTGTTTTGTCTTGGGTTTTCAACTCCCATCTCTAAAAATAATATATAACATAGGGGTGCCTGGGTGGCTCAGTCGGTTAAGCATCCGACTTCATCTCAGGTCATGATCTCCCGGTTCGTGGGTTCAAGCACCGTGTCAGACTCTGTGCTGACAGCTCAGAGCCAGGAGCCTGCTTCAGATTCTGTGTCTCCCTCTCGCTCTGCCCCTCCCCCACTCATGCTCTGTCTGTCTGTTTCTTTCTCTAAAATAAACATTAAAAAAATATATAACATTTAACCATCTGATTCAAGGATCTAGGTGCATTCCAATACAATAGGCACATTCCTCTATATCACTTTATAAATGATAGAAACAACTGAATGTTAATGCCCCAGGACCATAGGAATACAGACGAGTTGATGTTCAAATGGAGTCTTTAAGCCTTAAGAGGGCAGGCACTGTGTCTGTCTAGTTCATCATCATGTATCTATTTTAGTGGCTGGCAGATAATAGATGCACACAACAGTTGGATTAATCAATAAGTAATGCAAGAATGGTTTGGGGTTTTCTTTTCATTTATAGTTATATGTATGAAGTAGAGCTATTGGGCTTTTATATCTTAATTTGTCAACACCCATTTAGTGGTTATTTAATTCTGAGATATTGTTCAGCCTGGTTTTGTTTGTTCTTTAAAAAAAGTCAACTCGGTAATTTTGGTGGAAATGAGCATCTGGAGAGATGGAATTGGACTCTTAATTGGAGGCTCTAAGAACATTCATGCTTGAATTCTTCTGGGGTGAGAGAGTATCACCCTCCAGATCTTAAGAGTTCTTAAAAGGGAGGTGTAGTATTTCAGAAACAACCCTTTCAAGCCTTAATGCCTTTCATCAAAGGCTTTTAAAGCACTTTGCCTTTAACCGGGTCCATGTCTAACTCCTGCCTAGCTTACGCACATGCCTCCCTTTGAGGTCAGTAGAGGCTAATAGTGCTGAGAAAACAAGTCAATGTATGCAGTGGAGGTTACAACCTAGCCATATTTCGTTCTTGCATATGAGTGGGCATCAGAGACTTCAAATAATTCAGTGTAGGCCAATATGAAATCAAGCGTGAAGTCCAAAGAAAATCAGCTGCCAGATGAAAGGAATTCAGATCTCACAAATTAGAGCCTTCTCTGAATGGAATAGTTTGCCATGGGAGGTAGTGAGGTCCTTGTCATTAGAGATATTGGCAGTGCTGTGGTGGTGGGCATGAGCAGACCTACACTCAAGATGGAGGAACCAGCTTCATGGACAGTAAGAACCCCCAGCCCTCCATATCTATGAGTTTTTTAAGTCTCCCTCTCCCTCCTGGAACAAGCCCTCATAAATCCTCAGTTTACTTGGATGTTCACCCACCCACATTTCCCCAATATTACTCAAGTTTAGTGAGAAAGAGGCAAATGACTCCACCCTTTATAAAAGTCTAGTTGGAATCACAAATGAATTTTAAAAAAAGCTTCCAGGACAGGTCTTGGACTAGGGCACATTTATCACTGCTATTCCAAGTGAGGACCCCGGGCCCTGAAGGAATCTGAATCACCAATGATTTGGTTGGGTTTCCTATTCTATGCTTGTCAAGGCAGGACATAGCACTAGTAGATTTTATCATGGTTAATCAAGTCATCAGTTGTCAGTGTTGACTTTTCTTGGGGATCTCTGCCTGAATGTGTTTGCTTAGTCTAGTGAGTGGCTCTCAAACTTTAGTGTGCATCAGAATTACCCCAAGGGCTTGTTTAATGGCAGATTTCTGGGCCCCACCCTCTGATTTTCTGATTCAGTAGGTCTGGGTTGTGGCCAGAAAATTTGCCTTTTTAGCAACTTTCCAGATGTATTAGTTTTCTAATGCTGCTGTAACAAATTATTAGAAATATAGCTGCTTAAAACAACATAACTTTATTATTCCATAGTTCTGTAGGACAGAAGTCCAAAGTGAGTCTCACTGGGCTAAAATCAAGGTGTTGGCAGGGTTGTGTGGAGGCCCTAAGGGAAAATCTGTTCCCTTGCATTTTCCAGCTTCTAGAGGCTCCTTGCATTCCTTCACCTGTGGCTGTCTTCCATCTTCAAAGCCAGCAAGGACTGGTTGAGTCGCACTGCTCTCTGTCTGGTTTTTAACTCTTCTGCTTCCCTCTTCCTCATTTAATGATCCTTGGATTACATTGGGCTCACATGGATAATTTTTTGTTTTAAAGTGAGCTGATTAGCAGCCTTAACTTCACCTGAAATTTTATTATTCTTTGCCATGAAACAAATATTTGCAAGGATTAGGATGTGGATCTTTGGGGGGACCATGATTCTTTCTACACCGTGCCAGGTGATTGATGCTGCAGGCCTGGGGACCACACTTTGAGAACCTTTGGTTTAGTGACTTGAGACACTAATTAGAGGGTGCATAGTTATGAGGAAGATTGCTTGTCAGTAAAATTGGGCAGGAAAATGCATGTCTTATGGAAAATTAGCATTTTGTGTGGTTTAAGTTTTTATCAAACTTTTATGTAAAGTACAACTTTGTGAAATGTTAATCCCAAGATTCTTGTGGACCTCCAGACAGAAGGATCAAACAAAGGCCTATGTCCCATGACTGCAGCACTCTTCCCTGCTCCTATTAGTCTAATTTACCCCTTGTATCTGTATTGTTTTTGCTGCTGTCATGATTATTACCTGTCACATTGTCCTCTTACCTATTGAGACCCTGCTCCTTTTTTAATACTCAGTTTGGAGCCTCCCTCTGTCATGATGTGTTCCCCAACTGCTCTAGCTAAACGTTATCTTCCTAGTTTACTAGGTGCTCTCATACATGAAATAATTTTTTCCCATAACAGTGCTGTGAGGTGGGTAGTATCTCCATTTCACAGATGGAAAGAATAGGCAACCGCACATTTTAGTGAACTGCTAAGGTTCATCCAGCACTTGCGAGTCTGGGGACTCAGTCTCTGCAATAGATGGAATGTTCATGTCTCTCAAAATTCATATGTAGGAACCCAACCCCCAGCATGGTAGCATTTGGAGGTGATTAGGTCATGAGGGTGGAGCCCTCATGAATGGGCTCAGTGTCCTTATATAAGACACCCTAGAGAGCTCCCTGGCCCCTCCCACTGTGTGAGGACACTGCAAGAAGACAGCCATCTGTGAATCAGGAACTCTTTACTGGACACCGAATATGCTGGATCCTTGACCTTGGACTTCTAGTTTTTAGAACTGTAAGGAATAAATGTTTGTTGTGAACTACCAATATATGGTATTTCTATTATAGCAGTCTGAACAGACTAAGACAGTCTCTGGGGCTGTGATTCCAAACCTGAGCTTGTTTGGCATTGTGCAGAAGGATGGGCATTTTTCAGGAAACTTACAGCTAGTGAATTCCAGGTTGACTGACCACGTCTCAGCCTTAGGTAAGCTCCTGAGGCCAGGACTTCCTCTGTAAGCTCCTTTCCAGTCTGTCTATGTTTAACTGACTGAGCCACCCAGGAGCCCCTAACCAGTCTGTCTATGTTCAAGGAACATTCTCTCTTGTTATGCTGCTCTTTATTGGGTTGCATTTTTTTTAACTCTTGTAAATGGAGATAGAGTTCCTCGCTTATGAATTTAACTTACCAAATACAAATGCTGTCATTATAATTATTATGTGCAATTGAGATGAGCTGCTGTTGTTCATAGCTTTATTCCTGGAATTTCAAAGAAAGAGACTATTGGAGTGATGGGAATCTCAGATTTGGAACAAGGTTTGTTAAAATCAAACATTAACAGCCGTGTGTTTTCTGCAGTCTGTAAACTCTGTGTTCCACAACATAAATGATCATTATTTTTTTTCTTTCACTTAAAAAAATAAACTTGATCATTAGACCCATGATTCAGATCTGGGTGAAAGGTTATATGATTAGACTTGCTCTATGGGAAAGGAGAGGGAAGAGGAGGGCCAAGCACCTATAAAACATTATAACCTTAGGGTAGTAATTTTGTAAAACAAGCATATGAGTAGATGGTGATTCAGCACCAGTCTTCCCCCTGCCTCCCCCCCCTCCCCGAAATTATATATTTTATTCTTGGGTGGGTGAGTGGGAAGGAAAAAATGGTGGATGGACATGGGATTAAAACGTAGACCTAATGATTCCCTTTGTTTTTTCCCATCTCTGCTCTTTCCTAGAAATTCCCTGATTCCTCTGCCTTCATTTCCTTGAGGATACGGATGAATAGCTTGGGACTGATGTTTACCTGCTATTTGGGAAAGCTTGTTGGGTCAGTTCCCCTGAGTGGTCATGAGACAGTGCCCAGCTTAGCATGTGTGTCCCTGAAGTACATTTGTCATCAGAAAGGGAATTCCTCTTTATTGCAAATGAAATGTGATTGCTTGTCAGGTGAGTAAGTACCCACGAGTCCTGGGTCCCTGCCAAGCTTGTTCAGGTTTGGCTGTTGGAGATATTCTGGGATGTAAGGGAACATTCCCTTGTAAACCCAGGGAGTATAATTCACTGTAATGTGACTAAAACTGTGACACAAGATTCATCTGCTTCACATTCCTAGGTTGTGCCTTGAGCATTCAGAAGAAATGTTACATTAATTGGTTAAAATATCAGAATGCAACAGTTCTTAATGTACTCCACCATGTCCTGAAGCACTGTCAGAATATGAAATTGACTGGGTGAATTTCCTCTTGAGTGACAGCTATAAGTATCTGCAAAATGGACTTCTAAATTTTCAGTGGTTGCCAAATCAAGATACTTCTGTAAGAAGAGACCCAGGTTCAAGATTAATGGGTAAAAATGACTTTGATGGTGATGATAAAGAAATAATAGTAATTAACATTTGTGGAGTGTTATTTACATGTATTACTACACTTAGTTCTCAGAACAACCTAATGAAGAAGGTGCTATAATAATCCTCATTTTACTGGTGAGGAAGTTGGAGCTTAGAAAGCTTAATAAACTTGTCCAAGGTGACACAGCTAGTGAATTCCAGAAATGAGATTCAAACCAGTCATTCTGACTCTAGAAACTATTTTATTTACTGTCTCCTTATATTTCCAGGTTTAGTTCATATTTCTTTCCTCCTTCTCCCCTCCCTCCCTCTTTTTCTTCTTCCCTCTCTGCAGACTTCATTCTTTTCCATTTGTTCATTTCTTTATATTTTTAAAATCTCCAAACTTTGAATAAGTACACGCTCTGTGCTGGGCATGATGTTAAGAGGCAGGAATTCAAAGATGAGCAAGACTCAGATGATACTTGCAAGAAACTTGCAGGTACCTTTGCTTCTTTACTGCCACTTTCTCTTCCTCCTCCTTCTCCATCCCCCTCCACTTCATCTTCATCATCATTGGCAGATGTAGCAGATAACTGAGGCCACTCTACTAAGACTTACGAATTTTCCCGCTGAACATTAATTGCTGAAAGTAGAAAAAGCTAGAAGGCAACTATCTCTTTGCCAGGGAAATTCTGACAGGAGAAAAGCAGACCTGAAAGGAAATGGTGCTAAAAATACCACCAAGATGCGAAGGACAGACTGACAGCCAGAGTCTTCAGAATGAGACGGTGCAAAGCTGGAGAAGGTGAAAATAACACTTGGTCCGTGATCACTCCCGGAATGATAATGATCTGCTTGTATGTGTCTACAGGGTGTGTGCACACAGGAAATGAGATGGTTGGGCAGAGTTCTTCAGATTAATCTGCCAGAAAGATTAAGGGGGACAGGGAGGGGAGAAAAGATGATTGATTGCAATTCCTAAATAGATTTTTTTTTTTGGGTAGACTTTACATGCCATTTCAAACTCTGGGCCTGCTCATGAAAATCAAGGGAAGATGTACTTGTTTGAACTATTTTTAAATGTTTACTTTGTTTTTAATATCAACTGAATGACATGGATTATTTAAAATGCACACTACCCAAGGATCTAAAGAAACTCCTATGAAATCGTATGGTCTCTGGTGGAAGAATATGATGTGTTTCTTCTGACATTTTATTCCATTTCTCTCAAAGGACCAGAATTTAAGTAGAATTGAGTTTAAGACTATATTCCTGGGATTCGTGAGTTCGAGCCCCACATCAGGCTCTGTGCTGACAGTTCAGAGCCTAGAGCCTGCTTCAGATTCTGTGTCCCCCTCTCTCTCTGCCCCACCCCTGCTTGTGCTCTCTCTCTGTCTTTCAAAAATGAATAAACATTAAAAAAAAGACTATATTCCTGAGAGATACTACAAGATCCAGGAAAGTCAAGCATGTAAAACAGCTTCTGAATTATTAAAAATGGTCATGAAATCATAAGATCCCGACCCTGCAAAACCTTACCCTTTCTGTTTGGATATCCAGTTTTCTTAAAATGATTTGTTCTGAGCTTGTATTTGTAGTCAGTCCTCTAAACTTAGTGCTAAAATGGGGTTTCTGCATATGTAGGTTTCTGCTTTTTTGGATTGCCGTGAATCACTGTGCTCCTGGCCGCTTCTTCTACTGAGAGCCCTCGTGAGAACACGTGGGTTTCTTAGCAGGCCTTGCTCCACTGGAAAGGCAGTGTTCAGGTGCTATATTAGTCGATGTTCTCCAGAGGAAAAAAACAATAGGATATATATATATCCTACTGATGCGTGCGTGTGTGTGTGTGTGTGTGTGTGTGTGTATAGAGGGAGAGACAAATTTATTAAGGAATTGGCTTGTGAGATTATGGTGGCTGGTAAGTCTGAAATCTGTAGTGCAGGCCAGCAGGCTGGAAACTCAAGCAGGGTTTTTATGTTGCAGTCCTGAGACCAAATTCCTTCTTCTTCAAGGAACCTCAGTCTTTGCTGTAAAGTCTAAGCCCTTCAATAGATTGGATGAGGTCCACCCACATTATAGAGGGCAATCTGCTTTACTTAGAGTCTACGGATTATAAATACTAATTACATCTTAAAAACACCTCCACAGCAACATCTGAACTAGCGTTTGACTAAACCATTGGGCATCATAGCTCCAGTGACACACAAAGTCAGCCATCACAGATGTCTAGAACCCATGGGTCTCTGGGGATCATGTCCAGAGCAGAAGGCTGACAGGGCTTGTCTTAGAACTAAAGTCAAACCATGTTGTGTGGTTGTGGGAACCCACCCTGCTTGTAACCTCGAGCCTAAATGATGTAAACTGTATTTCATGGTGGATCAACCTAGTGAGTCCACAGGGCCTGGCCTGAAAGTGGGGGAAGTGGAACATATGAGGTGGCAGTTTTATGTGCCTGAATCACAGAATATTAAGGTGAGGGTCCTCAGAAACAGAACCTCTGGTAGCCCCTTTGGCATCTTTGATTAAATTAGAAAAAGGTCCCTCTTCCTTTGAGTAGCTACAGCCCCTAGTGAAGATGTATAACCTGGTGAGCATTGGTTGTCATCCTTCACTGGACACTTGAGCCAGGTGTTCTTGTTCAGTGAACAACCCCCCTGACCATATGCGTTGGCCTTGCTCAGGGAGAACGAAGTCTCATTGGATAGGTAAGAAATTAACCCCAGATCCTAGTGAACTTGCCAAAGGGTATGTCTCAGGTAATCTTGTATTTAGAACTTTATATTCTAAAACTAGAGCCTGAGTGTCTTGATGACATATACCTTATTCTTTGGGCAAGGGAGCCCAGAGAAGTGTGGACAGGGGAAAACCCTCCTCTTCAAAAGTTTCCTTCCCCACCTATCAGCTCACCAATTTCGGAATACCTAATTTGATGATAAAATTAAAATGCCCTCTGAGAGTATCGCCTCATTCATGTTAGCATAAATGGCTTTACTCAGGTGGTGAAAATAATTCTTTACATCCAAAAAGCACCTAACAATTTTCAAATACATACAGTATTTTTTCCCCAAGACCATAAGGATTTCATGGCTGTTGATGACTCCCTTGAGGAAATTGAAAATTAATGACTTTAAGAAGCATGAAACATTTTTTTCTAGGCATACTTTTTATTGAAATATAACACATAAAAGTACATAGATCATAAGCGTACAACTCAATGAATTTTTACAAACTGAATACATCTATATAACCTCTTCCCAGATCAAGAAATAGAATATTATCTATGCCCCAGAAATCCTTTTCCTCTAAAAATGATTCTAGATTCTTCCTAAAGACCCAGGGAGTTTCAAAAAGATAACTCCAACATAAGGCTTTGAGGTGAGGATGAGGAATTCTTGCTAGATCTGTCAGTCAGACCAGGGTTAGGTTAATCCTGTGCTTGACAAGTTAAGAATGAATGAGAACGGTATTAAATAATTCCTGGCCTTTATTTCTTTTAAACCTTCTCTGAACCTTAAAAGTGTTTATCTAC
Source organism: Panthera uncia (assembly GCF_023721935.1). Lineage (NCBI taxonomy): Eukaryota > Metazoa > Chordata > Mammalia > Carnivora > Felidae > Panthera > Panthera uncia. The sequence goes on along the minus strand of NW_026057577.1, from coordinate 122,671,641 downwards.
CCAATGATTTTGTTTTTTTAGAATCTATCAGAGAGTTTTTTGTAGAAGTTGAGAAATGGGATTCAGCCTAAACATCCAGCTATGAGGGTAAATCAATTTTTCATAGACTGAAAAATGGAGTATTATGCAATGATTACACAAATCAGAATCTTGGCTTAAGTGCTCATGATACAGTGAGAAATGAGCAAGACATGATACAAGAATTGTGCATGTATTAGACAATAATCTCAATTTTTGCTAAAAATGTCTGAGAAAGTGGGAAGATGGCAGAGTAGGAGGAGCCTAAGCTCACTGCATCCCATGGATACAACTTGATAACACCCACATCAGTGTGAATAACCCATAAAATGACCTGAAGACTGGTAAAACAGACTCTCCGCAGCTAAAAGGACACAGGAGGCTACATCAAAGAGGGTAAGAAGGGTAGAGATGCAGTTGAAAGCTAAATGACCCTGCAGACTATCCACAGGAGGGAAGGACGCCCTGGACACAGAGGGGAGAGAAACAGACTCTCATACCAGGGAGCATGCACGAGGAAGACAAATCCCTATAACATTTGGTTTGGAAAACTTAACATCTTTGGAACTTTAAAAATCAGTGGGCTCAGCTCTGGAAGAGCTAGGAGAGCAAGAAGAAACTGAGTCTCTACCCTTAAAGACCTTAAAGAGCACAACAAACAGCCTCTTGGAGATACAGCATAGAAACAGCAGTTTGAAAAATGCCTGGGGAAGATTTATTTACTCATCACAGAGCTGTGCTGAAGGGGCAAGGATTATTGGGAGACTTATCCAGGAACAAAGGACTGGCAGGTGCCATTTCCTTCCCCCACACCCCAGCCTAGATACATGGACACCTATGGGAGCCAGCACAGCACAACACACTCCATCTAACTTCCTAAGAGTGCACCCTGTCCCTGCATTCTGTAGACATGCCCCCTCCAGCTAGGCCTTGGTTTCAGGTTCCCTCCCACAGCAGACCCGTGCAAATGTTGCTAATAGCATGTGCCCTGCCCCTGCATTCTCCTGCGGATCTGCCCCCTCCAATACGCCTTTGGCCAGAGCCCGTCCAAAGCAGTGCCACAAGTCTAGTGGTGTACAAGCAGCCCTGAAGGGACAGCACCACTCCAAAGTGACTTCTGACCCAGGGAGAGGGGAAGATAACCACACACACTGTCAGACTGTAGCCCCAGCAGTGGGCTGGGAATAGACATCTGGTCTGACTGCAGGCCCTGCCCACCAACAGAACTCAGGGGACAACACAGGGGAAGTTCCCTGCAGTTGGGTGCTACTGCATCTCTGGAAAATGCCTGGTATGACTCAACTCAGGCCTAAGGCAGCCCCAGAGTAGCCCACTAACAACACAAGGACTGAACCCTGTCCACAACAGGCAAACTGGATTGAAGCAGCTCAGCCACGATAACAGGTCAATGCAACACACATCGGGACACTCTTGAAGTGTCAGGTCCTAGTGAACAGGGGACATTGCACTGTAAGGCACTATGGGCCACTTCTTCACATGGCCACTACTTGCAACACAGGACACTTAGCTGACTTTCTTAACATAGAAATATTCACAGAGTTAGACAAAATGAGAAGTCAGAGGAATATGTCCTAAATGAAAGAACAGGACAAAATAATAGCAAGAAAGCTTAAGTGAAATGGAGATAATAAGCCTGACAGAAAATTTAAAGTAATAGTCATAAAGATGGGGTGCCAGGATGGCTCCGTCAGTTGAATGTCGGACTCTTGATTTTGGTTTGGGTCATGATCCCAGGGTCATGGTATGGAGCCCTGCTTAAGGTTTTCTCTCTCCCTCTGTCCCTCTCCCCCACTCAAACACACTCTCCCTTAAAAAAAAGTGGGGGTGGGGCACCTGTGTGGCTTAGTCAGTTAAACGTCCAACTTCAGCTCAGGTCATGATCTGATGGTTCATGAGTTCAAGCTCCATGTTGGGTTCTGTGCTGACAACTCAGAGCCTGGGGCCTGCTTCAGATTCTGTCTTCCTCTCTCTCTGCTCTCCCCCCACTCTCACTCTGTCTTTCTCTCTCTCTCTCTCTCTCTCTCAAAGATAAACATTAAATTTTTTTTTAAAGGTAATGGTCATAAAGATACTGCTGGACTTGAGAAAAGAGTGGAGGACCTCAGTGAGACTATTAACAGAGACAGCATAAAAAAGAACCAATAAGAGATGAAGAAATCAATAAATGAAATTAAAAAGATAGAATGAATAGTAGACTAGAGGTAGCAGAAGAATGGATCAGTGACCTGATAGAGTAATGGAAAACAATCAAGCTGAACAAGAGAGAGAGTAAATAAAAAATGAAAATAAACTTAGGGAACTCAGTGACACCATCAAGTATAATAACATTCACATTAAAGGATTCCAGAAGGAGAAAAGAGAGGAAAGGGGGCAGAAAATCTATTTGAAGAAATAATAGCTGAAAACTTTCTGAATTGAAGGAAGGAAATAAAAATGTAGATCCAGAAGTCACAGAGAATCCCCACAAAATCAACCCAAGGAGGTCCACACCAGGACACACAGTAATTATAATGGCAATGAGTAGTGATAAAGAGAATTTTAAAAGCAGGAAGAGAAAAGAAAACCGTTAGATACAAGGGAAACTCCATAAGGCCTATCAGCTTTTCAGCAGGAATTTTGCAGGCCAAAGGAAGTGACATGGCATTTCTTTCAAAGTGCTAAAAGAAAAAACTTGCAACCAAGAATACTCAATCCGGCAAGGCTATCATTAAGAATAGAAGGAGAGAGAAAGATTTCAGCCCTCCAAGATATGTTGAAGTGGACTCTTTGAGAGGAAAGACCATAAGTAGGAGTAAAAAAAAAAAAAAGTCTGAAGCACAAAAGTAATAAAATTAAGTACATCTATAAAAACCAGTCCAGGGATTCACAAAATAAAAGGATGTGAAGTATGACACCATATACCTAAAACATGGTAGGAAGAGAGGAGTAAAGAATGGGTTCAAACTTAAGTAAACATCAACTTAATATAGATTGCTATATATATAAGATGTTATATACAAACCTAATGGTAACCACAAATCAAAAACCTGTAATAGATATGCAAAAAAATAAAGAGAAAGGAATCCAAGTATTTCACTAAAGAAAGCTAGCAAACCAAGAAAGCAAGAGAAGAAAGGAACAGAGAAGAACTACAAAAATAACCATACAGCAAGTAACAAAATGGCAATAAGTACATACCTATCAATAATTACTTTGAATGTTAATGGACTAAATGCTCCAGACAAAAGACATAGTGTGATGGAATGGATAAAAAAGCAAGACATCTATATGCTGCCTATAAAAGACTTACTTCAGACCTAAAAACACTTGCAGATTGAAAGTAAAGGGATGAAAAAGCATTTATCATACAAATGAAAGTGAAAGAAAAGGTAGCAATATTTATGTCAGACAAAATAGACTTTAAAACAAAGACTGTAACAAGAGACAAGGACACTATATAATCATAAAGGGACCAATCCAACAAGAAGATATAACAGTTGTAATATCTGTATAATATTTATACACCCAACATGAGAGCACCCAAATATATAAAGCAGCTAATAGCAAACATAAAGGAAGTAATCAATAGTAATACAATAATAGTAGGGGACTTTATTTTATTTATGTATGCATATATGTATTTACTGAATTAAGAAAAATCCAAATTGAGTTTTATTTTAATTAAAAAACCAAGGCTTTTTCAGTGAAAAACATTCAAGCAATAAGGTAAGAAGTACCCATCTGCCCCAACCTCCCTACTTCCTCAGTCTTAACCATTTCTGTGTGTTGCTGTTAACAGAATAGTAGGGGACTTTAACACTGCATTAGATTAGTGGATTGATTATCCAAACAGAAAATCAACAAACAGTGGCTTTGAATGACAAATTGGACTGGATGGATGTAACAGATATATTCAGATCATTCCATCCTAAAACAGGAGAATACACATTCTTTCCAAATGTACATGGAACATTCTCCAGAATAGATCACATATTAGGCCACGAAAAAAATGTATTAATTCAAAGAGACTTCATACCATGAGTGTTTTCCAGCCACAATACTATGAATGTTGAAATCAACCACAAGGAAAAAAATCTGAAAAGAATACAAATATATGGAAGTTAAATAACATGCTTCTAAACAGTGAAAGGGTCAACCAAGAAATCAAAGAGGAAATCAACAAATACAGGGAGACAAATGAAAATGAATACATACTGGTCCCAAATCTTTGGGATGCAGCAAAAGCCGTTCTAAGAGAAAGCTTACAGCAGTTCAGATCTACCTCCAGAAGCAAGAAAAAATTCAAATAAACAACCTAACCTTACACCTAACAGAGCTAGAAAAAGAACAAACAAAACCCCAAATCAGTAGAAGGAAAAAAAGAATAAAGATTAGAGCAGAAATAATATAGAGCAGATCAATGAGACCAGGGGCTGTTTCTTTGAAAAGTTCAATAACACTGATAAACCTTAAGCCAGACTCATAAAAAAAAAAAAAAAAAAAAAGAAGAAAAAAAAAAGAGAGGACTCAAAATCAGAAATGAAAGAAGAGAGATACTGATACCATAGAAATAGGATTATACGAGAATATCATGAAAAATTATATGCCAACAAATTGGACAACCTAGAAGAAATGCAATAATTCTTAGAAACACATAACCTCTCAAAATTGAATCAGGAAGAAATAGAAAATTTGAACATACTGATCACCAGCAATGAAATTGAATCAGTTATCAAAAATCTCCCAAAAAACAGAAGTCTAGGCTTCACAGGTGATTCTACCAAACATTTAAAGAAGAGCTAATACCTATTCCTCTCAAACTATTCCAAAAAATAGAAGAGGAAAGAGGATATAAAGCTTCCAAATTCATTCTATGAGGCCAGCATTACCCTGATACCAAAATCAGATAAAGACAATACAAAAAAAAAAAAAAAAAAGGAACCGCAGGCTAATGTCTCCGATGAACATATATGCAAAAATTGTCAACGTTATATTAGCAAACTGAATCTAACAATACATTAAAAAAAATCATTGACCATGATCAAGTAGGATTTATTCCTGGGATATGAGGTTGGTTTAAAATTTGCAAATCAGTCAGTATGATACATCGTATCAAAAGTTAAAAACCATATGATCATTTCAACAGATGCAAAAAAGCATTTGACAAAGTACAACATCATGATAAAAACCATTAAAGTAGATTTAGAGGGAACATAACATAATAAAGGCTATATATGAAAAACCCTAGGATCATACTCCATGTTGAAAAACTGAGAGCTTTTCCCCTAAGATCAGGAACAAGACAAGGATGTCTACTCTCACCACTTTTATTCAACATAGTACTGGAAGACCTAGCTACAGCAATCAGACAAGAGAAAAAAATAATAAGTATCCTAATTGGTAAGGAAGAAGTAAAACTTTCACTATTGGCAGATGACATGATACTATATATAGAATATATATAATATATGTATATAAATAGATATGCTGTATATACTATAGCAAATATATATACTATATATAGAATATATAGACTACACCAAAGGCTAGTAGAACTGATAAATTAACTTAGTAAGGTTGCAGGCTACAAGGTCAATATACAGAAATCTGTTGTGTTTCTATATACTAATAATTAAGCAGCAGAAAGAGAAATTAAGAAAAAATTCCCATTGATAAGTGCACCAAAATAACAAAAAATACCTAGGAAAAAACTTAACCGAGGAGGTGAAAGACCTGTACTCTGAAAACTGTAAAACACTGATGAAAATAATTGAAGGCAAAGCAAATGGTAAGATGTTCCATGCTGGTTTATTGGAAGAACAAATATTGTTAAAATGTCCATACTACTCAAAACCTACAGATTTAATGCAATCACTATCAAAATATCAATAGTATTCTTCACAGAACTAGAACAAATAATCCTACAATTTTTATGGATCCACACAAGATTTAGAACATCCAAAGCAATCTTGAAAAAGAAGAACAAAATGGGGCCTTTGGATGGCTCAGTGGGTTAAGTATACGACTTCAGCTCAGGTCATGATCTCATGATTCATGAGTTTGAGCCCTGCATCTGGCTCTGTGCTGACAGCTCAGGGCCTGGAGCCTGCTTCAGATTCTGTGTCTTCCTCTCTCTGTGTCCCTCCCCTGCTCACACTCTCTCTCTCTCTCAAAAATAAATAAACATTAAAAAAATTTAAAAAATAGCAAAACTGGAAGTGTCACAATCCCAGATATAAGGAGATACTACCAAGCTCTAGTAATCAAAACAGTATGGTACTGGCACACACAAAAAAAGACACACAGATCAATGGAACAGAATACAGAGCCCCAAAAAGAACCCATGGAAAAAAAATATATGGTCAATTAATCTTTGACAAAGGAGGCAGGAATATGCAATGAGAAAAAGACCATCTCTTCAACAAATGGTGTTGGGAAAACTGGACAGCTACACGCAAAAGAATGAAACTGGACCACTTGCTCACACCATACACAAAAGTA
>NW_026057577.1:122597127-122655122 GCF_023721935.1 Panthera uncia | reverse complement strand
TACTTTTGTGTATGGTGTGAGCAAGTGGTCCAGTTTCATTCTTTTGCATGTAGCTGTCCAGTTTTCCCAACACCATTTGTTGAAGAGATGGTCTTTTTCTCATTGCATATTCCTGCCTCCTTTGTCAAAGATTAATTGACCATATATTTTTTTTCCATGGGTTCTTTTTGGGGCTCTGTATTCTGTTCCATTGATCTATGTGTCTTTTTTTGTGTGTGCCAGTACCACACTGTTTTGATTACTACAGCTTGGTTGTATCTCTTTATATCTGGGATTGTGATACTTCCCAGTTTTGTTCTTCGTTTTCAAGATTGCTTTGGCTATTCTGTATCTTCTATGGATCCATACAAATTGTAGGATTATTTGTTCTAGTTCTGTGAAGAATTCTTTTGGTATTTTGATAGGATTCCATGAAATCTGTAGGTTGTTTTGAGTAGTATGGACATTTAACAATATTTGTTCTTCTAATCCATCAGCATGGAACATCTTACCATTTGTGTTGCCTTCAATTACTCTCATTGGTGTTTTATAGTTTTCAGAGTACAGGTGTTTCACCTCCTCAGTTAAGTTTTTCCTAGGTATTTTTTATTTTTGGTGCAATTGTAAATGGGAATGTTTTCTTAATTTCTCTTTTTGATACTTCATTATTAGTGTAGGGAAATGTAACAGATTTCTGTATACTGGTTTTTTTTGGCTTTTTAAAAAAAGTTTTGTATTTTAGTATTTGACACACAATGTTACATTAGTTTCAGGTGTACAACTCAGTGGTTTAACAAGTTTATTTATATGTTATGCTCTGTTCACCATCTGTCCTATTACATCACTATTGGAATATCATTGAGTATGTTCCTTATGCTCTGCTTTTTGTTCTTGTGACTTATTCCATTATTGGAGGTCCGTATCTCCCGTTCCTCTACCCCAATTTTGCCTAGTCCCCTCTGGCACTTCTCCCCTCTGGCAACCATCAATTTGTTCTCCATATTTATTGTTCTGATTCTGCTTTTTGTTTGTTTATTCATTTTTTTGGATTTGATTTATGAGTGGAATCGTGTGGTATTTATCTTTCTCAGTCTGACTTAGTTGACTTAAGGATAAGACCTTCTGGGTTCATCCATGTTGTCTCAAATGGTATAATGTCATCCTTTTTCATGACTGTGTAATGTTTCACTGTATATATTGTATATTGATTTTGTGTCTTGTGACCTTACTGAATTCATTTATCAGTTCTAGTTTTTTGGTGGAGTCTTTATGGTTTTCTAAATATAGAATCATGTCATCTGCCAATAGTGAAAGTTGTACTTTCAGGAACAGTATTTTTAGAATTAAATAGTTTCTGTACATGGTATAGGGAATTCAGCTAATTTGTGCTGATTAGGTCACACTTAATGGTTATTATGCTTGCAACTCTAGGTTATGTGTTCTTTTGGAGTCTTCTGAAACTAGTAGACCAGTTCTAACTGGATGAAAATTAACATTGGTTTTTTCTTCATCCTGATAAAAATTAGGAGTTCATATTAGTTTAGTTGTCATAGTATATAGCTTTCACAGTAAGTATATGTTCATTAATGTATTTGAATAATTATGAAGTTCTTATTATATGCCTAGTAATAGGGGCTCAGTAAATGTACGCAGCTTATGTGTATGTGTTAAACATTTTTATGGGTAAATGTAATGTGTTTATGCAAACAAATATAACATTTTATATACAGATCCGTGAATGTAAAATCCATAACAGATCTATTATTATCTGTGTGTGCATATCTTTTATAGGAATTCTGTTGCCTGGCTTCCTCATGTTCCCACATTACCTTTTCTGACTCACAGTTTTCTTCTAGTACTAGAGTAGAATAAGGGAAGCTATGCATGATGGAGCAGGTTGTGTACAGGACAGTTTCAGAGGCTCATTCATACCTGTACAGCCATCAGCAGCCTGCAGTTTACCATCTGCCTAATGATATCTTGTTACCCTAAACTGAAGGCACAGCTTTAGGTGAAATAAACCATCTTTTGAGCGCTGGATTTGCAAACAAATATGTATCAAAAATAACAACTAGATCACAAAATGATCAAACTACTTGGTAATTTTTTTCTCTAATGGTGGGCAAAGTGATAAGACTGAATCCTCAAGAAGGATGCTGAACGCTCCTTACTGGTGCTGGCTCTGAGGTCTGTGATGTGGTGTGGGAATAGCCATATTGTGTTGAGATTCCTTCCGTTCTCACTGATACAGAAAAAGTTCTAAATGTATCTTAATTTCTGGGCTATAGTAAGATTACAGTATAGCAAGACTCCAGGATAATTAGCTTCTCTATCATTTGGAATATTAATTGGAGAAGACACTAAGAGTTTTGCAGATAATCCCTCTCAATGGTAATATTGTAAATATTTAAGTATGGTTAGCATACTTAAGTATGGCTAACTATATTTAAGTATGGTTAACTTTATAGTAGTACCACATATTTATATATCCTCCTATCTCTAAGGAGCGCTAAGTGATTTACAAATTGTTTTTAAATCCACTTATAGCTTCTGGATTCTCTGGGAATCAAGCTGCAGCAGGTTCTATGAATACTATTTAAAGACAAGGAATTTGAAATTCATTGAGTGGCAAATCCAGACTCATCCAGTATATCAATGTCTAAGTTAGACGCTCCTGGCACCCATACCTTTCCTATTTTGTTGTTTTCAGTGGGGGCCTAGAGCTGTCATTCCTATTTGATGAACTGTCTTCCTTGTAGCTCGCTTTATAAACACCATCACACTATACCCTATTGCATGATGTTCAAGGCAAAATGGAATCTGTACTTTTTTAGTGTGGGATTGAGATTTCTGTGCTCACAGGAAATTTTGCCAACAATCACAAACACATTGTTCTTGGTCAGTAATCTCTTTTTTAAGTATCTGGTATGTAGCAAAAAGGGTTTCAGTGGATTCTAGAATTTTACAGATGGAAGGGAGAAGATGGGATACAGTAGACAGAACACTTGCCTGTGATTCAGGGATCTGGGTTCTAGTCTTCAGGAGTCTGCCCTTTGCCAGAGATCTGTGAGCTGAGCTGAAGCTCATTGAGAACCTTTCCTAGGAAATGCACTGGGTCCTTTCTTTTTAAAACAAAAATTTTTTTTTAATGTTTATTTATTCTTGAGACAGAGACAGCACGTGAACAGGGGAGGGGCAGAGAGAGAGGCAGACACAGAATATGAAACAGGCTCCAGGCTCTGAGCTGTCAGCACAGAGCCTGACGTGGGGCTCGAACTCATGAACTGTGAGATCATGACCTGAGCCAAAGTTGGATGTTTAACCGACTGAGCCACCCAGGAGCCCTGCACTGGGTCCTTTCTTAAACTCACCACAGTCTTTCTTCTCTGTTCAATATTAGTCAGTATTTTGAAAATTAAAAAATACAGGGGCAGACATAGTAAGAATTGCTACCATTCTTGAGGCCTTTACTTGTGTGCAGTCATCATTCCCTTTCATCCTATGACCTAGATTTTAGCAGTGTGACTTTGGGCAAGTGACTCACCATTTTAGGTATCAGTTGCATCAAGTATAAAAAAGAAGAGTTTGACCAGATCTAGTGGTCTTTAAATTGGCTTTGTGAATCTCTAAGGATCAGGGGAGAGCTTTAGCTTCTGAGAGCATCAAGGATGAAGTTTTGTGGGCAGATTTTCTCAGGCTATCAATACTTTACCTCACTTTGAGTCACAGGAGCTTTGCTTTGTATCTGTGTTATATAGTGACATTATTTGAAAAAAGCCTTTTCACACTAAAAAAGTTTAGTTTGCTTCTATCAAGATGGATTAAAAGGGATTGGATTTACCTTTCCACCTGAAATGAACAAAGATGTAATATATAAAAGAATAGTGGATACCAGCTCATACATATGAGGAAACTGAAGCCAGAGAAAGAACCAGACAAAAGCATTAGAAGGAATAGTCTCTGGTGCTCACACAGGAGACTGGAGTTCATGTAGCAGTGGGTAGAATACTCAGAAATGTCTTGTTTCAGTGGTGGGAAATAATTATCCCTAAGTTAAACACTGCTCTGGTCCACCTGACAAGTCTTGAAAGCAAGAACAAAAAGGACCAAACTGTTTCCTTGTAATTGTATCCTTGAATAAAACTCAAAAATATTTATAGGAATATAAAAATATCTAACAGCAAACAAAGTAAAATTCACAGTGACTGGAATTCAATAAAAAATTACCAAGTATGCCAAAAAAAAAAAGCAGGAAAATATAACCCATAACAAGGCAAAAAGCAATCACACTTACTTAAAATTGACATAGGCATTGGAATTAACAGACAAGAACATTAAAAACAATTATTATAACTATAATCCAGATGTACAAAAGTAAAATAGAGACATGGAAGATATCTTAAAGAAAGCCAGATCAGCCTCTACATGTGAAAACTATGACGTCTGAGGTGACAAATACATTGGATGGGATTAATAGCATATTAGACATCGCAGAAGAAAAGAATTGTGAATTTGAAGACATAATAGAAACTGTAAAAAATTAAACACACGGGAAAAATTTTTTAAAAATAACCAGAGCATCTGTGAGCTGTGGGGTAACTTCAAGAGGATATATATATGAAATACTACTCAGCAATAAAGAGGAGTAAACTGTTGACACATGAAGTAATATGGATGAATGTCAAAATAATTATTCTGAGTGAAAACCAGAGAAAAAGGTATATATGTATATGATTCTGTTTCTATAAAACTCTAGAAAATATAAATTAATCAACAGTGATAGAAATCAGATCAGTGTTTACCTGGGGATGGGAGAGTGAGGCAGGCGGGAGTAGGAAAGAGGGATTGCCAAGGGATATCAGGAAATTTTCCAGATTTTTGGATATCTTTGCTCTCTTGATTGTGGTGTGATTTATATATTCACAGATACATAAATATATATCTATATCTATATACACACAGATATATAAATCTCTCTCTATATATACACCTCATATATATATATGTATATACCTCACATATATATACCTCATATATATATATACTCATATATATATGTACATATATACATCTCATATATATATATATATATATACACATCTCATATATATATATATATATATATATACACACCCAAACTTATCAAATTATATACTTTAAATATGTGTGGCTTATTGTATGTCAATTATACCTTTATAAAACTATTTTAAAAAACTTTAACCATCCCTCTACTTGATTTCTAACTTCTCTTTTTCTTCTAAATAATGAGCAAACTTTCCATTGAAGGAATTGCTGTTGATGGTGTAAATTATTATAATCCTTCTAGAAAGCAGTTTGGCGGTATGTATCAAGGTTCCTAAAAATATTCATATACTTTGCCTCGGAGTCCTATTTTTGTTTTTAAGAGAGAGAATCTTAAGCAGCATGGAGCCTGATGTGGGATTTAGTCTCAAGACTGTGAGCTCATGACCTGAACTGAAATAAAATATCGGACGCTTAACCGACTGAGCCACCCAGGCACTCCTCAGAGTCCTATTTTTGGTCATCTGGATTAAAGAAATAATGGAAGAGACAGAACAAGTATTATGGAAATCCCTGCAGCCTCTCCCTCCCACACAAAATCCCCAGAAATCATGGCCCCCCAAATCATGCTCCCAAACAAAATAGTCATCAGTTGGCCAAAAAAACATTTGATAAATTTCAGAAATATGGAACATAGTTGAGATCTGATTGAAGAATGAAATCACAGCCTAAAACTCATGCAGGAGCAAACTCTTACAAAGGTGGGTATGACTCCAAGGACATTTCTAGCCAAACGCTTGGTGACTTTCAGAGGTGTGGCAAGAAGCCCTGTGGCAACTGACAGGGTGATTATGGGGTTCTGCAGCAGAAGCAAACAGGTCTGTTGACCAGGTGCCATCTCCCTCTTTACTGCCTCTACCTCTCCAGGCAAAAAGCAACCAATATATATGTCCCTCTAGGTGGGAAGAATCAGTGAAGAGAGGCTGGGTGGGGCCTTTTGTGGCTGACACCCAGGTATAATAATGAGCCCTAAAGGCCAGGAGATGACTAAAGGCCTGCCCTGAGGGGGATAGCACACTCTGTTCCCTCTCCAGATCACAGAAGACAGGCTAGAAATCACACTGCACAGAACTTGTTGTACTCTCTCCCACAAGCAGGCTGAAGACACACAAAGGTTGAAATGAAGGAATGGAAAAAAATATAAAAGGAAAATGCTGACCAGAATAGAGGAAATCTGACACTACTGATATCAGACAAAAGAAAATTCAAGGTAGATATTAAAATGACCAAAGAAGAACATTTCAGAATAATAAAAGTAGTGAAAGTTATCAAACCTTTATGACTCTGACAACATAGCTCCTAAATATATAAAGCAAAAGCAAATAGAAAATATAAGGATAAATAGATCCACAATCACAACAGACTTTAACATTTTTTTGGAAATACATAAATCAAATACACTAAAAATAAGAATATAAAAGATTTGATTGTTGGTGGAGGGGAGGTGGGTGGGGGGATGGGTTAAATGGTGATGGCTGGGTTAAATGGTGATGGCTATCAAGGAGGGCACTTGTGATGAGCACTGGGTGTTGTATGTAAGTGATGAACCATTAAATTCTACTCCTGAAACTAATATTACCCCATATATTAACTAACCAGAAATATTATTTTTTCTTGAAAGAAAAAATAATAAAAGATTTGATTAACACAATAAACTTTACACACCATGCGCACACACACACAGCCAATGAACAGCATTCATTTCTTCAAAAGCACATTAAGCTGTCAAAAATATCAATCCTATATTAGAAAATGTTTACAAATTAAATAAAAATCACATGCACTTAAATTAGAAATTGAGAAAGAAAACAAAAACAAAAACCCTCTCAAACCAAAAACCAATTGTATTTCTTAAAATTAAAAGCTGTACTCCTTGAAGAAAAAAAAGAAAGCCAACATCTTTGTAACATCTGAGTCAAAGAGGTAATAAAAAACTATTTAGAAATGCAATATAATAAAAGTACCATTGATAGGGCCAAGACAGTACTCAGAGAAATATTTGTTATCATAATTATATTTATTAGGAAAAGCAAGACAAAAAAGAACCAATCTTTGAAATTAAGAAGCTAGATAAAAAAAAAATTTCTACATGCCTGAATAAAAATGCCAAAGTTAAAAAAGAAACAACTAGATACATGTGAGAAAAATAAAGAATGTGGAGTGAAGGAATTAATAAAGATAATAGTAGAAATTATTTACACAGAAATTTAAAAATAATTAAAGAAAGTAGTAAAGTTTCCCTGTAAAACCAAAAGCTGATTTTTGTAAAGACTTGTGTATTCTGTTTGCCTATGCCAGGACCTTCTCCTGTGTCCCATTCTCCCTCCTTCCACCCCCACCAATCATAGGTTCTAACAGAGAAACCCAGTGGACATCCTGTTCCATCTCAGAGGCTCTGAATATTGAATATAACCTAATTAATATACTTGTGGCAAGTGGCATCTGTCAGTTGATTTTATTGAAGTCTACAGATGACATGTTAGGAAATTTGAATGCAGCCTGTAGAATTATACATACTAAGGACTGTGTGCAAACCCTGGCCTTCTGAACCATTGCTGAATATACTGTCAAAAAGCTGGTACTTATAAACCCATGGTTTCTTTCTTGGGGAACAAATCCTTTGTGTGTGTGTGTGTGTGTGTGTGTGTGTGTGTGTGTGTGAGGCCTGAGGGAGGAATGGCAATTTACTTCATAATCTATGAAGCCCTGCCCACGGGGCCATCGTGTTTAGGTGAGGTTGGCACTGCTGCTTTTCTTTTGATCCTATATACTTTGCTTCTCACCTGCACTTTATGCTCCAAAAAATGGTTGATCCTAGGAAAATTTGCAAAGGTCACCATTGCATATGTTGTCATATTTCCAGCCCTTTGCAATACCATCGAAGTGTTTTTTCTACTTTGGATCCCAGTGAGCTAGGATGATATCCTCAATTCCAACCACTTCCTCCCCCCACCATCCAACTTAGTAGTTCTGTGTATCATGACCTTCTATTTCTACTATATCTAAGAGACTGGTAACTAGCTAGACAAAATGATTTGAAACTAGAATTCCTGGACCTAAAGGAGTCTGAACAATGATTATATTCAGTGTCCTTAACCACTTTTATTTATTTCCTCACTCAGTAAATACATTTTAATTAAGTAAAATTAATAAAATTAATTAATTAAAATTAATCAAGTAAAATTAATTTAATTAAGTAAAATAATTAAATAAGAAGGCATGGTAGAAGAGGAAGAAACAGAACTAGGACTCCATTGGCCAGAGTTCCCACCTGCATCCATAACTGATTGACATGCATAAACTGTCTTTGCATATTCCACTTGTACAGAGTTAGCAACAGTTATGGCTAAAGATGCTAAGTGGATCTTGAAACAAATGAGAGTTTGGGAGCAGAAGCCTTATTTCCTGAAAGGCAGGTATTTGTGGGTTTGCTTCCTCTTTTTTTTTTTTTTTTCAAGTTTTAATTTAAGTTCTATTTAGTTAACATATATTGGTTTCAGGAGTAGACTTTAATGATTCATCACTTACATGTAACACCCAGTGCTCATCACAAGTGCCCCCCTTAATACCCATCACCATTTAACCCATTCCCTACCCCACTTCCCTCCATCAATCCTCAGTTTGTTGTTTCTAGTTAGGAGTCTCTTATGGTTTGCCGCCATCTGTTCATATGTTTTGTTTCTTAAATTCCACATGAGTGAAATCATATGGTATTTGTCTTTCTCTGACTTATTTTGCTTAGCATAATGCACGCTAGCTCTATCCACTTTGTTGCAAATGGCAAGATTACGTTCTTTTTGATTGTTGAGTAATATTCCATTATATATTTAATTATAATTAATATATTGTAATTAATATAATTATTATTAATATATTATAATTAATATAATTATTTTATATAATTTATAATTTATATTTTAATAATTTATATAATATATTAATTATAATTAATATTATATTAATTATATATTTTAATATATAATTATATGTATATAATGGCTTATATATATATATAAATGATTTGGGTTGCAAGATTTGGGTTTGCATTTGGTTCTATGTGACAGAAGCATAAATGCAATGGCTTAATCAAATAAGACTTTGCTGAATTCCCAGAGTAATAAGTCCAGAGGCAGAGAGTTAGTCTTGGGCTGCTGCTTGGAGAAGCCACCAGATAGTGAAGTTCCTCACCTGGGTACATTGCCTCCCAGAACTAAAGAGGAGTTCTGCTGGTATGGAAGATGGGAAGAATAGGTATCTGAGTAGGAATTGGCAAAGTTCAACCTACCCATTTCATAGATAAAGAAAGAACTGAGATCCATATGATTTCAGTGGCTTGCCCAAGGCCATGGAAGCTATTCAGTAATGAAGCTAAGGTTAGAACTCAAAACCCAAGACATACTGTTATCTGGTGTTCTCAAAGTCCTCCAAATTTGACATCTCTGCATTTTGCACATGTTGTTCTCTTTACTTGGAACTGTAGGCCAACATGCCTGCATACTTCAACCATCTGGAAGCCCTGACCTCACCCTGTCCCCAGTGCTACTCATCCCATCTGATGCTTTTCTTGACTTGAAAGTAGTAATTCCAAGAATTTGGGGAAAGCAGTGGTGGAAGTTAGTTGTGTTTGGCTTAAGGGGTTAGTCTTAAGATCATAGAATTCTTAAGCCTTTTCATAATCTACATTAATCTAGTGATAGTTCCTCCTTTTACCTACCTCACTCTCTCCTTCTACCCATCCATCATTTCCTTCATGTGGTTCACCAGGATCTGCTTTGCTCCTTGAGCTCTGTGGAGTAGACCTGCCTTTGGAACCCCATTCCTTCTGCACTCTCTGTTCTTAATACATCAGCCTCCCGCAAGTGAATTAGAGGAGTTTTGTGGAGGGGGGGGGGGGTGGTCATTATTCCTATGGGACTTACAAGTCCCAGGACAGGACCCTTCGTTTTCTCATCTTTGGATTTCCTGCAGTACTTTCTACAGATACTAATAGTAATTCCTCAAAACATATTTGTTAGATGAATGGCTTCTCAGGAAACTTCTAGGAGTGAGGTCTGAGGGCTTGTAGAGATATGCCTAGCCTACTGCCTGGTATACATAGTAAGCCCCCGGTTATGATGTGTGCAACTTATTTTCACCTACTTCAGCATCATTAATATGACATTGTTTCTGTGTTTCTTTAAGCTACAATCTGGAGATGATCAGTTGCTCTAATCAGGAATATATACCTCAGGAGTAGTCCGCTTCTATTTAATCAGAAGAGTCACACTTCAGAAGTACCTTTGATAAGCCATCTCTTGTCAGTACTAGAAGCATTAGTAATTGCATAATAAATGTTCGTAAAGATAGTGGCATTCAAGATAAGTGAGTGGTGTAAAATTTTTTGAGGTACTTCCTGTTCTTGTATAATAGGCTATGAGATATTTGTCAGGTTTCATGGATGGTGCCACCAGTGTAGTGGTAAATGTTTAACAGGCTCTTTGGGGAAATGTTTAGTGTTTGCTGATATCTGTATTATAAATATTCCCGTCATGGCCCAAATACCAACATGAAGCCATTGAGAAGACATTGGGAAGAGATGTGCACAGTTGCACTAGTCAATAGGTAAGAGCCTCAATGAGCCAGTCTTAGTACACCTTTATTGTGTGCTCCTGTAGAGTCCTGTGTCCAGCCACCGGTTCCTGGGTTTTTGGCAGCCTCACTCCAATAGAGGTTAACTGTGACCTGCTACGGAATGTGATCCTGTTAGTCCCAGGTGACTGTTTATTGCAAGGTGTGGGCAACGCTCTAAAAAGAACAGAAATCTTTGAGCTTACGGAACAGGTTGTTTGTTTTTCTGCCTGCTTGCAAATAAATGTCTATGTGTGTGGCTGAATTTGGTCTGAGATTTTAGTTCACCAAACCTGTTAGAAAGGTTGGGGGAGCGACTCATTCTCCTTTTTCTCTAACTATGGCCTACTGAGAGCTACCAAAGATAACCCAGTAGTTGTACATACAAAGTGGTGAAGGCCTACTTACAGTGCCCTCAATAAATATTTGTTTTAGGAATACATGCTTCCAATCCTTGGAAATCAGCTTCATGCCTAGAGGCGTTCTCTCGGACCTTAATAGGCTGCTGTGCTGCTATTATTTGTGGGATATTTTACCATGTGGTTGGGTGTGAGCTGGATACCAGACTCTCATCCTGAGTAACTTCATATAACATGGAGTTGCTTAGAGCAAGTGTCTTGGTTCATATTCCCCTCCAAAGCAGACTATGACACAGGGATTTGGATGTTAGTTTCTTTGGGAGGTGATCCAGAGGGTAAGGTAATGGGGACAGAGACCAAAAACAAAAAAACAAAAATACAAAAAACCACCAAACAAACAAACAAACATGGAGGAAAGCAAATCAAAGGGATACTAACGGGCGCATTGCTTCTGTGGGCAGCTAATCCTGAGAGGGTGGGTGGCACATAACTTAGAACTGCCTCACCAAGGGACAAGAAAGCTGAGGGATCTGTTCACCAGCTTTCATGTCTCATTGGTTGCAAGGGCCAAGCATGCTCTGGTAAACATTGAAGGTAAAGAACGATACACATACCTGAAGGAGGAAGCCTTTGGTATATTCGAGAACTGTCTACTGAAGCTGCAAATGACCTCTGAGTAGGTTGAGGGCATTTGGACGTGGCCTGACCCTACAACAGGGCAGACTGGCCTCCTCACAGTGGAAGAGTCTCCCCAATATTCTGGCTCCAGTCCTGTCAGGGTTCTTTTGGGAGGAAATGAACTGGCTGGAGGTAAGCACCCCTACTCTACCTGCTCTGAGGTGACCATCCTTGTACTAGAAGGGGGTGGGAGAACTGAAGGGAAATTATCTTGACTCTTGGCTAATTCCCTTGACTGTTAACCGTGCTCCCAAGTGAATTTGGAAGAGAATGTCTACCTGGTGGGTTCTCGCCAGCACCCACTTTCCCTCCATGGGGAAGAGAGACCCAGATGTAGTCCCAGAAATCTTCCCAAACTCTCGTTTCTGTGAAACGAGGAAGCCTGAGTCGCCTCTGAATCCCACGTGCCGCAAGTGTTAACCCTTCCTTACACCTGTGTCAGCAACGGTGAAGGACATCAGACTTTAGAGAGAGCATCTGCACATTCCCTGCATCCAGGCTCTTGTCCCTTTAACTATTATCTGTTTGTTCTTTATCTTGGCTGGTGGTGCCCCCAGGCTGTTGTGGGGCAGACACCATCTTTAAAAACTCTGCAAAGTAAATACCTTGGCAAACCCAGGAAGTGTAAGCAGTTGGCTGACATCAAGTTATTTAAATGAACATCAGCTCCTCCATCACAGAGAAGAACCTCCAACTGAAAATTAAGTCAGCCTAATAATAACCATTTGTTTCTCCCTCTGCACACATTAGTTGTTGGCAAAACTGCCGTCTGCTTCCAACCAGTACATTTTATTCATTTCTGGTTGCATTCTTGTCATCCCAGTTCAGTATTGAGATTTTTATCCTGGGGCTAATTAGTTTCAGCTGATATTTGCTCAGCGTCAAACTTTTTGGAGATAAATACAAGTAGAACAGCTAGTTAGTGTGATGGATTTTTTTTTTTCCTGTGGAAGTTTATGCCATCCTTACTGTCTTCCTTTTCCACATTTTTCTAAAGAAAGCGATAAAGAAAAATCTTATGATCTGTCAGCATAAGAGGACAAGAGCTTCACAGGAAAGATAAGAGAAAAAAAAATCATTTGCCCACGCTCAGGGGCAGATTCTGAAGGAAGCGTACAGCTTTATTTCTGTTGCAAGAATATGTCAGATGGATTAAAAAATCCCGCCTTGGCATAATGGGCCCTGTTTGCAGCCGAAAGCTTGAGGTTTCTGCACCGGGGACCTGAAAAGTTGTCAGAGTTAATAAAAAGAAGTTTTCCTGATAATGGTTTTGGTTCACTGTGTGCAAGCATGTGCTGTTCCTAGTGTTTGGTCAGAAAGAGACTATAATATGGAATGCATTATACAGAAGAGCCAAAAATAACATCTGTCTCGCAAATAAGGGAAACGATCTCATTTCATATCTCTTCTTATTTGACAGCATCTTTTTTTCTCTACTGGAACATTATAGTTTTGTATAGTTTACAGAAATAACATTTAAACATCGCCTGTGATTTTAGACTCAAATGGGATCTACTTAATAAAACACACAAGCAATTAGAGAACTTGGTTGTAATCACTTCTGAAACCCCAGAAGGTTCACATCGGCTGAGTCGAGTTGCTGCCTTCCCAGCTTCTCTCGTTTCGGAAGCTTAGTAGAGGAAATCACCGCTGCCCACATCATGTATACAGATCATCTTTACCTAGCAGTACAGATGTTTTTGAACTTCATGCTGCTACTGCTTGGGCAGATTTTTCATTTCTAGAATGAAAATTATATTCGCCAGGGATTAGAGTTTGGTGGACACAGACGTTGAGTGCACTTGGCAGCTCATCCTGGAGACCTTCTTAGGGAGGGAAGAATGATTAGGAAAGAGACCCCAGTTTTCTGTTTTTAATTTTATGTAACAGAGGAGTTACCTATTTCAGCTGTAAGCCAAGTCCACCTACTTACATTTTTTGCCCTTCCAAATGAACGAACTCTCCTGCAAGTCCAAAATGGGCGACACGAAGGTGGCTATTTTGGCAGATGTGTCATGACAACCATATTATTTTCATTAGGATCTGCCTTGCTCTTGGATCTGCTGTGCTTTAGCTGTTTTGGTCGGACGGAGCTGGTATTTCCTGCTGAAATGGCTATGCTTGATGAACTACCAATCTTCAGTTCTTATCATTGTTATTGTTGGATTGGAGATGACTGTCTTTGGTTTCAGTGCCCTTATCTATTGGTTAAATCATCTCTGGGATGCCCAGCGAGAATCTATTTGGATAAATAAACGATCTGTTGTTTGAGTAGTTCTGCTGGTCTGTAATGGGCAGCATTGAGGTAGAAGCGATGGTAGTGGGGCGCGTGATGGTGGAGACTGTGGTGGCAGCAGAGGTGCTGGATATGGTGGTGTTACTGGAAGGGGTGGAGGTGGTGAAGGAGATGGTAGTGGTCAGAGAGGTGATGGTGGTGACAGTGGAAATGGTGGTGATGATGGGGAAGGTGGTGATGGGGTGGTGACACTATTTTGCCAGGCTCAGGCTTTGGAGGAGGTTGCATAAGGGGCACTGAAGGCTTACTATTAATGATGGTGGTCAGAGCTTTAAGGTGTGGTCCACAGAACAGTCACATTGACCACCGACCAGGACTTCATTACAAATATGAAAGCTTAGGTTCCATCTCGGACTAACTGAGGCAGAATATGCATTTTAACAATACTCTCAGGTGATTTGCTCAAGAAGCATTGGTTTAAGGGAGAAATAGCTACAGATATCTGTTATTCTTACTGCCCCGTATTCCTGCCCTGTCTCCTTAGCATGAGGGAATCTGAGCCTTCCCCTGCATATAAGGTAAGGGATGTCAATGTTTAGCTGCAGAGCAGGTTATTTGGCTTATAATCTAGGGTATAGAGTCAGGTTTTAAGTATGGATCCAAAAGAAAGCTGTTCATGCCCTGAAATTTGAGATTAACTGGCTAAATATATCTTCTTTAAAGATTTCTAATGTGCCTGAAGTTCTCATTAGCTTAACTTTTTAAGAAGCCCAGCCTTTTAACAGGAACTAGACATTTAGGTACACACTGAGGCACCGATTACATAATCTGATTGATATATTAGCATGCACAGACTTGGGACTGAAACCCGTACCACATGGATTCCTTGGGGCAGTTTTCAGAAGGCTTGCCTGTCATACTGATATGCAATGGGAACCCAGGGCACAATGCTGATACACACACACACACACACACACACACACTCTCTCTCTCTCTCTCTCTCTCTCTCTCTCTCTCTCTCATAGATCCAGATTAATTATATTAGCAGAAATTCCTGTGTAGTGATAGAGGTATGTGTGTAAATTGTGTGAGGAGAGGCGAGGTTGATTTCTACATATATTATGGTTATGTATTTGCTGTATAATAGCCCCCAGTACTTAGTGGCTTAAAACAACAATCATTTATTTTTACTCACAAGTCGATCATTTGGACTGGGCTCAGTGAGGACACCTTGTCCCTGACCTACATAGTGCCAGCTGGGTCAGCCTGCTTGAGACTGGAAGGCATGCTTCCAAAATGGCTCACTCCCATGAGCAAGTTGGTGCTTAGCTGGGGCTGTCAACCAGGGTCTTGGTTCTTCTCCGTGGGGCCCTTTTGCTGGGTCTTCTTCACAGCATGATGACTGGGAGAAAATGTTCCCAAAAACTTGGGCTGAAGCTGTAAAACTTCTCGGTTCTGAAATCCCAGATATCATTTCTTTGTGATTGCCTTTCTTTTGTGTGGGTGTCCTTTTCATATATATATATATATATATCTCCTAGTGGCTAGTATAACTTTTGGGGGGACAGCACTAGTGTGGCATTGGCTAAAAGAATAACTAATATTCAACACTGGTGCTATATGAGAATTTCTAACCTGGGCTTCCCCAGCTTGTGCAGATACTGTAAAATGAGAGAGAGAAAAAAAAAGAGAGAGACCACTGTGCAAAAAATGAATAATAGCCTATCTATAGAGGACTCTAAAAATGGAACTGGGCTGGGGGGAACAGGTTAATCTGAAGCCCAGAGGGGAAAGCTAATAGTGATCTTCAGCCTAAGTTGAGCTTACAAAGATCAAGACTCTGATGGAACAGACTATACTGAGCTCACAAAGAAATTATACAGATATAGTGAGCAGTATTAAGAGGTTAAGTAGCAGTTCCCTATGGTGGGGAATCATCCCCAGGTAACACTTTCCCCAGGGCCTTTCCCAGTTTAAGAACCTATAATAGCTTCCTGCTCCCATGACTGGCTTTCAAAGTTCCCCATAGATGGACCTCACAATAACTGTCCCAACATATGCCCCATAACTCTCCAGCATTTGTGGACTGAGCCTGCAGCACCTCTTCAAGGACATGACTTATCAAACTCTATCATGCTTCCTTACCTTTGCCTTTTCTGTCCCCTTAGCCAGAAAAGTTCTCTGTTATTTTTCTACCTAATCAAATCTTGTTCCTTGAGGAAGCTCTGTTTCTTCACAGTCTTTTCTGACCAGTCAGGCCACTATGGAACTGTTTGTTCTCTGAACTCTGATGGTCCTACAACCAGTGTAAAGAATAGTCCCAACCTCTCTCAAATTTCCACTCCCCCCACTTGGGGAGGGGCTCCCTTTCCCCCACCCTTTCTTCTCAGTGCTGAGTTTTCCTCTGGGTCTTCTCATGATCAGTCCCAATCCAAACACTGAAACAAGAAACACCATTCAAAGGCAGGTGTTTAATGATACAATGGGCTTACAGTAGTACCTTTTTCAGGGATGTTCACCTTGTATGTAGTGATTGCATCCTTGTTTAACCTAAATCACATCACTGTATAGTTATTGAGAATCTATTATGTGCAAGGCTGTGTGTGGCGCTGTGGAAGTACCAAAGCAGCATTAGATGTGACTTGCCCCAAGAAACTTAAAATTTGGCTGTAGACAGGAACGTAATATACATTAGGAATAATGAAAATACAAGTTCAAGGCTAAGCTGTTGGTTTTGGACATAGGGTGTCTTATGAAGGCAAACTTACCACCGGAATGAAATGTAAGGGGTGGCTGGAGGGCATTTATTTTCCTGCCACCATACAAGGCTCCTCAGAGTGCTTTATAAAGATGCTTTGTGATTCTGCTGTATAGTGGGAGTGGTTGCCAGGTCTCGGGGACGCTGTGTGACCCAGAGAGATAGTGGGGGTGGTAGTGGTGGTGGTGGTGGTAGATGGGAAGACTAGCGGAAATCCTCACTTATCATGCTTGCAGATGCATTCAGGGGACTGAAGAAATTAGAAAGGAGGTGTGAGGACATTGGAAATGTCATTGCATTCCATTTTAGTTCAACACACAGGCTTTTCAGGTTTCTTTACTGTGGTAACATCCCTCCTCCCCAAATGGTGCTGCTGGTGTTTGGAAGAAACCGTTACCTTGATTTTCAGAATGACGGTCGGATTCGAGCCATGCTCAGAAACCTCCAGAAAGCTTACCTTTCCTTCAGCTCTTCAGAGGGAAAGGGGGTATTTTGTGGTAGGTCAGGAAATGAAGCAAGAAAACTAGTAGGATGGGGAATGCAAATAAGGAAAAACAGAGCTATAGAAAACGGAAGAGAGTTAACAGGCAGGGCAGGCCTGTGGCACACATTTAAAGGAGACAAGTTTCCTATCTTTTAAAACGAGTTTACCGACTTTTCATGTATGCAGGGAGACCACACAGCGTTTCATAACATTCAACCAGGATGGATTTCTGGACTTACCACCCCCCTGCTCCCTCCTGTTCCTGTGCACCCCACTGTCTCAGAGAAAGAAAAAGGGAAGCAAATTTGGGGGGGTGCAGTAGGCTAAATGCCTGCAGAAGAATACCACCGGCTTGACGTAGAACTGCGGCATTTAATTCTAGGCCAGGCTTCCCGCCAAGTCCCACAGAAAGCAAATGCACACCCCGTGTTTGAGCCACAAGTTAACACTGAAACAGGGCCCATTAGTGATTTGTAAATCATTATTCCCATTGGTACAGTTACTACCTCATCTGGAACTAGGCAGGGGCAATTTTAAGGGAGGCTATTTATGTTGTTAGCTAACTGCTGGCTCATTCATTCATTTCTCCAGTCACAGCTTTGCCTTTTTGCTCCACCAGCTCTCTGTATGAGCTTGCTTTCTCCTCCTCCTCCTCTTTCTTCTTCTTCTTCTTCTTCTTCTTCTTCTTCTTCTTCTTTTTAATGTTTATTTATTTTTGAGAAAGAGACAGAGTGTGAGTGGGGGAGGAGCAGAGAGAGAAGGAGACACAGAATCTGAAGCAGGCTCCAGGCTCTGAGCTGTCGGCACAAAGCCCAACAGGGGACTCAAACTCATGAGCTGTGACATCATGACCTGAGCTCAGGTCAGATGCTAACCGACTGAGCCACACAGGCGCCCCGTCTATATGACCTTTCTTTGCAGTGTTTGTCACACTGCATTGCTGGCATCACCAAATTAGTTTCATTTCTTCTTGAGGACACATGGCTTAGACTAAGTTTCCCCACCTCTTTCGCCAATAGGTGCAGCCATACTCCCGAGTCCTGTCTGAAGGAATGTGAACAGATGTAGTGCATTCCGCATACGGGCCTGGCCCAGAAGACAGCTTTTCACATGGAATCACCTATGCTTGTGTCCCCTTCCAGCTGGCTGGAATGGAGATGATGCCCAGGGAAATTTGTAATTTTCTTCTCTTATAATGTCTTCATTTGGTTTTAGTATCAGGGTTATGCTGGCCTCATGAAATGAGTTAGGAAGTATTCCCTCCTTTGTTTTCTAAAAGTCTGTGGAAGACTGGAATTATTTCTTCTATAAATATTTGATAGAATTCACCAGCAGAACCATCTGGGCCTGGAATTTTGTTTGTGGGAAGGTTTTACATCAGTTCAATTTACTTAATAGCTGTAGGGCCATTCAGATTTTTTACTTCATTTTGCCCCAGTAATTGGTAAGGTGTGTTTTTCAAGCATTTGTTCATTTCATCCAAGTTGTAGAATTTGTGGGCATAAAGTTTTTCAGAATGTTTATTTATTATGGATCTGTGGTGATGATAATACCCCTCTCATACCTGATACTGGCAGTCTGTATTCTCAGTGTAACTTTGGTAACCAAATGTTGAAGATACGGAAGCCACAGACGGACTTATGTAGGCCTTTGAATCACCTTTAGGCGGAGTGCTGCCAACTAATCCAAAATGTGTGCATCATATCATTGTTACGTGAGCGAGAAATAAACAGTTGTTGTATTAAGAACAGATGGGGGGGCTGGTTTACTAAATCGCAACTGGTGTCTCTTCACCTATTAAGAGTATCGTTATTGGGTTTTGTTTACTGTGGCCCCTGGAGCACAGGGGCCATGAGAATGCTGCTCTTTGTGTTTGTTCCCATGGTGGAGCACCATACTTTGTGAATATTACATTTTCCACAAATGTTTCTTGAATGTAAATATGACCAAAATGGTTCCCATGTATTTTAGGAGCCTAGGGGCCTCAGGTTTTCTTTCCCTGAGGTCAGTGACTCAACTCCACGCTGGCGCCACTAACAACACTCATTGTTGGTTGTTCTATCTTTCTGTCCTCTGTCGCCTTTCCCTGGGTTTCCCCACCTTTCTTCTCGCTACTTTCTGTGTCCTGCCTGTATTCAGAACTACACGTGTGTGTCAATGTCAGAGACCTGTCATGGCAATAAAATCCCATCAATTCCCACTGGAAGGGAATTCGAAATAAAACAGACATGGGCTAAGCTTACATTTGTTTTTGCTTTCTTACCAAAGCATAACAACAAAAAATCAACCCACCAAACACCACCACCACTAAGAACTCTATGCAAATGAGTCTGTAAAAATAGATCCCAGGGAGGAACATTGAGATTATGTGAAAGAACAAACTGTTTATCTGTCTGGCTATCTTATGTATCTATCTATCTATCTATCTATCTACCTATCTATCTATGTTTCTATGTATCTATTTAATTTTGAGAGAAAGAGACAGAGTGTGAGCAGGGGAGGGGCGGAGAGAGGGAGGCACAGAACCTGAAGCAGACTCCAGGCTCCAAGCTGTCAGCACAGAGTCCCGATGCAGGGCTCAAACCCATGAACTGTGAGATCATGACCTGAGCAGAAATCAAGAGTTGGACATTTAAGTGACTGAACCACCCAGGTGCCCCTGAAAGAACAAACTTTTAAAGGATGTCAGCTTTTTTTTTTTTTTAAGTTTATTTATTTATTTTGAGAGAGAGAGAGAGAGAGAGAGCTGGGAAGGGGCAGAGAGAGAGAGAGAGAGAGAGAAGGAGAGAGAGAAAATGAATCGCAAGCAGGCCCTGTGCTATCAGTGTGGAATCTGATGCAGGGCTTGATCTCATGAACCGTGGGATCGTGACCTGTGCCGAAATCAAAAGTGGGACGCTAAACCAACTGAGCCACCCAGGTGCCCCTAGTGACTTCAGTTTATTTATTTATTTAAAAAAAAATTTTTTTTTAACGTTTATTTATTTTTGAGACAGGGAGAGACAGAGCATGAACAGGGGAGAGTCAGAGAGAGGGAGACACAGAATCTGAAACAGGCTCCAGGCTCTAAGCTGTCAGCACAGAGCCCGACGCGGGGCTAGAACTCACGGACCGCGAGATCATGACCTGAGCCGAAGTCGGCCGCTTAACCGACTGAGCCACCCAGGCGCCCCATTCAGTTTAATAACTTTGCATATAAACAATTGGCTAATTATTAGTTATACTTAAGTAAAATAGGTATCAGATAAACTGCTGGGAAAAGCACATTTTGCTATATGTTGGCATATGTTCCTATAAAGTAATTCAATAAAAAGTGCTTTGTATTTCAGACTGTCACCAAATTGGACTAGTCCTCTTAAAAACAAGAAGTATTGCTGAGAAGCTCCCTGTGCTAAGCAACCATTAGCCAAAGGCTGGGTGTCTTTTGCAGTCCTTTTTGGTGAGAATGGAAACATTCCAACACATATACTTTGCTGGGTTCTAGGTAACCCTGAGAGTGTTTTTCAAGTAATAACAAATGCTTAGAGCCAAGTGTCATTTCATTAGTGCTTTTTCTTCATTGCTGACAAGTTTACTACTCTGTTGAAAAAGCAAATAGGTGCCGTACCAATTCTCAGAATATTTTCGTTCTTTGTGTGGTCTAATCTATGCTGAAGGGTTTCTACAGTACTCTTTTTCATGCTTCACCTACGTCCTTAGAAAAGTGTGTAGGCCTCCTTCATTGTACTCTGCAAATGCATTCTAACGAAGTTTATTATAAAGCAAATATTATTTTCCATAAGTATCTGGAGATTTATTCATCTGGAGAAAATCCTCCAGTAGATTGGGGTGAAAACTTCTGGCGGGAAGTGTGTTGACAGGGTGCCTCCCTGAATGGTGCAGACGGCACTGCAGGGATTGTGCACTTCCCCGGCTTTGCAGCCTCCGCTGTGCTCTCGCTGACTGCATCGCCTTTCTCTGCCTTTCTCTGTTACCCATAACTCCCATCCTTAGCCTGTCGTAGCCATAGGCACTTATACCATATCTGCAAGTTCCCCGTTTTCGCACTCAGTTCTCTGAAACTCTGCTTCCTTTTTCTTTCAGTTTGCTTATTTCATGTCCCTTAAAGGTGGGCTGGGATGTGGCGCCTCCATAGAAGATGTCACTGTCTGAGAAACGGAAGACTCCCGTCTGAACACTTCCTAAATTGAAGGCTTTGATTCTTCTTTAGATTCTGCAAAATGTGAATACAGTTTGGTTAGTTTGAATTCTACATATAATTTGCTTAATCAAAGGGAATGTAGTAAGAGTTCAGGTAGAGTGAAACCTCGCTGTAAACTCTTTTGCTTTAATAATGCTGATTATAAAAACTCTTTTTTTAAAAAAATGTTTATTTACTTATTTTTTTTTTAATTTTTTTTTTCAACTTTTTTTTTTTTAATTTATTTTTGGGACAGAGAGAGACAGAGCATGAACGGGGGAGGGGCAGAGAGAGAGGGAGACACAGAATCGGAAACAGGCTCCAGGCTCCGAGCCATCAGCCCAGAGCCTGACGCGGGGCTCGAACCCACGGACCGCGAGACCGTGACCTGGCTGAAGTCGGACGCTTAACCGACTGCGCCACCCAGGCGCCCCTATTTACTTATTTTTTTGAGAGAGAGAGAGCATGAGCATGGTGAGTGCAGAGAGAGAGAGGGGAACAGAGGATCTGAAGTGGGCTCTATACTGACTACAGCGAGCCTGATGCAGGGCTCGAACTCTTGAACTGTGAGATCATGACCTGAACTGAAGTCAGAGGCTCAACTGACTGAGCCACCCAGTTGCCCCCGATTATAAGAACTCTTAACTGCTATTGAGTGTTTACTGTGTTCAAGATGCTGTGGTACCTGCTTTACAACATACGTTAAACCATGTGGCTCTCATAGCGGCACAAGCACCTTTATTCCCATTTTACAGATGAGAGAACTGAGGTACAGAGAGGACAAATAATTTATTCAAGGTTACACAGCTTGTAAGTGGTGTCTGTACCACACATTCAAATATTTCTTGTTGAACAATTTTCCTCTTGCTCAGAGTAATACCTATTATATCTTTTTTGGCTATATTAGAGAAATACTATAAAAATTATTCTTGTCTTCAAATGCCATCCACATAAAAATGTTCTATATTTTAGAGCTCTACTTATGTTAGCAGTAAAATCATTTTACCTAGCATTCTAAAATAATCATAATTTGATTTTTAACCCTGGAATACCAGATCTAAATTTTTCATTTTGATGGGATATTTTACAAGTTGAATTGTAAGCTGTCACCACTGTTGTTATGGTCAGCAAGATTGATTCTCATTATAACTAGTTTGCTCTCACATAATAAGGTACAGCGTTACAAAGTTTGCCAGTTTTCGCTAGCATAATCCATGTTGTAAAAATAACTAAAGGGAAGCTGGCTCCTGAAATGCTTGCTGCCCTGTCGTCTCTGTGGTGTGTTGTGATGTTTAAGTGTAAAACTACATGTGGTCTCACTTAGAGATGTTAGATCCCTGATCAAATGTTAGTAATCTAACTTTATATTATATCTTATTAAGCATTTGCTTCTAAAGAGAAATAGGCATGTTAATTCATCATGGGTTCATGTCAATTTTGGATACATATTAGTTGAAAGAATTCATTTTTCAGGTTTAATTATGCTGCTCCCGTAATTCTGAGTATTTCTGCAGTAGATTTATTGCATTCATAGCCCCAAGTTTTCACTCCCCCTACTGTAAAGTTTTCACTCCCCCTACTGTAGGAGGGGCAGTTTGACCCAACTCTTGACTCTGTGGTCAGTCAAATGACTTGCTTTGCCTAATGGGATGTTAACAAATGTTAACATGTCCAGAGGATGCAGTCTGGACTCAGTCTCTTGGTGCTATCGCATCTTTGCCATAACCACGAGAACATGACCAGGCTAGCCCATTAAAAGGCTATAAAAGACACATATAAAAGATTTAGGTCGTCTGAGGCCATCTGAGACCAGTCAGCCCCTAGTCAACCTGCCAGCTGTCCACACACTCACAAGTGCTCACTAGCCAAGATTAGCCAAGTATGAACCAGATCAATAGAACTACCCGGCTGACCTATAGACTAGTAAAAAATGTTAAATTATTATTGTTTTAAGACACTACTCTTTGGGATGTTTTGTTATATAGAGGTAGCTAACTGATACAACCTTAATTGCAGCAATAATCATTACTATTTATGAATCCCCAATTTGAGTACATATCGAGGCTGCTCACCATCATGGTTTATTTAGGCTCTTGGCTTTGGAACCAGACTACCTACAGTTCAAATACCAATTTTTTAAACTCATTTGACTTATGGTAGTGCCTGCATTATTATATAGGAAGCACTATAAGCATGTTAAGCAAAAATGCTTTGTGGCCAGATCCGTGGCAAGTGTATGTACAAATGATCTCTTTCTGTCCTCTCAGTGACTCTTACGAAACAGATACATTACATCTGTTTAGTAGCTGTGGATACTAACATCTAGAGATATTAAGAAACACAGTATCACAGTATCACAGTCACTATGTGGCAGGGCCAAGATTATGAACCTAGGTCTGGACATGTTTACATTCAGTATAATGCTGTAGCATCTTAGCCATTTAAGCCTTCTTTTGGGCCTTTCATCCCAAATTCAGTCTTGTGCCTCAAGTAGAATTTTTAAAAATAAATTCAGAAATCTAAATAGTAGTAACAGGACAGGAGAGGATGTAACAGAGAAACTGTGGAGTAGGCTGAGTGCTGGGTATCCCCTTTTACTTACCAAAGGTAACCTGACATTAAAATCCTGTTCATATATATCATCAGTTTTGATCATTGAGAAGTGAAGATAAATGAAAACCACCAAGGCTAGATTTTATCTATCTAGTATGGTCAAATACTTTATTAAACCAGGCTTATTGCTGGATCTGAGGATTTCGTTGGGGAATAAACCTAACTGAGAAATGAACCTAACTGAACTTCTGATATTTGAATTATAGATTTATTTTTCACAGAAGTCTAGCTTTACTTAGGTAAATAATATTTCCATGGCAAATACTGTTGTTTGTAGATCCTCCTGAGCAATGATAATAATTGTTGCTATGTAGCCCTCACCTCTTCCCTATCCCCTGCTGAACCGTGTGGAATTGTAATGAAATAAGTTGCTTAAACATAGCTGCAGTCTTTTTTTGTTTTTATTTTCTTGCAAAAATAGTAATGATCCCCAGTTCCGGATTCCAGGGTCTATAATACTGAGATTTTATAATCCTTCATTCCTCTGGATTTTCCAATACAACTTTTGATCACTGTCTCCAACAAGCAGCAAAATGCTAATAAGCTTGTCCCTTTCTTATGCACGTGTTAGTAAGCTGTTAAAGAAAAACAACTCCATTGGGGTCAATTCTTTGGGAGCCTGCATAATCCACAGCCTGGATAATGTGTTTCTGAACTCCGGATTCTTTTCTGAATTTACTTTTCAAAGTGTTCAGTTTGTTTTCCTTGCCGCTTTCCTTTACTCTAAAGGAGAGTCAGACTATTGTAAATGGTTTCTGCCTGGAACCAGCTTCAACTGACCCACGTTTTTCAGTCTTGTATCCTGTTCATCAGAACCATAATCTGCCTGCAACCAAACTTTTGAGAGCTGCAGTTCAACTCAGGAACTCAAGACCAGTCTCTCCGTGTGTATGGTGACAGACAAGTGTGGCTGCTAAGATGAGGGCAGCCTCCTGTGTCAGGAGCTTCCTTGCTGAGGATGGACAGTTGTTGCCTGAATCCCCATCCCTCGGGATAGGCCAGTGCCAAGGCCAGACTCATGGACAGATAATTATTATCATAGTAAAGTTACTTCAAAGGAAGAGTGGAATTCTGTGGCTGTGAGATCACGGTGGATCTGAGTGCAACTTTTGCAGCATTTCATTAGTTTTTCCCTGGAACAGTCCAGGAAGTGGCATGCATGAAGCTTTCTGGCTCACAGATTTGTTGTGCTTCTGGCTGAAAAAAAAAAAAAAAAAAAATTGAAATCTTAAGAAATATGTTTATGGTGCCTGTATCTTAAGGAGCTTTTACTTGATCTTGGCAGGGCAAGCCTCTGTTGGAACAATTGAAAACATCTTTTTAAACTGTTTCCAGAAAGCATTTGCAAACACCCCGAAGTAAGGTTACATACTTACAGTTCAGCTCTAAGCCTCAATTAAGGCTGTTGTTGTAGAGCATTTGCTGCCTCTTAATAGCCTGACACCATAATAATATTATGCAGTATCCCAAGATAATGAGAAGAATGCCTAACATCTGCTTATACTCAGAGAACAAAGGAGAATGCAAGGATGTGTCCTGCAACCCTTGCAAAGCACCGCCTCTGCGTGCTGGAGATGCAGGGTGGCTTTTCCCAGGGATTGTTTCTCTGCCATCCAAAGGCAACAGCACAGTGTTCAGGAAGAAGCTGGAGAAAGCTTATTATCCATAGGCTGCTCAGGCAGGGGGCTCAACAAAACTGACCTCATTGAGGAAAGCTGTCTGGGCTCCTCCAGAGTAGTTAAAGATAGTATTTTTAATTACCATTTCTTTTTGTGGTAAGAACATTTCAGATTTCCTCTCAGCAACATTCAAGTATTTAATACAGTATTCTTAGCTATAACCACCATACTGTGTGTTAGATCCCCAGAAATTATTAACCTTATAACTGGAAGTTTGTACCCTTTGACCTATATTTCCTTATCTCTCCCCCATGTTCCCCAGTCCCTGCTAATCACTGTTCTACTCTCCTGTTTCTCTCCTTTTGGGTTTTTTAGATTCCACATACAATAAATGAGATCACCTGCTTATTTGTGTGTATTTGTTTTTCTCTGACTTCTCTCACTTAGCACAATGCCCTGAAGGTCCATCCCTTTATCTGCTGATGGACACTTAGGTTGTTTCCGTATCTTGGCTATTGTGAATAATGCTTCAACGAACTCGGGAATGCAGATCTCTCTGTGAGATCCTTATTTCAGTTCCTTTGGATGTATACCCAGAAGTGGGATTGCTGAATCATATTGTAGTTCTATCATTAATTTTTTGAGGAACTTCCATCCTGTTTTCCATAGTAGCTGTGCCAGTTTGCATTTCCACTAACAGTGCACAAGGGTTCCTTTTTCTCCATGTCCTTGCCAACACCAGTTATCTCTTGTTGTTTTGAAAGTAGGAGGTGACATGTCATTGTGGTTTTGATTTGCATTTCTCTGATGACTAGTGATGTGGAGTATTCACTAATGTTATGGTGGTAATCATTTTGTAGTATATAAATGTTTCAAATCAACATGTTGTATACCTTAAACTTGTACAGTAGTATATATCAATTATATCTCAACAGAACTGAAAAAATACATAAGTGATAAATAAGCTGTATTTTTAAATCAGTTTATTAAATCAAGAGTGAGTGGGTGGTTTCCAGATGATAGAGGATACTCCAGAGATAATGAATCTGATTTGGATCTTTACTGTAATCTGCTCTAATCTCTAATGTTGTTCCCTGGAACCAAGAGATAGGGAACGATGTTAAATATGCCCTTCTGACACTTTTAGCAATAGACCCACCTCTGTGAAGAGGTGTAATATGGATTTACATTATGCCATGTCTGCTTTCTTGGCGTCATACTCTGTAGGGACAAGGATTGTCATGCTTAGTCTTCATTAAGTAGGAACTTGCAACATGATGAAATAACTTGCAAATAGAAACACAGCACGTAGGAGAGGGGTAGCAAAGATGGAGCCCAGTGTGTATGCTTCCTGGTCTGCCAGGCAATGCTGTAGAAAAAAGTTAATTAATTGAAAGAGAGGAAATAGTAATGATGAGTGGGCATTCACTGGTTGACTTTCTAGTACTTTCCAATCTTTTTCTGTTTTCTAAAAGAACTCTGAATTTCCTACTTTGCAATTCATTGGTCCTTATTCTGGTCTGGAAACAAACATGACACGAGGATTTAA
Organism: Panthera uncia; assembly: GCF_023721935.1. Lineage (NCBI taxonomy): Eukaryota > Metazoa > Chordata > Mammalia > Carnivora > Felidae > Panthera > Panthera uncia. The sequence goes on along the minus strand of NW_026057577.1, from coordinate 122,627,978 downwards.
GTAAAAGTAGTTTATTTAGGAAAAATACCGGTGGGGGAGGTAAAGTCAGTAAAGGGCATGTTAACCAACCACCGTGGACAGTGGAGCTCAGTACCCTGGGAAACTCTGGATTACTCTGTGGGACACACCTCAGAATTCTCCTACCTGAGGAGTGAGGATGCTGGGATACTGATCTGTCAATTCCCTTAAGTCCGTAGATGAGGGCTGCTTCTTGGGGGCATTAGGAGCTTCTAGTGTGCTCTGTGCATGGGCTGAACATATGCTTGTGGTCAAGAAAAAAAAAAGGAAAAAAGCCCATAAACAGAAAGTAGCAGAGTTTGCAGTGAGCAGCCTTGACTGAGTAGATTGAGGGTTGAGAGCAGGTTTATGACCGTGAACAGTGAAGACTGCAGGACTGGACTCCTCCTCCATCTGAAAGTGGAGGCCGTGATTGTCTCTGAGCAATCAGCACAGTCCATCCCCTTGGACAGTGTCATTGATTTGCTATTTGGGCACCTGAATCAAGCAGTCTATGTTAGGTATGTGACTCCAGTCCCAACTTAAGCTGGCTATTGTAAGTGCTGGACTCTCCATTAAATATGAAGAAGCAGGAAGCCCTGGAAATTGCTGGCGGCCATCTTGGGAGCAAGGAGAAGAACCATCTGAGCCTGAGGACTTGTAGCCAAGACTGGAGAGAGAGAAATAGGGTCCTGGTCAAAGAAATCAGGCCCTGCATTAAAGATTTATACTAAGCTAAATCAATTGCCTGGGGCTGCTGTAACAAAGCACCAAAAACTAGGTGGCTTGAAATAATGGAAATTTATTATCTGATAGTTCTGGAGGTCAGAAGTCTGAAGTCACACTGTAGCAAGGCCAAGCTCTCTCTGACTGCTCCCAGAAAGAATCTTTCCTTGCTTCTTCTAGTTTCTGGTATTAGCTGACAATCTTTGGTATTCCTTGGGTAGATGTATCACTCCAGTCACATGATTGTCTTCTCCCTGTGTGTATTCACATCTTTTTCCCTCTGTCATATCCATATTCCACCCTTCTTTTAAGGACATTATCAGTCATGTTAGATTAGGACCCATCCTAATGGCCTCATTTTAACTTGATTACCTCTGTAAAGATCCTTTTTCCAAATAAGATCATATTTTGAGATGCTAGAGGTTGGGACTTCAACATATCTCTCTTTTGGGGTGGGGGTGGGGGGACACAATTCAACATAAGCCAAAACGTAAGCCAAACCTATTTAACTTGATAGGAAACAAGTCTGTTTTGGTTTAAGGGCATTTAGGTTGAGATTTTCTGTTGCATGCAACGACATCTTAGTTAATGTTTTGTTTTTTTTTTTAAATCTGTGACTATGGATAAAACACAAAGCAAGTGAGGGACTTGCTACCTTTGACCTAATGTGGTTGGGCCCAATCAGAATGTGTGATTCAAAGGGGCACATGCACCCCAATGTTTATAGCAGTGCTATCAACAATAGCCAAATTATGGAAAGAGCCCAATGTCCATCAACTTACAAATGCATAAAGAACATGTGGTATATATGTACAATCATATATTACTCAGCTATCAAAAAGAATGAAATCTTGCCATTTGCAACAACATGGATGGAACTTGAGTGTATTATACTAAGCAAAATAAGTCAGTCAGAGAAAGACAAATATCATGATTTTACCCATGTGGAATTTAAGAAACACAACAGATGAACATAGGGGAGGGGAAGGAAAAATAAGATAAAAACATAGAGGGAAGCAAACCATAAGAGACCAATACAGAGAATAAACTGAGGGTTGCTGGAGGGAAGATGGGTGGGGGGATGGGCTAAATGGGTGATGGGCATGAAGGAGGGCACTTGTTGGGGTAAACACTGGGTGCTATATGTAAGTGATGCATCACTAAATTCTACTCCTGAAACCAATACTACACCATTTTTTAATTCAAGTTAAAAAAAAAAAAGGGGGGGGGCACCTGGGTGGCTCAGTTGGTTAGACATCCTATTCTTGATTTCAGCTCAAGTCATGATCTCATGGTTCATGGGTTTGAGCCCTACATTAGGCTCTGCGCTGACAGCATGGAGCCTGCTTGGGATTCTCTCTCTCACTCTATGTCTGCCTCTCCCCAGCTTGCATGCTTGTATACACTTTTGAAATAAATAAACATTTAAAAAAAGAATATGTGAGTAAGCACTGGAATTAGAATATGCACTGCTGAGGTGCTTAATATAAATTTTCAGAAAGGGCCTCCATTCATTCTTTGATTCAACTTGTATTTCCTGAAGTTCCCTTTTTCTCTATGTATCAGGTACTATTCTAGGCACTGGGAATATAACACTAAATAAAAAAGACATGCTTCTCTGCCCTTATGGAGTTTGTATTCTAATAGGGGAAACATAAAAATAAGAGTAATACATATGTTAGCTAATACTAAAGGGACAGGGTGTAGGACGAGGCCTGGAATTTCAGATAGGGTGGGCAGAGAAGACCTCACTAGTAAGATATCATTTGCATAAAAACCCAAAGTAAGTGATGTAGTTATTCACGTAGACAGATCCTAATGGGAACATGGCATCCATGCTCGGTCTAACTGGAAGGGTAAATGGTTAAAAGCCAGAAAGCCTTGCCCATAGAGGAGGCTCTCCATGAGGGGATTATAGCTAGAAGCTTTTGTGTTGAAAGGGAATTTGGTTTATTTCTAGACACCTGGAGAACTCTACAAACTGCTGTGTCTGTAGGAAATTAGATGTGGCAAATCTTGAGTCCAGCTCAGCCCATGACAAGTTGACTGTGTCTTTAAAAGCTGAGACTGTTCTTACCATCCATTGTGAACATTCTCTCTGGCTTCAGGGTTTAAGTACTAGAAAAAGAAAGAGAAGGACCAAGTCTGTTATAACATCTCTTGGGGTTTATTATTTTTGATGGCAAAATATTGATTTTCTAAATCATCCAAATGTATAGGTGTGGCTTGAAGGCCCAGGACTGACTCCACAAGCACCCTCTGACTCCTTCAAGCCGCACCTGTATATTTCTTCTAGTTATAGTCTTATAAGATCTTATGGGTAGGCAACAGGTATTGAAGAGTGCTTTAGACCTACTTAAATACACCATACAAAAGGATTTTCTGTGCTGCAAAATTATACCGAGAAGGACAATTTGTCAATTTTCCACTTGGTATCACTCACCACAACATTTTTGTACAACTCCAAATTAAGACAGCAGCCATCATTAAGTAAACAAAGCATTAACTCTAGTGCGGATGGTAAACAGTAATGTTCTACTGAATTCTTTATTGCTTTTGGATAGTAGCTACATGAACAGTAGATGATTATGAGTTTCCTGTATCCATGATGGTAGTGATAATCAGTGTTTGTTTACCTGGTTAGGAAACTTTAAAAACAGCCCTTTCTGTAGGCAAAATTAAGTTATAGGAATTTACAAATGATATGAATTATTAAAGGTTCAACTTAAGATGCTAAAAGAGAGAGACCCCCAGATTCAGAGGCATAAAGAGACAAGTTTGCTTCTCTCTGATCTAAGTCTAGGGACAGGTGAGTAGTCCAGGGTAGACAGATGGGTCTACTATCTGAGCTCACCTAGGAATAAGTTTCTTCTGCCCTGTGCTTCTGCCATCATTAGGTTGTTTTCCTCATCTCCCTGTCTGAAGCTGTCTCAGCACTACTATGTTTGCTTTCCAGCCTTGAGGAATGGGAAGGAGCAAGTAGAGGAGAGGCAGTTTCTTCTTAATGACACTATCTAGAAGTTGTACATATCTCTTCAGCTCACATCCAGCTGGCCAGAGCCTATCTGCAAGGGAAACTGGAAGCATCCCTAGCTGTGTGGCCTTGTTCCTTGCCCAAACTCCTGGGGTTCGGTTACCCAAAGAACAAAGATTAGAATGGATATCAGGAGACAATTAGCTTAAGTAACAGTACGATGGTTTCTCTCATGAGAAAGCATGAAATTTGGACTTTTAAGCACTGATCAAACTTTGGGAGGCATTCATTTACTTAACAGTCACCAGGTACTGAGGATATGATGTTTTCTTTGTGGTCATGCAGTTTGGTTGGAAAGATAGGCAATTAAATAGAAATTAATAATAACATATGAAGAGCTTGCGGTGGGGGATATACAAATACTGCACGGACACAGAGCAGAAGCACCCAACCTAGTCCAGGGACAGCAAGACCCATGATGGTTCCCAGGGGTGATTGATGCTGGACTGAGACTTCTGTGCAAGGTCCTGCTGGGGTGGAAAGTGGAAATCATTCCAAGGGTGAGAATCAGAGACACAGTGTAACTTTAATCAATCTTCAAAGACAGAAGTCATTTACAAGGCTGCTGCAAGAAATCTTAACCCAAGGCAGGAGCAAAGGGAAAGCGATGTAGAATTTATCCAGAAAGGAAGAAGGATTACTGAGCCAGGAGGAAATTTTCTTGGCACCAGTCTTGTAGCAAAGTATAGAATCGTGATGAGCCCCAGATTCTGGGTCATCTGTAGTGGTTTGAAACATGGACCTCGTTATTGTTTGGCTGCAAGCACCAATAAATCAATCAAGCTTTTCATCAAGAATTAGAATATTCCTATAATTCCCCATTAATCACGTCTTTTGGAAAGGTAGGAAGTGGTAGGAATCACATCTGTTTGGTTGTTTGGGACCAGAGTATCAGCTCTCCTAGTGTTTATCTGGTGTTTCTTTATTAAAAAATGTTGTAAGTTTGAATCATGATGAAATCTACTTTATTTGGAGAGTTGTTTTTGAGAATGGATAGCAAATTGTCCTGAAAAAAAAGAAGGGGGAGGGATATTGCAAGATAACGCTTAGGTAGTATTGGGGGAACTTACCTGACATTTTTGCTAGTTTGGAAAAAAATGTCTCATTTTGTCCTGTGCTGGAACAGGATATCTCCTTTTCAATATATATATATTTTATTAGTTTTTGCTTTCAGTGCAGGCTCTGAGCAGCTGCACACTTTTAATTTTACCTTTCTTAAGATTACTGATTTTTAAGCATTTATTGAGTGCCTATTATGGTGAAGTGTCGTGAGGTATTGCTAGGAGTCGTAGGTTCTGGGCGTTGCTAGGGGCTAGGCATTAAGGCTGTGGCAGGGAAACGGGCAGACTTAGTTCTTGCCCAGATAGAGCACAGTGCTAGAAACTGAGGCACACCACTCATAAACTTTACTTCTGAAATGCTGTGTGTCTTTGGCTTGTTACTCAACTTCTCTTTTCTATAAAATTCCTTACCTGTAATGAGAATAATCATAGTGTTGTTGTATTTTTTTCCTTCACTCTTTATTCATACCCTTTGGCAAAATTCTACCATATCCAGTTCAATCACTATGGCTAGGATATAAGTCATCTTTGACAAACCAAGTGTGGAATAAAGCTGTTCTGTGAAGGATGACTCTGAAAGTATTTGCTAGAAGGAGAGATGACTCCCTCACTGTAGACCCTCCATGTTTTTACTCACAAGATACTCACAGGTATCCCCTGGAATGCTATGACCAGCTGACGCCATTTCCATTGTCTGTTACTCTTTAGAGACATGCTGGATGGAAGGATGGAATATAAGAAACTATCTTTCCCCAACATCTGATGGGAATAGTGGCATGGAACGGGTCTCGACATTAGTTGAGGTATGCGCTAGGCACTCTGTTACCTATATTACCCTGTTTAGTGTAAAGAATGAGTCAACAATACAGAGTAATTACTCCCGTTATAAAGATGAGTAGGTTGAGGTTGAGAGAGGTAAAATAACAAGCTGATAGGATGTAGAGGCTGGATCCAAACCAACTTACCTCAGACTCCCATGTTTGTATTGTCTTCCATTAAAATGTTTCTCCTTGGGCCAGTGAAATCCAGACACCTAATTAGTCTGGTTGGGTTAACCCTGCTCCTTTCAGGAATCTAGGTGAGTGTCAGTTGTTTGCAAGAGCAAACTCCTCCAAGGCTGGGGCAAAACAGGACAGATTTGAGCTGAGAAAGGAAGTTGGCTGGAATATCATTGCTCAAGCTGCTGTCTTGCTGGCAGGAACAGACCATTTTTGTTTAGCAAAATGATTGGAGTTCATCTCTCTTTCATTTGGGCCTTAGAGATACCAGTAAAACATTATTATTATTTTTTTATTTCTGGGGTTTTGAAAACTTGTTCCAAATTTATATCCAGTTCAGATCCACAGAGAGTATGTGTGATCACTTCAAACGCAGCAGAAGTTGTCCTTAGCCTGTGCCTTATACTGGGATTATCTGACTGTGGGTCTCCCGAGGGCAGGGCTGTAGCTTAGTCACGGTGGAATCCCAGCAGTGTCTGCCATACTGCTTGGCAAATGTCCGTTGAAATTAACCAGTGTCTCCACGTTTCTTGTCCAGAACTGAAGGAAGCAGATTTAAATTCAAATAGGCAAATGTCAGTCATTTCCAGCTCTGTTCCTGGGGAAGTGTGAGCTTGGTTGACTTTTAGTTTTACCTGGTTTTACCTCTGAGGTCGGTATTGTCTTTGTGCCATAACCCACCTTCTTTAGAGGAAAGGCCTCTAAGTGTGGCGCAAGGATTCTCCGTGCCACCCCTGGTGGTCAACCAAAGAATTTGACAAGTGGGTAGTAACATTTGTAACATGACCATTTTGTCTGTGACTATAACTGCCAGTTTTTCCAAGCAAATAAGGAAATTTGGAGAGAAACTAGAGGAAGCCCGTAGTAATCTCGAAATAGATTAAGTTAGGAGAGCTGCTTGGAAAGTGGTTAACTTTTCCGTAGCACAGGAAGAATAGAAAGAAGCACGTGAATGAGGACAGCTGCTCTGTGGTCTGAGCGAGTCTATTTGCATTTTCACTGTTAGGGTCAGGGTGGCCTTTTTACTAATGTTGGTAATGCTCTGGTGGTTAGTTTCAATGATTTTCTTTATTGTGACTTGCAGATCAATCTCCTACATGGTTGTTCCATTTAACCTGTATTCCCTAGGTTATTTCTTAAAGCAATTTATTGAACATTATCCTAAATTGAACTGCATTTACTATTCCTTGACCCAATTACTTAAGTGGTCCACATCCATTTGATGTTGATTGCCTGCTCTCTTGCTATTTGCTTTCCCTCTAATTTTACTAGCAGTTGCAAAAAGAGACTATTTAGTTCCGGTGTCCTTTCCTTCCCAAACCACTCTCTCTTTGAGCAGTGCAGCTCAAAAAGGCAGCTGTTGCAATTTGAAAAATTCCAGTTCTTCTATCTGAGTTTGGTTTATTTCAACAATTCAGTTCTACAAAGATTTATGGAGTGCCTCGTTTGTGATAGGACTCAGCAAAGAGCTATCCACTTGCCCCCTTTCTCCTGTGGAGTGAGTTTGCTAGGCAAAAGTCTCTGGTCTCTAAGCAGGGTGTCTTAGCTCTGGATCCTGTCAGATGGTTTTCCAACACCAGTTTCATCCTCTGGGTTCCTTTCAACACTCTTCTCCCCATGCATAGCAAATGTCTAGCAGCTTAGTTGGCTGCGATCATTTTTGTGTTTGTAATTTCTAACACCGTTTCATCAGGTGTTTTCCTGTTACAATGCTTAGAATATTTTCTACTCTTTGTCTAATAACATTGGTATAATATGCTTGGCCCTGTTTCTTCTCTCGAATTATAGAAAAAAATTTATTTATTTTTATTTATTTATTTTTTTAGAAAAAATTTTTAAAAAGAAGTCAGTATCAGTACAGTTTGTCACTTTCTATCCTTAGGATTTTCTCCTTAAGCTTCTGAACTCAAGGAAGAGTTATCTACCTTTCTCCTAACCCTTGCAAACCAACACCATGCTATTTTGGCCTCAAACTTGTTTAAGTAGAGCTAGGGGTAGGAATGCAAATGGTTTTCTCTGTGAAACCTGATTCTTTATACTGCACAAATAAAGATCTCTATTAAAGAGTGTTCCCCTTTGGTCTTTTCTGACTTCTACCCTGGTGTGAAAGTGACATTTGGTAAGCTTTTTCATTATTTGCTAATACCCACGTCCATCTTGTGAGGTCAATGCTGGCGTCGCCAATTTGCTGCTTAAATTCCATTATGACAAATCCTCCACTAACCCAGAGAGCACAGTCATGGGTGGAGTCCTGCTTGCCTGTTGTATCCCACCATGTGGAATCCCAGTCAGTACAAACAGGATTTGACCCGTTCTCTTGAGGAATAGAGATCTTGTCTAAAGCCACTTAGTAGCTCAGTAGCTGAAAACCCAGAAATTCCAGATTTGGGGATATTTGCCCTGATCGCTCAACCATGCCATAGTTTAAGCCGCAGGTTATATTTTGAGTGACAGCGATTTGATTCAACCATGACATTGAACAGGAGATTGAATTACCAGAGTGTCGAGCTTACTGAAGTGAGAGACAAAGCAAAGTAGGAGAAATGGTGGCAACGGAGAGAGGCAGAATTTGGTAGAAGGATAGAAGGAAATGGAATTAATCTGTTATTTGAAGGATCTGAGACTGTGGGGATTATGTTAGTGAGCCCATCAAGTGCTTTTTCTTTAAGTTATGTGCAATTCAGGTATTTTTGTGAAATGCTTTCTTGTGTTACAGCAAAAATAAGATCTGCTTCTTAGCCAAAAAGAAAAAAAAAGAAAGACGTAGTTACAAAGAAACGTTTATGTCTTAAAATATGACCGTTGGTCTTAGAAATACATCTTGTTTTCTTTGTGTTTGGATTGATTCTATGAAATGAAAGAGAAGGGTTAGACTACCTTCATTTTATGCCTGCTCCTTTTCCTGATAGTATCTGGATTCCACTAGACTTTCTTAATGGTGTGAAGATGTGGACATTTGGCAAATAACTTGAGGAAATATGACTTTTTTTTGTTGTTTGTAGCTGTGTTGTATTCCAAAAGAACATGTGGCTCTATTACAAATTTGCTGTGTAATCTTAAATATCTCGGCTCTGATACAACTGTGCTCATAAAAAGTGGGGGACAGGCAGGGTGTTTTGAACATTAGGTGCTAAATGTTCTTTTATGGAATACGCTGTTTCTCTCCATTGGAGATCCAAAACTTTGTGTAAAAATACGCGTTTTCACTAAAGGATGGCTTTTTTCCCCCCTGTCAAGAGTTAAAGAGGAATATCTAATGTAAACGCTTAGTCTGGTGTGAATAATTTCATCCTTGGCTGTAAGAAGCTTTTGAAAACGTTCATTTGAAGGCTTTAAGTTTATCATGTGTGCAAAATACAATGTTTTAGAACTTCCCAACCCTCATGTCTGGTTACAGTATATTTGATGGTCAGAGATCAATTTTCTGTATTCACTCTGTCAACTAAACACATTTCTCCTTCAATCTATTTGTCTCAATAGAGTGAGACTGGCTACTTTTGGCATTTGGCATTTGTTATAGTAGCTTGTATTTTTTCCAGATGACTTTAGTGTATATGTCAGCACTATGTACATAGAGCTCTTTTTTTTTTTTTTTAATACAGCAGAATTCACTCTAACCCTTTTTTCTTTATTTTCTTCTATAAAGCCATATGGAAAGATTTCATTTTTCAAATGTACTTTTAGCAGACAGAAAATTTAAATCCAGTTTTTGTAAAAAGCAGGTTGACTTTGTTTCATGTCATTCTCACTGTTGACTCTGAGTTTGAAGAGCATTGCACTGACTCTTGGCTTTGCATCATGCACAATATCTCTTGCCCTTGTGTTTAGACAGATGTGAAGAGAAAGGGGGACTTGGGCAGATATTTTGGACAGCCAAAGTCAGACATTCTTGGAAAATGATGCAATCTAGGTTTCAGAAGAGATTGTAAAGCCCCAAAGACCTTTATTGGTTCCACAGTGAGACCGTGGGGGGTGGGGGTGGGGTGGGGATTGTAGCTCAAGCCAAGCAATGGCATCTGCAGCCCCTGATGGATTGACACTTACAGGCCAGCTAAAACGGAAACCACTTTCCCAAGATAGCTGGATTAGCTTCATTTGGAGATCTTACTACTTTACAGAATTTGAAGAAAACTCTCATGGAATCACGGAATAAAGATGTCAGCCAAGAAATGTCCTGGAAGACATCTGCCCTATATGTGTAATAATCTGCTGTTTGAAAAACAAAAAATCAGATGCAGTTTTGCTTGTAGTCTGCACGTTGCTTGAGGAAGATAATGGTTGTGAATGGAAATATATCTGAGTCTCTTTAAAATGCCAAGCACCATACTCGTTTATGAATGTGTAATCATTGATTGCAACCAGCCATGGTTGGGTGACATCTCTTCTCACCTCAAGAATGGAATGGAGCAGGTTGGAGCTTCTGAGAACATTTTGTCATAGATGGATGCTCTAAGAGGAAAAATAGATTCCAATGAGAAGGACCATAAAGGGGAGCATTAGGGGAGATTTTCCTTACCAGTGAGCTGTTCTGGCTATTTCAATAAGAAGAGACTGGTGGCTTAGATACTATGGAAAAAGCTAGGTAAGCATATTCCAAAATGTGTGTTTCTTAACAAAGTGATTGGCAGCAAGTATAGATTAATATGAAAAATTCAATAAAAATATGAATTGAAAGCAGATGCAAAGTTATTAAAAGCAAGTAAGAAGGGACAGTATATTATTATTTTTAGCTGTTTCATTTTTTTCTGGATTCCTTTTATTTGGTTGGTGTTTAATGGCTCATAAATAAGACTTTTGAGCTTTGTATTGTGTTATTTGTAAATAAAATTTAAATATTTTGATACGTCATAGTACGTCTTCCATTGGTGTTCTTGGTATTTAATGTAGGGAATTTCAGATTTCAGGTTGCAAGTGATTAGTGAGTGGGGAAATACAATCTAATGGTTTATAATCAGTATTTTTTTCTTACTGTTTTACTTAAATATAATTTGCATACAAATGCACACATGGTTTAATACATTTTTATGAGTTGAACCTCTACCCCATAACCAGCATCTAGATCCCTAGATCAAGAAGCACCGGCTACCTAGAAGCTCCCCCAGCTATGACTCTTTCAAATCATTACCCCTCCAAAGGTATCCCACTGTCCTGATTTATAACAGCAAAGATTAGTTTTGGCTGCTTTTGAACTTCATGTAACTAGAATCACAAACTCTTTTGTGTCTAACATAATGTATGGGAAATTCATCTATATTATTATATGCAAACAATTGTAGTGCTCCATTGTGTGAATATATCAACATTTATTTGCCCATTCTACTGTTGATGAGCCTTTGGAAAAATTTCTGGTATTTGTCTTTATGAACATTTCTTTTGTTCACATTACTTCTGTGAATATTCTAAACAAATCTAATGGTGGACATGTACTCTTTGTTCTGAGTATATACGTAAGAGTGAAATTGTTGAGTCGTTTGATATGGTATATTGTGCTTTAGTGGATCCTACCAAAGAGTTTGATAAAGTCATTGTACAAATTGAGAGTTGAATAGAACAGAAGTAGAATTGAATGGAAAAGAAAATGGAAGCCTGCATCACATAATTAGTGGTACTTATTGTTTTTCCAAACTTTCAATTCAATTATATAGATATTTATGTTTGTACTAAATCTCAGTATGAAATATCCTCCTTTTTTTCCTGAGTTTCCATTAAAAAGTTTAAGAAGCACTTGCCTATCTTAAGGCTCAAGTCCAAACAATTCTATTAACTGCATTGCTTTAATGAGCAACAGAAATTGCCCTGGTGTCAGTGAGTAATCGAATAGGCATTGTTGAGAGTAGGAAAATCATAAGATCTTTAGGATCATGACCAACTTTCAACAATAATAATATTTATAAATATGCCGTGATAAGAGCTGCACATAGAAATGAAAGCATAAGGTTGAGCAACATTTGTGATTTTGAGACATTCAAAACAGCAACCTGGATAATTTCACATTATCAGTCCTGGTTTTGGGAACTGAGAGTGCTTGTGGAGTGTCCCTTTAAAACACAGGGGTATTCTCTGAAAGGGTAGAAAAGCCTTTGCTCACTCACAGGTCCAGCTTACCCAGTTCCTCAAACGGGGGAATCAACTACTCTTTACATCCAAGGCAAAGGGCTAATTCCATTATAATACACAAATGTACAGTTCACATACAAAACATATTTGCCTGAGTTTCCTGGTTGATCACCCAAAATGGTTAGGACTCAATAAACAATGTAACAGGCATGATACGTGAGTAGTATAGTTGACTGCCTGAGACTGTGTCCTGGCTCTACTACTTACTACTTATGGTTTGTTCATTTGTTTGTTCATTTCCTTTTTTCTTCTTTGCCTCCCTCCCTCCCTCCCTTTTTCCTTCCTTCCTTCCTTCCTTCCTTCCTTCCTTCCTTCTTCCTTCCTTCCTTCCTTCCTTCCTTCCTTCCTTCCTTCCTGTTAAAGTTCTGGTTATAACATTAACCTTGCATAGTGTGGTTCTGTCTTTTAGGCTTATGGTTCTATTAAAAGTGTGAATGCGATCATGGCATTCCTTTGCTTAATATCCTTCAATATTCCCATTGCCATTATAGAAACTTCTTCACCTGCCTTCACATGCCCTCCTTACCTCTTCAGGCCTGTTGAGTGACATTACTCCTTGTTTTCAGCCATACTAAACTCCTTTTGGTTCTTTGAATGTGCCAAACTCTAATGACTTACCTTGGAATATTCCCTCTCCCCCTTTTGTGCCTGGCTCATCTTTCAGGGCTCACCTCAAATAAATGACATTTTCTTTAGGAGCCTTTCCCAAAGTGTGAATTATTTGCCCTTGCTTCTATTGATTCTTGCTGTTTTCTGTATATGCTATATTGTATTTGTTTTCTTCCTCTCTGGATGCAGGTTCTGTAAGAGCAAGGGCAATGTCTTTCTCATTTATTCATCTTTGTATCTTTAAGATAATGCTCATTAAGTCAATCATGAAGCACAGAGGTATTTTCTGAAAGGGTAGACTTGCAGATGACTTTTTACTTTTGTCTTTATACTTTTATGACTAATTTTTCTGTGGTGAACATACATTATCTGTGTTGTAAAATTGTGAAAGTTTTGAAATGAGTTAAATATCAAAAAAATAAAAAAAAATCAGATCACTGTAGGAAATGGAAAAAGTGTGGTATCACAGTGAGCCTGTTGTCTCTGCCTGGCGTTTAAAAGGTGAGAGAATTCAGGGCCCCTGGCTGTTGCTATCCCAAACATTAGTAGGATTTAGGGTATGGAGACTGTAGGGTCCAGGCTATTGAAAGCAGGTGGAATTAGAGAGGAAGTGAGTTATGATTAAAGAGGGGGAGGATCATTTAGGAGAGACAGATGGGACCAGCTGTGTGTGAAAGTTCCTTGGAAAACTGGAAGAAAATAAAAGGGTTCCAAGTATAAGAAAAATAAGAGCTGCAAAATCAGGAAATATGAGAAAAGACTAGAGGAATAAGGAGCACAAAGTATAATAGAGAAAAGAGGGACAGAGGAAAGAAAAGAAGAAGAAAGGAATGGGTTTCAGGAGGGAAAAAAATATATATATCTGAAAGATATTTAGGGAACAGGTCAGGAAAGAACAGCAAGTGAAGTCCTACCCAGTGCAGGACATCTGGGCTCCTGCTGGTAGTAGGTCTGCTTCCTCCAGCCCCCCAGGTGCAGCTACCATAGCCACATGGTCCTGCAGGGATTTCTGAAAGGTCCCCTTCGAGTCACTCTTTTCTTTGGGAGGTTTTGTCTTCCAAACTTAAGTGCACTGGGCCTCTGGTCTGAGCCATTTATTTACGTTTTGAAATGTGAGCATTTCATGTGAACTTTCCCTACCCTGCTGTTGCTGTGTGCCTGGGACAAAAGACATGACTTAGCTGTCAGTACACTGAAGTATGCAGCCCGCCTGTAGGTCAGGTCACAAAGCAAAGCTGTTTAAAAAGTATGGGGCTCCTCTCAGGAGACAGCTGTGTGTCCATGCAGCATTTGTCAGCTGTGCTAAAGATGGAATTGAGGACAGAAAGGAATATCCAGAAGAACATTGTATGAATGGAAAGGCGCCATGAAGTGTTTTAAAATGGTGTGAAGTCAGATTTGAAGTGTTGAGGTCAGAGGGTAAGTTCCCTTTCCCGTGGAGCCTAAGTTGTTCTCTGGCAGAATCTCAGAAAACTAGTGGTGGTAGGTGTAAAATGGCTGCCCTGAGACTGTAGGCCAGAGTGCAGTGGTGAGCATGTTTCCTTGGGCTTAGTAGGAGGTGTAGCAGTAGTTGTAGCATTTATTTTCTTATCTTGCCATAGGTTCTCCTTTTTTTTTTAATAGTTTATTTATTTTGAGGGAGAGTGTATGTGCACGAGTAGGAGAGGGGCAGAGACAGAGAGAGGTAGAGAGAGAATCCCAAGCAGATTGAGAATCTGTCAGCTCAGAGCCCGACGTGAGGCTCAGTCTCACAAACTGTGAGATCATGACCTGAGCTGAAATCAAGAGTTGGATGCTTAACCAACTGAGCCACCCAGACACCCTCGTAGATTATACTTTTTTAAAAAAATGTTTATTTATTTTTGAGAGAGAGACAGACAGAGTGCAAGCACGGGAAGGGCAGAGAGAGAGGGAGACATAGAATGCAAAGTAGGCTTGAGGCTCTGAGCCGTCAGCACAGAGCCCGACGTGGGGCTCGAACCCATGAACCATGAGATCATGACCCGAGTCGAAGTTGGACACTTAACCGACTGAGCCACCGAGGTGCCCACGTAGATTCTACTTTTAATTATGGATGGTTGGTCTTTATGGATGGTTGGTCTTGGAAATGCATACTCTTGGCCACTGCTCAATGAGTCTGCTGAACAAAATTGATCTTGAAGGTCAATCATATCTGAAATTGTCTTGAAAGGGCTAAGACAGGTGGTTAAATTGCCTTCATCATTCTTGGGAACAAACTTAACCTTCATGAGATGATTAAATTCAGTACATGGAACAACATGGGATGGGTAATGCAAAACTTGCTTTACCTTGTGGCCTTGAATTTATTTACGAGGCTATAGAAATTGCTGTTGAGTTTGGTTGCTAAATTTGCAAACAACCACGGAAAGTAGAGTTAGGCAGAGCTAGCATGGCTCACTGGCTCCAGGGTCTCATCCACTTCTGTCTTTGGCATGGATTGCAGGCAACTTTCCACTTTGTGGTATTGCTCTCCCATTGGAATGATTCACATTAGTACTGTGTACTTCAGTCCAAAGTTTGAATGTAATATTTTATGACCCACTGTGGAAACTATTCTGTTAGCAGATATGCTCATATGGAAAATATTGAGTCTCATTCATGTCTCTGTCTTTGGGAAACAGTTGTGATGTTGTGGAGGTGACATGGATTAGGAAGTTAGAGAGTTCTGCTTTCAAATCTGGGCTCTGCCACATACTCACTGCAAAACCTTGGACAGTTTGTTTAACCTTACAGCTTCAGTTTCCTTACCTATGAGATGAGTATAGTAATATTTACTCATGCAGTTGTTGTGAATGTGTAATAAGAAAATGTGTGTATGTTAGGTAGGGTTCTTAGTTTGCAGACAGCAGAATTTGCTTTCAGTGATTTAAGCAGAAAGGTATTTATTAAGGGATTTTTAGCTCACAGAATTATTGGGAATGCAGAAAAATAGCCTGTAGACTGGGTTTCCAAGAACCACACTGCAGAACTGGCCTGCTAAGAGAGATGCTCTCAGAACCAGGTTACCTCTACTCTGATCGGAAATTGATAAGGGGCACCTGGGGGGCTCAGTCGGTTGAGCATCCAACTTGGGCTCAGGTTATGATCTCACAGTTCATGGGTTTGGGCCCCGCGTCGGGCTCTGTGCCGACAGCTCCGAGCCTGGAGCCTGCTTCTGATTCTGTGTCTCCCTCTCTTTGCCCCTCCCCTGTTCACGCTCTGTCTCTGTCTCTCAAAAATAAATAAATGTAAAAAAATTTTTTTGAAAGAAACTGATAAATCAGGGGCACCTTGGTGGCTCAGTCAGTTAAGTATCTGGCTCTCGATTTTGGCTCAGGTCATGATCTCGTGGTTTATGAGTTCAAGCCCTGTGTCAGGCTCTGTGTTGACAGCATGGAACCTACTTCGGATTCTCTCTCTCTCTCTCTCTCTCTCTCT
The DNA here is from genome assembly GCF_023721935.1 of Panthera uncia. Lineage (NCBI taxonomy): Eukaryota > Metazoa > Chordata > Mammalia > Carnivora > Felidae > Panthera > Panthera uncia. Next base: position 122,611,998 of record NW_026057577.1, on the reverse strand, counting down.
CTTTCTCTCTCTTTCTCTCTCTCCTTCTCTCTCTGCCCCTCCCCTGGTCATACTCTCTCTCTCTCTTTCTCTCTCTCTCTCAAAATAAATAAATAAATTTTTAAAATAAGAAATTGATAAATCAAAAGCTGTCGTTGTTGCCAGTCCTGGAAGAGCCAAATGCTTCCTCCACCGTTGCACTTACCAGAAAAGCTGGACTCATCCCAGGGGTTTCCACCTCTAACTGTGCACTTCTCTTCTTCCGCCTCGGGTCCCAATATGCACTTCTTCAAAGGGTTATGGCCCTTTTTATGAAGATTACTTCCATTTTGCCCTCTGATCTTTTGTTGCTACCTTGTTACCCAGAATGGCTTTCTTCCTGCTCTCCACCCATCAAAATCTTAGTAGCCTTAAAGACACAGCTCGAGTTCGTCTGTTCCAGGCTTCACAGAATTAAGTCATCTCCCCAGCCTTTAAATTTTAAAATGATCTCTGTCTGACTACCCTCATTTCTCTAAAGTTGTTTTCTTTGCTTGTGATTAAAATTGTATGGCGTGATGTTTTTAAATCTGTTCTCCTCAACCAAACGGTTAAGTAAGTTTCTGATAGCAAGAATATGTATAAAATTCGGTGATCTCTGTAGTAGTGAGCCCATGAGGCATAGTCAACAAATGTTTGCTGATAGCAGACCCCCTGGGCTCTTGGCATACTTGGCGGTGGCTCCATTAGAAACTGTAGTGGATGCTGTGATGAGCCTCACAGATCCCTCCCCTTAGGACTAAAGGACTACTCAGCTGCTCTACCTCAACTTGGGACAGCTCTGAAGAGACATCCCAGCTTCAGAGTTCCCTGTGGGGTTGGCAGAAGTGGTTGCTGAGATGACGTCACAGCCCGCCTTCCCCCTCTTCTGTGTTCCATTTCTGAGTCCGTTCTCCCCCTTAGGTGCTGATCTTGACAGTCCTCCCCCATAAACTTCCTACACACTCATCTCAGGGTGTTGTCGTGGGAACTCACCGCACTCTGGGAACTGTGTGATAAGGTCAAAGCAATAAGCAATTTGAAGGTTCCGAGAGCTTGGTTTGATGTGTTTGAAAGAAAAAGAACTGGTTCTGATTTTGGTGGAATTTTTATGACTGCATATTTGAAATCAGAGGCATGTAATTATTGTAATTCTCAAGTGATAATCCTATAAACATTAGTCGTTAAGGTGTGTCCTTGCATTCAGGTAGCATCTGTCGCCCTATTCAGAGTGATACACAAATCCACACATAGGACAGTTTTAATACGTATGTCTTATTGCTTATATGCAGAAACTTCGAAAGATTACTAATGGGTCCTGCCTGGTGGAAACTGTATATATATTATAATGTTGACAAAAGACTGTTACTTACTCAAGTTTTCTAAATGAATTAGAAAAAACAAATGAAGTAAAGCAAACAAAAAACAACAGCACACATTCGTTTAAAAGTTAATTGAATTTTTAGTGACTCGCTGTCAATTTGATAGAAATTGTGTTTACTAACTTCATTGTTTTGCGGTGAGAATAGTGCATTTGGGATGTTAACAGTTACAGTGCTTGTATGTACAGACAGGACTATGTTTTATACTGTGTAATTATACTACATGTGCGACATTGCTGTTCCCCCACGTTCAGAGTGATGTAGCTAGAAGCAATCTTAGACTGCATCCTGTGAGTCTGTGTCTCTTAGTTCACATATAAGGATAAAGGAGAAGAAAAAAACATGTCCAGAGTCCAGATCTATCTGATAGCCAGGCCAGGCATCTAATCCAGGATCTCAAATTCCATTCAATGTGTGTGGTAGTCCCTTTCTATGTCTGTCTTTTGGGGATTATTTATGTAAATTACCTCTCAGAGCTGAACCTCTCAGAGCTGAAGGATGAATGGCTTGTTTCTCTCACTTGGGGTTGAGAGGCTAGAAAACATCAATTAGCTGTAGGCCCTCTGTGAGACTGTGTTTCCAGATTTGTTGAGAAACTTGGAATAGTTCTTCAGTCTTCTAGGGGGAGAGGAGTGTGTTCTAGCAGGTTAGCCTGGAACCAGAGACAGGAGTGGTAATTGGGCCCAAAGGAAATGGCGATCTAGCTTTTATTTGGCTAATTTCCGTCTTCATAGACAGCTCAGTGATCACATGGAGTAAACCTCTTGGTCATATTTGGTTGTCTTCATGAACAAATCTACCATGTACTGTTCTGTTACCTCTAGAGGCCAGGGCTATCTGGAGCTGTTTTCCTACAATCCATGTGACAAAACAAAACTAACCTGATCTATAACCAGAAAAAGAAAAGGCACAACTGAAGTAATGACTATACACACCCATTCTAAGAATAAACTCAATATTTGACTCTAATGAAGCTTAAGCTATTAGTACCTAAATTCTTTTGTTGGAGTTATAATATATTTTGGGTAGTTTTGGGACTCTGTCTGACTTCCTCACTCCAAACAGATCTTATATTATTTATCCAAACAAATAAATATTATGCATCAGATGACAGAAGCTTGGTTTCTAGACCCTGATCCTCTAGTGACAACTACCTTATTAAATATAGTTATTTCTTTAAGGTGCAATAAAATGTCAGCTTGAAACTATGTAGTTGCAGCCTGTATTAGGCTAGTTTTCACACAGTGACTTTTATAATTATTCTTGTTTTCCAATAGACAAGATTGCTGGCAGATAGATCATCCCTGATGTGCCAGGCAGAGTGTATATGGGTCCAAATAGATAACTCTTTTTTCCAGTTTGCCAAGTTTTAACTTTCATCAGTCATACTCTGGTAAATTTAGAGATTAGCATTGTGCGCGGTGGGATTTTGTATTTGTACTCGTGAGCCTTCGTGTTAAACAAATCACAGAAGCCAGATCTATATTCTTACTACTCATACTACTACAGTGGCCATTTATTGAATGGTGACAATGTGCTAGTCACTGTGTAGAGGTTTTGTATATAGCCAATCCTTTCTGTTACAGTGCTAGTTAGGTGTTATTATATCCATCTTATATATAAAAAACCTGAGGCCAGGAGAAATGAAATAATATATCCGGGGTCCCATAGCTGACTTGGGATTCAAAGCCGGTTCTCTCCAGGTTCAAAGCTCTGAATATTTCACTTGTTTCACTAGGAAAATAATACCCGTGCAATACAAATAATTTGGAAATTGATTGATCTGCCCATTTTCCATGTAATAGTTTAATGCAGAAATATTCTGGTTTCCTTTTATTTTTCCTAAATCACCTGCTTTGTCTACAGAACCTGACATTGTAGTTGTAATACTTAAAATCACAAGCCATCTGTGGTGGTGGTAAAGCATGCCTGGATTTGAATCCTGTCTCGGGCACTTACTAGGCATTTCACTCAGGTGGGTTACTCAGCTCAATACCCAGGGAGCTCCGAGGCCGAAATTGCACCTTAGCTTTGTCCTGCCTGGAAGTAAGGAAGGGAGCTGGGCTCCCTCACCAGCCAGCCATTGGCTAAGGGCTCACAAGAGAGGATGCAAAAGTCTAGGCACTTCAGTGATCTGCATGTGTGACAAGCAGTGCTGACTGTGTTAGCCACTAATGCTCCCAGACCCCAGAAGAGGCGGAGCACACAGAACTGGCAAGCCAGGTCCGAGGGTTCTGGCCAGAGCATAGGCAGGGTCCAGTGTAGGGCGGGGATCCTTTCCCCATTTGTCTAAGGCACTGGAGGCATATCCTGTGCTGTAGGAATGGCTGCCTGGCAAGACCACTCAGGATAGACCCTCAGGGCTCCACTGTGCGCCTGGAGCTGTAAATCCTGCTGTTCTCAAGGGGACCTGGCATCCTCTTCTCTCTCTTCCCTTTTTCTGCCTTGATGAGCAGAACAGTGCTCTTGGGCCCTGCTGCTGAGCCATGGAGTAAACAAAGAGGAGCAAGGCAAAGTCTCTGCCATTCCAGAACTCACCGTCTTGTGAGGGTGGCAGCCACAGAACCGTTGACTAAAACAATTCCCAAAGACAATACCACTGGGGCTATGGAAAGGTAAAAACACAGTGTTATGGGAACACAAGAGGAGTAGAGAATTCAAATGGGGGCTTTGAGGGGAAGCTCTATGGCAGTGGTGGCATTTCAGTGAAGCCTTGAAGGATAAATGTCAGTAAGATTTTTAGATGGGAAACGAGAGGGCATTACAGATTGAGAGAACAGCAGGAGCAAATACTGTGAGAAATGAAGCTTATAGTTTGCTCAGGGCAGTGACTGACTGTTCCACTGGCCACAGGGATACTTTAGTGGGACATGAGTGGGGAGAAGCAGGGCATCGATGCCGTGGAAACTTTCACATGGGGCCAGTGCTGTCACTAGTGGCCAGGTTTTACAGCATGTGCTGTTAACACTGTGGTTTCCTTACATTACCTTGAGGGTGTGCTTCAGGAAACTGTTCTCATAAATGACTGAAACATTAATGATTACAACAGGTTCTAATGGAAGTTTTATTGATGCCCAGGAACAGGCATCCCAAACATCCCAAACTGAACTCTTAAGACCAGGATTTATAAAGCAAGTAACTGAGAACTTAGAACCTTGAACCCTTCATCCACATTGAGGGTATAAAAGGGTTGAGGAGAGGAGCCCTTTTGAAAGAGAATCTGTGGAGAGCATTTTTGGGAAGAGTGGGTTCCAATCCAAAGGATTCCCCAAAGGAGTTGTTCCCCAGTCTCTTCAACTAAAGAGAAAGTGGCTTCTAGGACACTGGTTGGAGTCGTGTGTCTCTTTGAGCTTATGACATACAGTGAATGTGTCTGATATCACTGGAAAGTCCAAAAGGTGACAGATTAACCGGCATTGCTCTGAGTGGAGGGGTGAAGGAGAGAGTGCCGTGCATGGGATTGATGTGCACTTTCAGAGTTGTCGCAGCAGACGACAGGGGTTGTAACAAGAGAGAGCCAGTGTAGGGTCTCCTTACGTCCTGTCTGAATGGGTCTCAAGGAAGGGCGCTCAGACTTTAGAAGACAGAAGCTGGAAGTACAGCTGGATTTTTTAGGGCTGAGGAAGGAATAAGCCACCAGTTGGAATAGAAATGCATTGTGCTGGTGGCAGATCCATAGTTACAGAGCGTCCCCAGAGGACCCAGAAAAGTGCCCACAAGAGATTCATCCTTAGACATTTGCCAGGTCCTGAGAGTGGCAGTGCTGAAGTACCACAATCATATCAGTCAGGTAAGAATGCACCCACCCTGGTTCCTTTCTTCTGTCCAGGACTTCTCATTCAGAGGCATTCAGTAAGTGCATTCAGCAAGCTGAGGGAGGAGGAATAAAGTACTGGGCCATGGGGAGGGAAGAAATTGTCTTTAGCCCATTTCCTGACCTCACACTTCTTTTTTAAAGAAAATTTGTTAAATTTTTTATTAAAAATTTTTAAATCTTTATTTTTGGTAGAGGCAGCGGGGGTGGGTGGAGGGTTGGTTGGACAGAGAGAGAGGGAGACACAATATGAAGGCGGCTCCAGGCTCTGAGCTGTCAGCACAGAGTCTGATGCGGGGCTCAAACTCAAGAACTGTGAGATCATGAGCTGAGCCATAGTCTGACACTTAACCGACTGAGCCACCCAGGCACCCCTGACCTTATGCTTCTTGTGTATAATAGGCCCTCACTTGGGTAGGGGTGACAGGAAGGGACAAAAGTTGTAACTTTAGAGCAAGACTGAAGTTTACATGCGATTGGCTATTTAACTAATGGATTGGAATATTCATATTTCTTAAAGGTTATCAGAAAAGTCATGAGACCACTCAGATTTTCACCCAAGGGTATCCAGCAATTAAGCTCCAATGAACAAGTCATTTTATGGCTAAATTCCATGAGTTATGCTTGTTTAATGTAATGGTGACACTACTAGTTATTCTTAAAATTGTTTCCATGGGAAAAACTCATCCAGTTCCCAGAAGACGGACTGTTGCATGTCAACACTCCCTTATTTGCCCATGTTAGGGAATACCATGATGGTTATAAGCATGCCAGCCAGTGAATTAATGATTCTGACGTAAGAGCCAAATAAGTGACTTCCAGGTGCCTAGGATCACACTTAATCTTGAGTGAAATGAGACATGTCTTCAGGCGATCTTCTTGAATTAGTCCTAGGATCAGATATGTGGGATCTTGCTACCAGGGTCTGGGCTTCCACCTTTCTTCCTCCAGGTGAGCCACAGACCCTCCGCCAGTCAGTTCACCAGCTCCCACCATGCTCCTTAACAGGGCATTGATCCTGCTGGTTCCCAGTCTAAGGCAAGGAGACATTACTTTTTCCGCCTGGGGATTCTGCTGGGCCTTCAGGACTTGAATAAAAGGCAACCCAGATGCTAATGCTTAGGGAGTGACTGCATTGTCTGAGCTCTTGTAAGAATTACGTGCTAAGCATGTAAAGAACCTGTGTGTCCTATTCAATCCTGCTTAAGCATTTTGTGGCACAAAGTTTTCTTTTAGACTGAGGTTGGCAAACTTCAAACCATGGGCCAGATTTGGCCTTCTGCCTGTTTTTTTTCTGTAGTCTGTGAACTGGTAATAGTTATTATGTTTTTAAATTTTGGGGGGAAAGCCTCAAAAGAAGTATTTTGTGACATATGAAATTATATGAAATGCATATTTTAGAGTCCATAAATAAAGTTTTATTGGAATACAGCCACACAAATTCATTTATGTATTATTTGTGACTACAGTGAAAGTTGAATCCATGCGACAGAAACTGTATGGCAAAGCCTAAACTATTTACTCTCTAGCCCTTTACAGAAAAATGTGTGCCAGTTCCTGATCTAAGCTACTACACTACCCCCTATTTATGATTTTATCTTAATCCAAGAAGATTCTCGCTTCCATACATTAACCATTTTTGAATCCAGTGTTTAGGTTGTAGCAATCATGGGGTTGCTGATTCAGAAAATCAATCTTCCCTTGCTGGGAGATTTAGTGTAAGATAGTGGGCATAGCATTCAACAGAAAGTTAGGACACTTGGGGTTTAGGCTGGGTTCTGTTGTTAGCTTAGAGACTCTAGGTTAGTCATTTCACCTTTCTGGGCTTTGAGGAATGAATGGTGTCACAGGTCTTCAACCTGTGCTTTGAAGAGTACCGGTTGGCCTTTGAGTCCTTTCAGGATCAAATAGACAGGGTGCTCCCAGTACCCCACTGCATGGTCTTCAGCCAGAATCCCTTTAAGAGTATGGACTTTCCATATTGGCTGTTTGCATAAGACTTTGATGATAGGACTGGCTGTTAAGCATTTTTTGAAAAGCCATAGAATCAGATCATCCCCAAGGTTTCTTACTGTCCCATGAGACTGAGAGGAAGGAAGAGCGTTTGGGATATGATACTACTCAGAGGTTTAAGCCATAGACAGGAGATGCTGACCTTCAAATTCTAAATCCAGCTTGTTGGCATATTATGTAATGGTCCACCTGTTTCAGTTCTCCCATCTGGATAACAGAAGCAGCACATAACTGGGTTCTCTAAGGCATACGGTAGATATGGCAATATCTACCATTTGAGGAAGAAATAGCAGCTTGGTTAGTTTATTCCAATTTTTGGCTTACTAAAAACTCAGAGGTGTGGATTATACCAGGAAAGCTGAAAGATGAGGAACCCTTATGTCTTTCATGTCAGCCCTCAGGGTTGACAGACCTTTGATGAGCAGTTCTCTACACACAATTTGAAATCAGTGTTGCTTTTTATACTTAAGTGTAGACCATTAGGGTTTTGATTGTTGAAGTTCATGAGAAAGCTGAAAAAAGGATGGAAATAATAAGCCACAGTTTCTTTTTACTCTCTAATGTAGACATGACTGGATATTTTTAGGTGCATTATCTTTGTGTTGATAAATATTTTGAGTTATTATCTTCAGAAGGCAAGCTTAACTGAATTTGCAGTCCATGTTCGCTGAGCTTTATGCCCATTTACAAATGACCATTCATCCACTCACTTGAAAAGATTAATGATAGAGGGCAGGCAAATTGCTTAAGGCACAGATTTGATTTATTTTTACTAAATAATGCTTAATAGTGGGTACATTGGAGAGATGGTGCTGATAATTTTTTTTACAGCTAAATTTTGGAAGTACAAGTGAGTGAAGAGAGGTAGAGGGATGTTCAAAGGAACAATAGAAGAGTCCATTAAATTTTATTTTAAATATGCACACTCAATTTTCTTTCCCCTTCTACCCTCCCTTCCTCCCTTTCTTCCTTTCTTCCCTGAGTTTAAATAGCAGAAGTTTATTTTCCCTCGGCTGGGGAGGATGGAAGTCTGAGATCAGGGGGCCAGCATGGTCTGGTTCCTGTGAGAGCCATCTTCCTGGCCTGCAGATGCACACTGTGCATTCCAATGGCAGAGAGAGAGATACAACATTCTCTGGTGTCTCTTTATGTCTCTGGTGTCCCGTCATGGGAGCTCTAACTTCGTGACCTCATATAACCCTAATTACCTCTCAACTCCAGATACCATCACAATGGGTGTTAGGGTTTCAACATATGAATTTGGGTGTGTGTTGTGGGAAACATTCAGAACATTCAGTCCATAACAGACACCAAAGATATCTTTCTGAAACTTAGATCTGAACTTATCACTCCTTACCTCTGTCTCCTGCTTGCAGAGCTCCTTGGCTTCCCACTGCCTGTGGGCTAGTGTAATTCCTGAATGTGGGGCCTTCACAACTAGATTCTGCTCTCTGTTTTTGTCCTATACTAATCCCCCAACTCAGCCCATGCCCAGGTCACAGTCCATCATCCTCCAAGCCTTTCCTTTTTCACTTTCAAGCCTCTGTACTTGCTGTTCCTTCTGGTTGCAAACACATTTATTTCCTCTATACTATCCTGAAAAATCCCTTGATATGCTTTAGGCCGGTGTCCCAGAAGCACACCTTGAGGTGAGAATTCATGTATGCACATTCAATTTATTCAATAAAAGTTTATTGACCATCATACACCAAGTGCTGTGGTGACAATGACTGAATTAATTAGACAGAGACTTGCTGTCAAGGGACCTCCTGTCTGGAGAGGAGTTCAGAAGCAGAATGGATGCTAACTCTGATAGCCCCACCTTGCCCTGGCCCACTGACCATTGGTGACTTGAGGCACAGCTGGTGCAGAAAGCTCAGCTTGAAGGAAACATTGCATGCATGAAATGACTAATTCTGTCCCATCTATCCCAATGTTCTTCCCCACTTCCAGTTTGGATAGCATCGATTTATGTTTCAAATCATCTTCAGATAAGAGATTTAAAGAGGTTACATGGGCTTACAGTCCTGTCTGTTCAGCATGAGGTTTGGACCAATATCTGCAATGGGACATTTGGGAATAGAATTATGGAAGTTCTGAATCCAAATATTCCAACTGTGATGTTATACCATCAGGGTTCCCAGGGAAATCCTGGGACCCTACCTCTGGTCTGCACTTAAGACTGAATTGTTGGGGCGCCTGGGTGGCGCAGTCGGTTAAGCGTCCGACTTCAGCCAGGTCACGATCTCGTGGTCTGTGAGTTCGAGCCCCGCGTCAGGCTCTGGGCTGATGGCTCGGAGCCTGGAGCCTGTTTCCGATTCTGTGTCTCCCTCTCTCTCTGCCCCTCCCCCGTTCATGCTCTGTCTCTCTCTGTCCCAAAAATAAATAAATAAAAAAAAAAACGTTGAAAAAAAAAATTAAAAAAAGTTTATTAAAAAAAAAAAAAAAAAAAAAGACTGAATTGTTGGTTCTGCCCCCAACTGCTATCACTCCTGGCTAATCACTTGATTTCCCATCTCAGGTTCCTGGAAGGGGGTGAGGGCTGGCCTTTCCTCCCGCGGCATTGTTGTGGTAATTCATTGGAAGATAGCTCTTAACTGTCTTTCATGGGAAGCCGCCATGAAAGTATATGATCAAGATTGAGAAGCCATGGTGGAATGAAGTGTCTCAAGATTTTCAGTCATATTGGGATGGCTAGGGGAATGGAGGGTGTATTTCAGAGCCTGGTTCAATCTCCTGAGTTGGGAACTTTGAAAATAACTTGGACTTTGGAGGGTTCAAATTTGTTAGTTCTTGGCCAAGCACAACTTTCCATTCCTAAGGAAGAAGTCTATAAAAAGGCCATTTGGACTTCAAAGAGATGATATTTTGATGCATTAAGTGTACATATGAATCAGAAACATGTGGATTAAATTTCCTGTTCAAACACGTGGCCTTGACAATTTCAGGGGAAAGTGTTTGGCAAAGTCTGCCTGGGATTTGGATAGAGATGGAACTTTTTTTTATGTTTCAGAAGTTTTATCTTCTTCAGTGTACCCCCCTGTGATGTGATTGACATAGCCCTAATATATATTCAGAGGGTGGCAGGGGATAAATTGCCTCCTGATGAATACATACTGAGTTTACTAAAGGGGAGGAGGATATGGACCTTTGTTAGAAGGGTCACTGCAGTTTACAAAAACCCCAAACCCAACCAAATAATTTTTTCCTGGAATAAGGGCATGGGAAAGCAAGACACCAATTACACTGGCGACAAGTGCTGTGGGACAGTTGGCTCTGTTTTAATGACTAGTGTCCTGCCCTTTCAGTCCAAGGGCACCATCAGTATTGGTGTGACCTTTGCTAGGCAGCCATTAAAGAACTCAGGAAGAAAACCAGCTCTCCTGAGCTTGGGTGCCAAGGTACCAGTCTCTGTACAAACTTTGGTTCATCTACAGTTTACTGGCTCTAGTGTATATAGGATGCCTTCCTGAGTTCAGATGGAAGAGACTGCCTGCATGCAAGAGGAGCTAGAAAATTGCCCTAAGGTCAGCTATCCAGGGTGAATGGGTGATGACCGTCCATTCAAATACAAACAGGTCCTCCATGGGTCCTAGAGAGGAATATGGAACTTGAATCATTGTTTGATTGAAGGTTGGGCACAGCATTCTTTCCTTCTTTTTGTTCTATAATGTATTTTTTCCTGAATGTAAATAATTCTTGCTAATTATAGACAATTTGAAAAGCACAACTGTATAGAAGAAAGTAAAAATCACCATAATCCAATAACTCAGTCATCATTAACATAGATATTTTTCCATGCCATTAAGTATTTTTCAAAAACATTACTTTTAACAGACTTTCAAATTCCACAGTACAGATGTTTCAGAATGTATTTGACCAGTCTTCTATTGTTAATATTTAGTTTGGTTTCAATTTTTTATTATGATAATAACAGAGATAAACATTCCTGAATATAAATTTGTGTTCCATCTCTGATTATTTCCTAAAGTAGATTTCTAGCAAGGAGATTGCTCACTTAGAGTGTGTGAACATTTTTATACATTATGCCAAGTAGGTTTCCAGGAAGTTTGCATTAATTTATTTCCCCCCATTTGCAGTGTATTTTAGGGTCTCATCCATTCTTTGAAGCGATAATAGTGTTGGAGGGCACCCTTTTTATGCATGCACAGACTCACAGGTGAGGATATTTATGACCATTGGATGTTAACCACTGAGCTGTGAAGGAGTTGAGAGCCCCGCAGAGCATTTAGAAGCATCTTGTTGGCTTTAGAGTATATTGGCTAAAGTTTTCTTCTCCCCAGGCCATCAGGGCTCTAATTATTCCTTCTTTTCTTTGAGTTGTTCTAACAATCTGCACGGCTGCTTCCTTGAGGGCCCCCCATAAACTGGCTCCAGATTGAATACATGGGGTGAAGGTCCTCTTCCAAGCCTGTTGCAGACTTTATCTTTCAGAGACACAGGGACCATACACTAGAATTTCCAACCCAATAGGGCTGCATGGGAGCAAAGGTCTGGGACAACTAGGCAGTATATGGCTCAAAGCGAGAGTGTTCTTCTCTGCGTTGGCCAGGGAAGATTACCCACTGCTTGACTATTAGTTCAGAGCTACCTGAATTGTATTGAGTCATCAGTCCTTTCTGTATCAAAAAGCCAGAGGGTTTTTTCATCAAGGGTATGATGTGCCACAGGAGAATGGCAGTCCTGTCTCTCAGATTTAGTGGCGATGCCTTCCAGGTTCCATGATGCCAACCCACCTCCTCTTTCCCTATGCCATTTACCTATACCTTTCTCCCATGGCTACTGTATGTTAGGAATGCAAAGTAACATTAATATTGGGTTAAGTAGCACATACTTTGGGGAAGTAACTTTTCTGTTAAGTAAGTCATCAGTTAACAAGTTCCAAAGTCAAATACACAGATTTTGCAGTTATTTTGCTGGATTATCAATGACCAAAAAAATGTCTTCACTAATTAAGTACTTACAGTAGAGTCTGTGGAAATATTATGAAAACAATATTTTTAAAACATTTTAAAAGTTAAAAATAAGAAGAAAGAAACCCTAAGAAATTTCCATTTGCTTTAGGCCACATAATGTTCTGACAGGCATAATTAATGATATAATTTCCTGAGTGTCCATAAGACCTGTTTTTTTTTTTAACGTGTAACACACACATATAACAAAAAACCAAACAGGTAATTAAAGTGCTTCCTATTTTTAACGAGTAAACCCTTCAGAAACCTGTCAGGCAACATCCGGGCCCCACCTCCCACTCTTTATTAACTGACATGTCAAAGAAGAAAGCCATATCATTTTTATGTTCCCATGGCACAGAAACTAATTTTGGGTATTTTAGTCCAGGGAGATTTATAGATCAGCATCAGAAACTTCTCTAGGGTTCCTGAGAGAGTAGTAACATTCCAGGAATTGGATGGATTTAGTATCCTCCCTGTTTAAAATATGGGCTCCTGTCAAACCTGTGGGTATCCCTGAGTAACCTTCTATTATGGCCCAGCTGTTCCTAAAAAGAGGCCATGGAAAATGTCAGCACTCTGTGGCGGGTCTCCCCTCCTTTGCTGGGTCACCTTGGGGAGGATTGGGTTGAGCGGCAATTCTGTAGGAGGGTGCTTAGGTTCTCAGGAGAATCTCCTGCCAAATCCTGTTGATGGTGGCCCTTGAAATTAAGCATTTTGTGGAAAGGGAGAGAAAGGGTACCTGGGAACAAGCATTTTGGAGCAAATGTCACGTCTTTCTTTAGATCAGCTTTCTCAGGGAGAAAGGAAAGAGGTTCATGTTTCAGAGTATAAATTTTAAAAATTATATAAGGCATTTGTTTTGATTTTTGGTGAACAAATTTGTGACAAAATAATTGTCATTTGGCTGGATTACCTAGTTGATAGTCACAAAAGAAAGCTTTTTAAAACCTTATATCCATCTGCAACATTTCTCTCTTAATTCTCATGGAAGTGATAATATAATGTTTCTTCTGAAACCCTTAAGCTATATATGGATCCCCAAGAAACAGGCAGCTTTGAAGTCTAAGAGGCTTGGATCTCAATCCTCCCAGGCTGTGTGACCTTGGGTAAAATTTTAACATCTTTGGGTCCAATTCCCTAAACTCAAAGCAAGGAAAATAACACTGATTTTTTTAGGGTTGGTTTGAAGATTCAATAAGATAATGAAAGTATAGTTTTTAGTAGTGCCTACCACATGGTAAGCCCTCAATGAATGATAGCCCTTAGAATGATCATCAGGGAAGTACCAGGAGAAATGGAAATAGATGACTAACTGGCTGGAACATAGGAAGGCTAAAAGCAAGGACACTGAACCTGCCACCATTTATACTATAAGAAATTTGATGAAAGTCTGGTTACCTTTTAGCTGGTAAGATCCTTGGGAGTGGGTACTGTATCTTGTTTTACTCACCATCATATTATTTTACTCAGCACATAGTGGTACATAGGGCGTGACTATTCGGTGAATGAATGAATGAATGAATGAACAAATGAACACTAAGTCCCAGTTCAAGTTTCCAATCTCCATGGAGATTTGTCTAATCCATTCTGATTTTCTTTCTTTTCTGAATTTGTATGACCTGATTTTTTGAAACTTCATCATATTCTCCCTTGTACTATTATTTAATGAGTGTGTGTGTGTGTGTGTGTGTGTGAGAGAGAGAGAGAGAGAGACTATGAGCAGATTATAAACTCTGGAAGTCACAAGCTATGCCCTGCACTTCTTCTGAGTCTTCTGGCCTCCCCTTACCACTCTTGACCCCTCAAACAAACACATCCTTGGGCACACATTAGTGACTAAATACATATGCGTTGAATTGAATTGAAATACTGCAGTACCTTAATGAAGAGAAATAAGCAGATGGAGTTATAGATCCGTGAAAAATCGCAATGTCAGAGAGTAATTGTGTCGGAAAGCATAAATTTTATATGCTTCCCTGATCGTTTCAGGAGTCTTGGTGGTTGGCATGTTCCCACTTGTCTTCTTTTGCAGAACATCTCCACCAGTCTAAGCAGGGTCATCATGTGGTTCAAGTTTCTTTATTGCCTTCCCATGAAATACATATTCTCAGAAAGTCCCCACTTTAACTTTGGTTGACAACAGCTTATATATCTATGCCAACATAGAAAATCCTGCTGCTTTGCAACTGCTGACTCTTTGAATAGGCAAGCTGGGGATAAATTCATTGGTTTCTCCAGGACTTTGGTTTCAGAGTTGAACAGGTATGAGGAATATGACTCCTGTCTGATCATATTTCATGGCCACCACAAGTGGCTGCTAAGAGATTTTGCTTAAGGCTGCAGCTGGGGCTAGTTGGGTGCCTGCCAAGAGCAGGGGCATGATATATTTGTGTGGTGTATATGGATGTCTGTTTTCATAGGTGTAATATTCATATATATTGCCTTGGGGATTGAGGGACAGGGTGTGAATACTCTGTCCTTGTTTGTAGGTTGATTCTCCTTTCTGCCTCCTTGGCTTACAACAGAGTCCTAAATATGACAGGTCCTTAGGAAAAGCCAGTACTCAATAGTGGTGCCTTCAAGGAGGAAGATAATGCATGCCATTCACAAGGCTAGGGTAGGTATTATGCATTGGGGTGTTAAGCCTTGTTGATATGCAGTTGTCACAAATAACCAAATATGCTCCTAC